>NC_080580.1:88101072-88416072 GCF_029962835.1 Magnolia sinica
CGAATTTTTCGCCGCGAACAGGGATTGCAGTCCTCTGTTGTGGGCCGCCATCACGATTCTAAGGACCAATCTAGACCGTCCATTAGACCAGATTGGTCCATATTACCAAGGCCTAGGTGGAAGAGTTTCAAAATACCAGCGACAATGGCGTCTCAAACATTTTAACGCAGGTTGAACGGTTGTAAGATTGATCAAGTGGGTCGCACCAACGGACGGCAGAAACCATTCTTTCCCGACCGAAATTTCGAGAGAAATCCGATGGACGGCTTGGATTTCTCATTTGAAACGGATTGTGGACCCCACCATCGTCCCAGCGTAACGGTGACGCACTCTGTTCCGCGTCCGGGAATTGCGGGGAGTAGTGGCTCACGTTCGTTGATCTTTGGGGTGATCTGGACCGTCCAGAGGACTCTCAAGATAGGTAAGGTTCCAACCATGATGTCAGACAGGTAAGATAGATGATCAGCTGCCCGAGACGATTCGTCGAACGCAAGTAGGCATGCGGTTTTGGCTTGAACGTGAAGACAGGGAGTCCAGCTCCGTTACAAACAAGTTGCGTAAAGAGGAGTGCGGAGCTCCTTCTCATCAGGCAGCCACCGCCTCCATCAGTATAAAATAAAGGGACGAGAGAGAGAGAGAAGGGGGGATTTTGGCTGCTGGAATGTGAAGGTGGAACGTTAGACAGGGGTTAAAAGTAGTTTTTGTTTTTGTTTTTTAATTTTATTTTATTTGTTTTGGATCCAGCCCATTCATGTTGGGCTGAACGTCTTAGCTAGGGCTAAGAGGTGAAGCTTGTGGCGTGATGGGGTTGATCATACGGCTTGGATGCATGTGATGAACTAACGTTGAGTTTAGTTTGATTAAATGGAATGCTTTCAAGTTTTTAATGATTTATTGTGACTTAAATTACAATATCTTTGCGATGGCTTCGAGTATGTCCATTCCCTTATTGTGACTATGCAGTTAGGAAACCCTGTTGTTCACCATTGCCCCTTGGACATGGTTGGATGACGGAACTCTTCCTGACATTCATACATCACTCAGATTGGCTGTGAATTGGTTTGATTTTGTTGTTTGCTTTGTCTCATGGGCATGGTTTTGTAATGGAATCCACTCTAATTTACACCCGTCTGATCTCGTGAAGATTAAATCAAGTAAGTTCAGTTTGATTTCCATGATTCTTGATGTAGGCATAAGATCTCCCTGATCTCGACAAGTGGATCCTCTGAATCCCTAGTTTCTTATCTCTAATTTCTCTCAAGTTTTAGATTAATATACCACCATTATTCCCTCAAATTCATACGAGTTAAATTTCATCTCTTTCTAGTTCTAGTTCTATTTAGTTTCAGATTACGTACAAGTATCAGTCCCTTGGGATTCGACCTCGGTCTCACCGAGTTTATTACTACATCACAACCCTATACTTGGGGAGTGAACAAGTTTTTGGCGCCGTTGCCGGGGACTGACGGTTGCGATTCTCTGAAATTAATTAGGTTTAGAATTAATTTAAGATTAGAATTTGACTAACTTTAGTTGTAGACTTTTTGATTTCTAGAACTAACTTGTTTCCATATTTTGTAGGATCCTGACATAAGTTTCTAAATTGGTAATTCCTTCCTAATTTCTCTACTTTTTCTACTTTTAAAATTAGGGTTTAAATTTTAGAAATCTTCTAATTCTAGTATTTTCCTATTTGTAGGAAGTAGTTTATTTTTAGAAATTTTCCTCTTTTATTTTTAGAAACTAGGTTAGTTATTTCCCTTTTTAGAAATTAACTTTCTATTTTTATTTTTAGTAACTTTCTAATTTTTACTCTTTTAGAATCTAACTTTGTTTCCTAATTTACTTTTAGAAATTTTCTACTTGTAGAATTTTTATTTAGAAACTAACCTTCCTATTTTGTAGGCCTTTAAGATAGAAATTTCTAATTCGGTAAGCTCCTTCTCTACTTTCTATTTTTCAGTTCTCTTTTAGTAATTTACTTTCTAGTTTAGGACTTTCCTAATTTATTTTAGAAATTTCCACTTTCTTTTAGGAATTCCTTCTTTTAGAAATCAGTTTACTGCTATCTTTCTTTTAAAGGATTGTTCTTCTCCTTTTTAGAATCTAACTTATTTTGTTTTATTTTGCAGGTTTTTAACTTAGGGACTCCAATTTGGTAATTTCTTTTGCAACTCTCTCTTTCTTTCTAGATTTTCTTTTTCTTTATTAGGATTAGGTTTTGAATTTAATTGAGGGCTGTGAGTGTTTCATGCCCAAGTGGGCCCGTGACAACACTCGACGTCTCTTGACTGAAGGAGGATTGGTTGAGGGGTTGACTATCCATCGCAGGACTAGACACCGCTCGAAATCCCCTGAGTTAACTGAAGTTATGGCTGAAGACCAACCTCCTCTACTTCCACCAAGGGTGGAGGATACCCAAGATGAGAATGAGGTGCAACAGGCACCCCCGCCTCGTACTTTACGAGATTTTCTACAACCGGCGAGAGTGAGTACGCCCTCATGCATGATTTTCCTTGAAAACACAGACAAATGGACATCAAGCCAGGAGTTATCCAACTCCTTCCCAAATTCCATGGACTTGAATCAGAGAGTCCATATTTACACTTGAAAGATTTCGATAAGATTATAGCTACATTATGTTTTCCTAATGTATCTGAGGATACAATTAGGCTAAAACTCTTTCCTTTTTCCTTAAAAGAGAAAGCTAAGACGTGGTTACATTCACTGCGTCCTAGATCCATTGGCACATGGAACGACATGCAGAGGGAATTCATAAAAAAATTCTTCCCACATCATAAAACGATTACCCTCAGAAAAGCAATCATGAACTTTGCCCAAAAGGAAGATGAAACATTCTTCTAATGTTGGGAAAGGTTCAAAGATTTGGTCAGTTCATGCCCACAACACGGATTTGAAACGTGGCGCATTACAAATTTCTTCTACGATGGACTGACATCTTCCATGCGCCAAATGGTCGAGACAATGTGTAATGAAGAGTTCATTAATAAAGATGTCGACGAGGTATGAGACTACCTCGACAGTCTGGTTGAAAAAATACAATCTTGGGACTATTACCCAAAATCAAACACCACGTCTAGGCCAACTTAATTAAAGGAGAAAGGTGGATTATATCTCTTGAAAGAAGAGGATGATCTCAAGTGTAAAGTGGCTACGCTCATAAGAAAAGTTGAGGCCATGGAAGGAAAGAAGGATAAGGTTAATGAAATTGTTTGCGGCATCTGTGATTGCAACATTCATACAACTGAAAATTGTCCTACAATACCCACCTTTCGAGGAGTGTTGAATGAACAAGCTAATGCCATAAACAACTATCAAAGACCTTTTACTGGACCTAACTCCAATACATACAATCTTGGTTGGAAAAATCATCCAAACTTTAGTTGGAGGAATGGACAAACGGCTACCCCTCAAGGTTTCTTCAATCAAAATCCAAATCAAGTGAAACCTCAAGAGGAACCGGTTCAAAATTCCATATAAGAGCTGGCTCAGGCAATGCGGGGAATTACAGATTTTATGCAAAAGATAGATTCTCGTATGATGGTTATAGAAAAGGGAATGCTTCCTGCCCAACCTCTCCCCTAATCCTAAACCGCAAGTGCGAGATTAATGATCCCAGCTCTTCAAATCAGATGGGGCACGCTAAATCCATCACCACTCTTAGGAGTGGAAAGATCATTGATAAAACCCTTCCAGTTAGGCCCGAAAAGCCTCAAGAACCAGAAAAGGACAACAATGATGAATCTCCTAATGCCCCACAAAAATTAGAACCGGAACTTCTAGAAAAGTCAGTTGCACCATTTTCCGAACGGTTGGTCGCACCAAAACCTCTCTCTAACTCTCAGGATATCCTAGAGGTGTTGAAACAAGTGAAAGTCAACATTCCTCTACTTGATGTCGTGAAACAGATTCCTTCATATGCCAAATTTCTGAAAGACTTATGCACGACCAAAAGACGGCAAAGTATTCAAAAGAAAATTTTCTTGACTGAGAAAGTGAGTGCCATCCTAAAGCAAGACGTGCCACAGAAATTCAAAGATCTCGGTAGCCCAACCATATCATGTGTAATCGGGGACCATCGAATTGATCATGCACTTCTTGACTTAGGAGCGAGCGTCAATCTGATTCCCTACTCGGTATACAAACAGTTAGGTTTGGGTGAATTAAAACTCACCCTAACCACACTACAACTTGCTGATCGCTCTGTTCGTGTACCAAGAGGGATAATTGAGGATGTGTTGGTCCAAGTTGATAGATTTTACTACCCTGTAGATTTTATCATCCTGGACACCGAACCCATCAATAACATGAGCACTCAGATCCCCGTCATTCTTGGTCGCCCATTCCTTGCCACCTCAAATGCAATTATCAATTGCAGGAATGATGTCATGACTATGTCTTTTGGGAATATGACATTGGAGTCAAACATCTTTTTCAATAACGGCAGAAACTTAGAGGAGGATGACGATTTCCACGACATTAACATGATTGATTCTTTAGTGGAAGATACGACACCTCTGACCTTATCCTCTGACTCTCTAGAGACATGCCTGGCCCACTCTCATGATTTTGATGATGACATGATTAGGGAGACGTGTGCTTTGCTTGATACTGCACCGGTACTTGAAGTTAACCGGTGGAGGCCACAATTCAAAGAATTGCTACAAATTGATATAGTGCCTCTACCGTCTAACCTCAAGCCGCCGAAGCTTGACCTAAAACCTTTGCCCTCTGATTTGAAATATGTCTATTTAGGTCAAGATGAGACATTCCTGGTGGTGATTTCTCCCCACTTGGAGAAAGAACAGGAGAGTATGCTCATATCTACTCTCATTGAGCATAAAGAAGCCCTGGGATGGACGATAGCGGACCTCAAGGGAATCGATCCCTCGATTTGTACTCACCGCATATATCTTGAGGATAATGCAAAAACTGCTCGGCAACCACAACGTAGACTAAATCCATACATGAAGGAAGTGGTTAAGGCCGAGGTTCTTAAACTATTGGACGTGGGTATCATATACCCTATATCTGATAGTCAATGGGTGAGTCCAATTCAAGTAGTCCCTAAGAAGTCCGGAATCACCATCGTAGCCAATGCTAATAATGAACTCGTGCCAACTAGAGTCACTACTGGTTGGAGAATGTGCATTGACTACAGGAAGTTGAATACCGTCACGAGGAAAGACCACTTTCCTTTACCATTCATTGATCAGATCCTGGAAAGGTTAGCTGGTCATTCCTATTACTGTTTCCTTGACGGGTATTCGGGCTACAACCAGATAGAGATAGCCCCTGAAGACCAGGAAAAGACCACATTTACATGTCCCTACGACACATTTGCCTACCGAAGGATGCCATTCGGACTATGTAATGCCCCTGCCACCTTTTAGCGATGTATGCTTAGTATCTTTTCTGATATGGTGGGGCAATATCTAGAGGTCTTCATGGACGATTTCTCTGTTTACGGTCCATCTTTCAGCAAGTGCTTGGAAAGTCTTAAATGTGTGCTGAAAAGATGTGAAGAAAAGAACTTGGTACTTAATTGGGAGAAGTGTCATTTCATGGTTCAGAAGGGAATTGTCCTTGGGCATATCATCTCGTCCAAGGGAATCGAGGTAGATAAGGCAAAAATCGATCTTATCTCTAACCTACCTCCACCGAAGAACATCAGAGACGTGTGATCCTTCTTAGGACACGCAAGATTTTACAGGCGATTTATAAAGGACTTTAGTCTCCTCTCTCGTCCTTTATGTAATCTTCTTCAAAAGGATGCTTCGTACGAGTGAACTGAGCAATGCCAGGAAGCTTTCACCAAGCTTAAGGGCACGTTAACCACTGCACCTATCATGCAGCCACCCGACTGGAGCCTTCCTTTTGAGCTTATGTGCAACGCTTTTGATTATGCTCTTGGAGCTGTTCTAGGCCAGAGAAAAGATAAGAGACCCTACGTCATCCATTACACGAGTAGGACTTTAAATCCGCCCCAAGTGAACTACTCAAATACAGAAAAAGAACTCTTACCTGCAGTGTTCGCCTTGGACAAATTTAGGTCCTACCTGATCGGATCCAATATCATTATCTATACAGATCATGCGGCACTAAAGTATCTTCTTTCTAAGAATGATTCTAAGCCCCGCCTGATACGATGGATCCTTCTACTCTAAGAATTTGATTTGAAAATTAAAAATAAAAAGGGAGTAGAAAACGTTGTGGCCGATCACCTTTCTCGCCTTAATACCTCGATTCCCTTGAGACGACCTATATCAACGACATGTTCCTTGATGAACAACTGTTCAGAGACTCCCATTCACCTTGGTTCGCTGATATTGCTAATTATCTTGCTACAGGTGCCATACTGACACATTGGACTGCGCAAGATAAGAAGAAATTCTTCACCGAGGTGCGTAACTTTTTCTGGGATGATCCTTATTTATTTAAATATTGTCCAGACCAAATCCTAAGGAGATGTGTGCCAGACGATGAGCATCAGAGCGTCATCTCCTTCTGTCACTCACAGGCCTGTGGTGGTCACTTTTCTGTTAAAAAGACCACGGCCAAGATTCTGCAGTGTGGTTTTTACTAGCCTACTATATTTAGGGACACTCATGAGTTTTATAAAGCTTGTGAGCGTTGTAAGAAATTGAGAGCATTGTCTCATCGAAATATGATGCCCTTGAATCTCATTCTTATCATAGAGGTATTTGATTGTTGGGGCATCGATTTCATGGGATCATTCCTTCAATCTTTTGAAAATCTATATATTTTGCTCGCTGCAGACTATGCCACTAAATGGGTCGAAGCGATTCCGTGTCAGAATAATGACCATCGCACGGTTATTAAATTCCTAAAAGAGAGCATCCTTTCCTGATTCGGAATGCCTCGAGCCATCATTAGTAATGGGGGCTCACACTTTTGTAATAGACCATTTGAGAGTCTAATAAAGAAATATGGTATCTCTCATAAGGTGAACACCCCATACCACCCACAGAAAAGTGGGCAAGCTGAGATTTTCAATAAGGAGATCAAACACATTTTGGAGAAAACGGTTAACCCTGACCGTAAAGATTGATCAATCCGATTGACCGATGCCTTATGGGCTTACCGTACTGCTTTTAGAACCCCTATTAGAATGTCTTCCTTTAGACTTGTCTATGTCAAGGCTTGCCACTTGCTTGTGGAGTTGGAACGTAGAGCCTATTGGGCGATCAAAAATCTGAATTTCAAGCTGGACAACGCTGGCTCGCTACGCAAACTTCAGTTGAATGAACTCGAAGAAATCTGGAATGGTACATACGATAACTTGAGAATTTACAAGGATAAAATGAAAGCATTTCATAACCAACACATTCTGCGAAAATCATTCACTCCAGGTCAGAAAGTCCTTTTATATAATTCTTCTTTAGTTTTCCTGTTTAATTCTCTCATCGCTTCCTGTGCAATTGTAATGTTCTCTGCGATATACCTCCCTTGAACGAAAGCTCCTTGCTCTTGGGAAATCAGCTTGGGCAAAAGACAGCTTAGATGGTTAGAAAAAACCTTGGCAAAGATTTTATACAAGACATTACATAGGCTAATTGGCCTGAATTCAGAGAATTTGGCTGCCGATGGGGTCTTTGGGATCAGATAGATCAAGGTAGTTGTGAAGGTTTGAGGAAGAAGCACCCCGGAAAACATGGCAAGTGCAGCTTTATGAACATCATCGCCTATGGTACTCTAGCAGCTAGTGAAAAAGGAAGCCGAGAATCCGTCTGGCCCCGCAGCTCCATCTTTTGGGACAGATTTGATTGCGGAGAAGACTTCCTCCTTCGAGGGAGGACATTGCAAGGTCTCATTATCTTGTTGTTGAAGACGCTGCAGGAGATTATGAACAAATTCTGTCGTGGAAGATACTTCTTCCTCCTGACAAAGGCCTTGGAAAAAAGACACTGCCACCGCCTTGATTTCCTCAAGTTGGATATAGATGTTCCATCCTCCAAGGTGATGGATTGAATGGCTCTTGTTCACTCCCCAAGTGCAGGGTTGTGATGTAGTAATAAACTCGGTGAGACCGAGGTCGAATCCCAAGGGACTAATACCTATACGTAATTTGAAACTAGCTAGAGCTAGAACTAGAATGAGATGAAATCTAAATCGAGTATAATTTGATGAATAATTGTGAAATAAATTAATTAAAAACTAATAAAAATAAAGGTGAGAGCTAGGGTGCCAAGGATCCACTTGTAGCAATTGGGAAGCTACCTTGCATAATTCAAGGACATAACTAGAATCAGAGTCCTATCTTATCCAGCTGGTAAGAAGATATTTGTTAGATCACTGAACTTTTTATGGATCTAATCATCAACAGATAAGATTGGTGAAGATTTGGAAGTGATCTCATCACCTAACCATGTCCAGAAGACGATGGCAAGTAACAACGATTTACTAATCTCACGGCTAATCATAAGAGAATTGTGAAAGTTAGGAAGGGTTTCGTCACCCTACCATGCCCATGGGACGATGGTGAACAACGGGTCTTACTAATTTCACAATCTCAATAATGGAAAACATACTTAAAGCTATCGCAGATCCATTGTAATTTAAGTCACAACAAACTATTAAAAACTAAAAGTATACCTTCATAATCAAACTAAAATCCAAGAGAATCCATAAAACATGAATTAAAGCAAAACAACCATCCTAATCATGCTACAAGCTTCACCTCTTAGCTAAGAGGTTCAGCCAACCATAGACATGATCAACTAAAGTCTCTTAAAACATCAAAAGAAGGAAAGAAATTAAAAAGGAAAAGGAAAAGGGAAACTCCATGCTGATGGCCGTCCACCCTCTCTCTCTCTTTCCTCCCACGTCCAAGCTCGCAAGGTGCCTCCATAGCTGCCCTAGATCATCTCCTCCATTTCTCTCATGTTTACAACCTCCTTTTATAGCTGCTGGAAGGCTGGAGTCGGTGGCAGAGTAGCAGCAGGAAACAGAGTGCAACTTTTCGCAACCAAGTTTCAGTGTCTCAAAACTCACCACTTTACTCGCTCAATTTTCAAAGAAACACTGTCCCTTAGGACGTTTTTGAGTGCTCTACATGATGGACGGTTCAGATTTACCATATGATGAAAGATGGTGGGCCACAACCGCCTGAAAATTCAGATTTTTGTGGATGTGCGAAAGCTTCCGCACCTCTTCGCTGTCGTGATCGGTGGGCCCCACAGACGTATTTTCAGGAAAATTCACCCCGTCCATTGGATTCAGGATGAAATTTTAGTCAATAATGGGTGGTTTTGAACGTCCATTGACGCGACCCAGAGAAGAAATTACGCCAAAAATCATTTTGAACGTCGCAGGACCGCCTGTTTGTGGCCTCTATATCGCACACATGTGCACGCATGGGTGTAAAATTTCAGTAAAGCTTTGTAGTATTCAAGGCCTTCTACACGATGAACGGATCAGATTGGTCGGACAGGCTATGGGTGGGGCCCACAAACTTCCGCAAAACGGACTCTCACCGGTTGCGAAATAGGGACGCGGAGCTTCCGTTGTGACGTTGGTGGGGCCCACTTTATCATTGCTTTTGAGAGATCGACGCCATCCATCGCATTCGCTCGAAAAACCATTCGGGTATGAATGTTTTTGAATTGGATTTGGTGTGGCCCACATGATCTTCTATTTCGCCGTCCATCCGGCATTTGACGGTAGAGATTGCCTGAGTGCATGCATAGGACCAAAAGGGAACCTAGGTGTGGTTAATACCCCCCCATCTGTACATAATGAACGGGCCAGATGGAATATTTGGATGAGGGGTGGGCCCCACTACGTGAAACCGGCGGACCGGGTGCGTCCGCTGTTTGAAACAAAGAAGGAGAAGGAGAGACAGGTCAACCCATCTTTGACCGGGCTGACCGTCCGGTGCGGCTCGTGTGTGCGTGCACTGTATGCATGCACACCCTCATGTGGGGTCCACTGTGATGTTTGTGAGAAATCCGTTCCGTCCATCCTTTTCTCCATCCACTTTAAGGCATTGACAATGAAATTTAAGTATATCCAGATATTAGGCGGGCCCCAAATCAAGATTTTAGGGGCTGATCTGTCCGTTGGGCCACTTTCACAATGATACAATAGCTAAAATTTGATGTGTACGGTTAATTTATGGCCCTCAGACCATATATGAAGTTTCGAGCCAAATAGATGGTGGGAACACCATTGACAGGGATCCCGCTAATTGTCGTATAAATCTCTTCAAGGGATGGAACAATCGACAAGGAGGAGTTATCTTCGACTGAGAGCAAGGAGGGAATAACATCCACCAGCTGCGTGTGAATGGGGGTGGGATCGACATTCATGGGCTTGGAGTAGAAGGTGATTGCTACTTGTTTGATCGCAGCATGGTCTGAGGCTACTGTCCCATCCTCTAATTTGATATTGGAGATGACTGATCTCCTAACGCGTTTTGAAGCAACACTGTAGAAGAACTTCGTGTTACAGTCGCCTTCCTTGAGCCAACAGTTTCTAGATTTCTGTTTCTAGAAAACTTCTTCGCAGAGCTGGAAATGGGCAAGCTTGTCTAAGGCTGCTTGTAAATGCTGTTGGGTGACAGGGTCATTAGATTTCTAGGCTGCAGATTTCATGATAATAAGATCTTCTTCTACCTTTTTCAGGTTCAGGAAGATATTACCGAATGATACTTTTTCCAGATTTTGAGGGCAGCCCTGACGTTCTTGATTTTTCTCTGGAGAACGAGTATCGAGTCCCTCATTATGTCAAAATACCAGGAAACGACTCATGAAGAGCCCACATTCTCAGAAAACGAAAAGGTTTCGGCTTGGACAACAATGGAGAAGAAAGATGCAGCCGCAACGGTGCATGATTTGACCTATTTCTAGGGAGGTGTTCTACCCGAAAACTGGGAAAGGAGGTGGCCCACAAGCTGTTCATTAGGACTCTGTCGAGTCTGGCCAAAACCCGGGCATTATCATCTCGATTATTGCACCAGGTGAAACAGTTTTCAACGTAACCCGCCTCCAGGAGGCCTGCAGATTGGATTGCATCAGCAAATTCAGACATGGACAAAGTGTCAAGTGGCCGAATTCTGCATTAAAATCTCCAGCTATTGCCCACACACCTTGAATGCTAGTACTAAGGGAGCAAAGATCGTTCCACAGGCTTCTACGCTGAATCTTATTGCATCGACCATAAACAATTGAGAGAGTAATCGGATGAGAAAGAGGCGGTATGTTCGCTTCTAAAGTGATCATTTGGTTGGAGACGGAAATGACGAAAATATACCGCAGACAAGTGGAAGACCCAGATTTTTTTGCCATCAGCAACATTAGAAAAAGAGGAGTGGAACCCAATCTTTAGACCAGTTTGCACACGTTTGGTATCTACTAACAATCAGTTCGATAATTGCAACTAGTCGAGGATTGAACCTTTTCACTAGCTTCTTGAGCGCACGAGTCGTGGGAGCATTCCCAACCCCGCCCGCATTGCATTCCAAATTATGGCGTTATCCATCAGTTACACAACCTGTATTCACTGCCCGTCTCTTTAGCTTTCGGAGCCTAGTGTACTTTATATTGAAGGAATGTCTATCTGCTATTTTCTTGGCTGAAGATTTACTAATTTTGTGCTGTGCTGATACAGGGAGCATCCTTGGAGAGTGATTCGGAGCTTATTGCTGTCAAGTTTGATCGGCATCATCTGAGTCTGTAGCTAGGGAAGGGTTTTTAGAACTCTCTTGGTTGAAATAAGGGGATAAATCAAATGAGATTTCCACCATGTCATCAGACATCCTCGCGTTGATTTCCTTTCGCCTTCGTCTGAGCACTTGGAATGTAGTTCCCAAATCATTTGTTGGAAAATCCAACAGACCACTTGACTCTCTCTGATGAAGGTTCAGGGGAGTAGCCCCTTCTGTTCTGGCAAGGGGGTGGTGGGGACTCTCATTGGATGATTGAGTGATAGCACCTGACTTCTGTAGGTGATTGAGATAAGGGGTAACTGTCCTAGTTTGGTTGGAATTGCTCGTGGCTTGTTACAAGTCTATCTGCAGTGGCGGATTGAAATCAGGCATGACATGAATATCTGTAGGAACAGGGATTGAGGGTGGGGGTTGGTCTAGGCTTATTTGGTCAAAAGCCTCAAGATTAGTAAATTTGGGAGTGTTGATATTTGGTGCTTCGACTATGGCCAGGGGTGAGATTATCTGTGGGGCTAGATCAGGACAGGGAGAATAAGAACTAACTCTGCAGGCTCTGCAGATGAATTGGATAGGCTGAGCTACTGAGACTAGCTAAGGTTTAGGAGATTGAACACTAGTTGGGTTGGGAAATTCCAGGAGAGGGAGGGGACTAGGGGAGGAAAGGGTGTCTTGAGCAGGGTTGGCATTTGGAGATGCTTGGGTGTGAGGTAGAGGGTTGGGAGGTGAAACTGTAAGGGTAGGGGACAAGGAGGATCGAACGGCTACAGAATCATTTGGGTTCGAGGTATGTTGGGCATTATGACGAGCAGGTGGAGAGTAGGAAAGGGCTGATGTTGGGGATGAAAGGTTGAAGAACCAGTCTTTTGTGGAACTGGGATGGGAAGGCTGAATAGGAGAGGGATGTAAGAGGTAGGAGGAGAGCCTATGATCTTCTAGGAATCCAAAAACAGGGTAAGTGGCCCCTTCCATGATCAGTTGTCTAGAGAGATGAAGATTGTACTGACTGGATAGTTTAATCCCGATTCTGGCAAAAGTTAGGAAAATGCCATGAACAGTCATGGGATCAATTTCCTGAACTTCTCCATAGCTCTTGGCGAGGTCAGAGATCACATTCGGGTGCCAAGAGTGGGTCGGGATCCCCATCAAACGGATCCAGATTCCCTGAGAGAGAGAGAGGTATCTGACGGGTTCCAAGCTTTAACATCCGAAAGCTTCATCTGATAATGTAGATCCGAATCCCTCATGAAAGAAGCCATTTCTTCCCTCGATTGGAATTTGATGAGGAATTGTTTAGGGGAGAGCCTGGTGAAATCTACTGCAAGCAACCAATGGCCGATTTATGGAAGACCTCTATTAGGTGGAGGATCGACGTTCTCTCATCTACACAAGCCGTAAGGGCGTTGGATAGCGATTGCTTGAGCTCGCCCACCACCCAATCTTCCGCCTTGATGTGGAAGTCCGAAGGATTAATGCTCTTCATGGTGAGGACGAAATGATCCCTAAGGATGAGGGTTGCTTGACCGATTGGGAGTAGGTTCTTACCTGTTTGGGGCCTAAAGGATCTACGATTTCGAATCATTCCGAGTGTCGATCCAGATAGGGTTGATCACCTCGGGATGAGGGGTGTACGTGATTCGGATGGGGGCAAGGGCGATGTTGGGATTGCTCTGTTTCCCTGTTGACGAGATTCTCGCTTCATATGGAATGACCTACCCGCAATGCTCTTTGCCTAGGTGACATGTACCATTATACCGTCAATACGACGATTGTGTAAGCATTGAATCGCATTGAACGCTTCCTGCTCATAGAGACACTTGGGAGATGAAGACTCTTGATCGGTTTAGGGTCTTGTTCTAGGGGATGAAAACATCCACCAGGTTTTCCATAGCGGCTGAAAATACGGTAGACATCTTCTTTGGTGGTTCCAAAAGTGAGATATGCAATAAAATGGAGAAGAAAGAGGGGCATGTCCTAGGGTTTCTCCGAGCAACTATAACCCAGGAGATTTCAAATGACACTCCCGCTCACTCTCCCACTCACGCTCTCCCATCGATCCCAACTTGTCCGGAAAAGAAATTTTTACCGTTGAAACCTTCCCGGTCTCCACCTTCACGTCCAACATTAAGGAGGCCCACCTTCAGTGCTCAACCGTTCATCACATGGGTCCTGCTAGGGATCAGAACGTATGATTCTTAGATGCACGATCCTTCTTAATCAAAGTGCTGTTGCCGCTTTACTTCAAGTTTCGTGCAACTACGTATGATTAATGGTGTCCGTCTACAGTGGAGCCAATCAGATGGACAGGTGATGTACCAATCAGGGCTGTTCTTTTTTCTTTTTTTTTCAAAAAGATTGTATTATATTCAAGACCAAAACTATACAGATGGGGGCTCCTTTACATAAAACAGGAGACCCCACGTGAGAAACTGTAAAGATACTTACAAGGAAGGCCCCACCTGCAATCACGCCCCTCTAATCGAGCCTGAACCAAGTTTGTCAAGAAAAATCATACCTCGAACCTGTCGTGGAAGCTCAGACTGGGTCTTGAAAGAAGCAGGAGACTCAGAAGCACTACCTAATCGAGCCAGAAAATCAGCCAGCGAATTGCCTTCCCTTAGAATGTGCACAACACTGACATTGCCCCTCTTTCTCAGCTGGTTAATCCTAAGAAGCCACGCCTTCCATCTCCAACCTGGCTGAGTCACACCATTGATGAGATTGACTACTAGCCGCGAATCAAACTCAATAATTATTTGGCATAAACCCCTATGAAGACCGATAAAAAGGCCTTCATGCACCGCGCGAAGTTCAGCCACCGTGTTGGATCCAAATCCATAGCCAGCTGAAAAGGCGAAGATGAAATCACCCCTTTCCCCTCTACAAATACCACCTCCCCCGAATATTCCCTGGTTACCTCTAGGAGAGCCATCAACATTTATTTTAACCTATCTGGGCAATAGCTTCTCCCACTTGATCACCCCTGGTCGGCAATCACAGGTGGTCAGAATCGGCAAGTCAAAATTTCGGCAATATGACCTATTCCTTCGACTCCCGCTGACTAAGACATTTAGTAAGGCCTCGCACCATTTAATCTTAGCCACCACCCAATCAGAACACGCCAACCTATTTTCAAAAACTACTACATTTTGAGCTTTCCATAGCTCCCAAATAATAATAAAAGGAATAATCATCAAATTAGCCGATCTGCGTTGCAAAGAGTCGACCACTGCCCACCATTGAGAAAGCCTGGCTACTATCGAAGTTGCAGGAAAGACATTAATCCCAAGGCAACTTCCAATAATCGACCAAACTGACTGCACCATATTGCCATTAATGAACAAATGAAGAGGAGTTTCAATGTCAAAATTAGGACTTCTGCAGCAAATATACCTGGACGCGAGGTGAATCCCTCTTGATTGCACGGCACTATCCATAGGCACTGCCTCATGAATCACTTTCCATACAAACAGAGAAATTTTGGGAGGTAGCTTCGTGTGCCAAACCCGCTGTGACCAGCTCCGACTTGGATTGTGAATTCTGGACATCGCCCAAGCTGATTTAACTGTAAAATTCCAGACGGCGTTAACGGCCAAAAAGGAGAATCCGTTTCCTCTGAAGTACAGTAACCGCCCTGAAAGACGTGATTAATGACACTCTGAGGAAAAAATAACGGCACCAATGAGGGGGGGAGAGGCCCAAGCGGGCCAATCACCTGACTTACTTAGACTTCTTGCAGCTCCGGAGGCACTTCTGATTCTGCAAGCTGAAGGAGAGGGCCCATACCAATCCAATTTACCTTCTAAAAATTGCATTTACCTACCCCGATCTGCCATTAGACATGAGAATCAACCGTGGGAATAAGTTCTCTAATTCGCTTCCACATGGGAGAGGAAAATTGGCTTGATGTAACCAAACCACCAAAAAAACCTTGGGGCAGATACTTCGCCATCATAAAAGCTTTCCAGATATTGTTCTCCTTTCCAAATCTCATTGTCCAAGCCATTTTAATACGAAAGGCCCTCATGATGTCTTCAAGCTTTTTTATTCCAATTCCCCCCCTCCTCCTTAGGTGTAGTCATCAAATTCCAAGCCTTCCAGTGATACTTCCGTTTCCTCTCTGACCAGCCCCAAAAGAAATTTGTCATGTGCCTCTCAATAGCCTTTAACACCTGGGCATGAATATGGACCGCCGCCATAGAATGCACCGGAATACTAGAAAGGATGTTTTTTATGAGGACCAGTCACCGAGCTTGGGACAAAATTCAGGCCTTCCACCCATTAATCCGCCCCACTACTTTGTCCACCAATGGCTTGAAAGCACTAACAGTAAGACTAGATTCCAAAATTAGGACCCCCAAATAAGTTAAAGCAGAAGATGATTTACTAAAGCTGAGAATACCTTCGATTATTCTGAGCCAAGTGGACGACAACTTTTTGGGGCAGAAAAAGTAACATTTCCGCTGATTGATTCTTTGTCCCAAGGAAGCTTGATATGAATCAATGAATTTCTTGAACTCTTGAAGAGAGGATTTGCTCCCATTAGTGAAAATTAAGGTATCGTCGGCATAAAGCAAATGAGATATCAGAGGGCACCTCCTACTAAGCGCAAACGGCCGGCTAATCTGAAGAGAAAACATGTTTTTGACACCCCTACTAAGAACCTTGGCAGCGATAATGAACAAGCTTGAAGAAATTGGGTCCCCCTGCCTCAAGCCCCTTGAAGACTTAAAAAAACCTGTCATTTCTTTGTTGATGAGCACTGAGAACCAACTATTCGCCTAACATTTTTCAACCAACTCAATCCAAGTCCGACTGAACCTAAAGCGGTATAGAACCTGAGTGAGGAATTCCCAGCTAACCCTATCATAGGCTTTGTCCATATCTAATTTTAAAATAATATTACCCCCTGCGGACTGACCTATTTAATTCCCTAAACAATTCTTGCACTAATGCAATATTTTCAGCGATCGAACAGCCCTGTACAAAAGCCCCTTGTTCTGGCGAAATAATCAATGGAAGAATCTGGCTCAGCCTTGAAGCAACCACCTTGGCGAAGATTTTATACAAATAGTTACACAAGCTAATAGGACGAAAATCTGAGAAGGACTTAGGGGAAGAAATTTTAGGGATTAAACAAATAATAGAGGATGTAACTGACTGAGGGAGCTTACCTCCTTGGAAGAAGAAAGAGACGGCCCTATGAATGTCCTAACCAATCACCTCCCAGGAAGACTGGAAAAAGCTCGCAGAAAATCCATCTAGCCCTGCCGCACTATCTACCGGGATGGATAGAACTGCAGTTTGGACCTCCAGGATCAAAGGAGTCACCATCAACATATCATTATGAGCCTGCATTATCATTTGAGGAATGCATTGTAGCAGCGTCTGATCAATCTGTCACGGCTCAGTAGTAAAAATCTTTTGAAAATGCTCCACCGTTGCGGCTTTAATTTCTGCCTGATTTCGTGATATCTGTCCCGCCTCCAGCTCCACCTGACGTATGACTGTGCGCCTTTGTTTATCCACAACTGTGGCATGAAAAAACTTCATGTTTTTATCTCCCTCTTTCAGCTAATCCACCCTTAATTTCTGCTGCAAAAAATTTCCTGCCTAAGCTCCAAAGTTATTAACCTGGCAGAATGGGTGTGCAATTCCTGCTACATTTTGAGAAGCTGATCCAACGGACTAGAGAAATCTTGAATCTGGGCCTCCAGCTCGACCATCAGCCGCTCAGTGGACAGGAGTTGCTCAAAGATGTTTTCAAATTCGTCCTTGTTCCAAGTTTTAAGAACAGCTTTCACCTGCTTGAGTTTGGAGTGCATGTTGTAAATTGGGTGATTAGATTCGGCCTTGTTCCATGCTGTCCTGACCACTTTGAAAAAGTTGTCATGCGTCGTCCACATTCGCTGGAAATGGAAAGGCTTCAGGCTGCTATTCAGCTGATGCGGTAAAGCAAGAAGACGCGGAGCATGATCCGATTGAATGCGCGGTAAATGGGTGACCCGAAACTGCAGAAACTGAATTGACCACCTTATATCAATAAGAGCCCGGTCGAGCCTCTCCCAAACACGAGAGGAACCTACCTAGTTATTACACCATGTGAACCTATTACCAGAGAATTCCGCATCTATCAGGCCCGCACAATTAATTGCATCAGTAAATTCAGCAGAAGAGGCTCTATCTGCAGCCCTGCGACTTCTTCTTTCTGAGTTATCCACTATCGCATTAAAATCCCCACATACCATCCATGGGCCTTGTATCGAAGAGGAGAGAGAAGCCAAGTCCGCCCAGAGAGATCTCCTTAACACCCGAGCACACCTGATATAGACAACAGTAATATAGATCAGAGCAGCACTGTTATGATCTATTACTTCAATCGACAAACATTGATCCAATTTAAATAATAATGAGACAGGCGCAGAGGGCTTATAAAATAACCAAATCTTACCACCCTCATCCCAATTAGACAAGGATGAATGAAAACCCAAAGATAGGCCTGTTTTCACATGTTTCTCATCACCCAACATTGGCTCAAGAAGCGTCAAAACCTGCGGATCATACTTCCTTATAATCCTGTTACCTGTCCTGATCGACTTTTGATTTCCAATCCCACGAACATTCCACACAATGATGTTATCCATCCGTCACACATCCAGTATTTACGGCCCTTCTTTTTAACCTTCGAAGTCTAGAACTCCAGTTTCCTTTAGCGTATAGAATTCTATGCCTTCTGGACTACTTTGCAGATATTTCCGTAGCAATTTGTGTCTGACCAGCTGCAACCCTTCTCCAGCCAAATCATTACTCCTGAATTCCCAGACAAATTCGTGCTCCCTATCCGGATTCTGTTCATGGTCCTTCCCCACCCTCTGATTGGCAACAGGGCTATGAAAATCTTCCTCCCTTTCTCCGAAAGTATCACTAAGAGGTCTGACAACCGAGGAGAAATACGGTGAGAGATCTACCGTAAGGGCTGCTCTCTCTAACTATTTTTTGTTACCTTTAGAAGCGATGATTAGAGCTGAGTGTTGACCTCTTCCAGGCGTTGCTCTGCACTCACCGAGGGTACCCACTAAAGCGCTGTTATCTCTCAAAATGTCCCTTGTCGGTGGTGGAAGATTCTCCTTTCCACCATCAGGTACCCTTACCTGCATATGGATCTGAGATAGCTGATGATTCCTGACCGGCATTGGAGAATGACCCTCTGATTCTGTATCACCATTTCTTTCCAGAACCCCATCGGGGTGTGGCGTGTGGTTCCTGTTCTTCATTGGAGAACGCCCTTTAACTGCTATTTCAATGTTCCTATCCAAAGTACCATCTGGATGAGTCGTTAGAGAAGGCACTTGTGTGCCTGTTTCAATATTTCTATTGACAATGCCATCTGGTTGGATCATATCCAAGTGGCTGACCGAAATGATCCTGTTGTGTGACAATTGAACGTATGGCTGCAATCCACACAACATATCCAATTCGCCTTGCCTAGCAGGACTTTTTTCAGAATGCTGCATAGAGCCCTGCGTTAGGTTCTGTTGACACTCCACTTGCTGAAGCGAGCCTTCATCTGAGGCTATAAGGGGAATAACATGACGGATTATAATCGCTTGATTAGAATTCTCTCTTTCACCTCCTATCTGGATATTTCCACAAACACCTGCTGAGACAACACCCCCTGTCGATGTATTTCCAATAATTTTTGAATGTCCATTTACACAGTCAACTAGAATGGAGGAACGGGAGCGAGATCGGGAGGATCAATGGGTACGTGTTGTGGCTAGGAAATCGAGAGCATATTTATCCGTGTTTACAGTGAATCTAACTTTCGATACCACAAAAGAGGATCTTCTCCATATTTTCGGCCGATTTGGGAAAATACGGGATGTTTTCATTCCATGGAATCGCCAGCTTCATCGATCTCATGGTTTTGCTTTCGTCTGTTTCTACTACAAATAGGATGCTTTCAATGCAATCCAGTGTCTACATGATAGACGAATCAATGGTAGGGTTGCTCATATTGCTTGGGCGAAAGGGGACAATTTGGTGGCGCACAGGTAGCAACGCCAATCTCACTCCAACCTGTCAATCAACGGAGAAAACCGATCACGGATCGACCGTTTCTTGATGCGATTACTGGAGAAAGACTAGGAGTCCAAACCCGTAAGGATGGGAGTTCGGGGGTCACAACCTTCGCTAACCCGATAGCAGTAGAGAACCGACTTCGTGGCTTAAAACTTGCATTGGTAGGGATAGCGGAGGATCAGAATGTCCGCATTGATCAGCTAGATGGAGCTTTGAAGAACTCGGATCTGAAGTTCTCTGTTGTGGAAATAGTGAGGATTAATGTCTCGAAATTCTTATTAACGTTCAGATCGGAAGTAGAGATGAATGTATTTAGTAACAATGCTTCTCTTCAAAAGGAAATGGGACTCATGGTTGTTGAAATGTGGTCTCCAGAAGAGGTTATTGGAGCTAATGGGGTCAGGGTCAGACTGTTTGGTATTCCAGCCCATGCCTAGATCGAGTCCGTCATCCTCGATCTGGCGAGCTATTTCGATAAGATCATACAAATCGACTCAAACTCGCGATTCGAATATTTTCAGGCCTTTACGCGGGTTAAAGTCATGCCACGCCTGGGTGTTAGCTTCAACAATGTCTTGTGATTAAACGTGTTGGGGAAGGCGTATCCAATATTTGCGGAAATGGAACCTTTGTTCAAGTTTGAAACCCCTACTTCTATCAAACAAGCCACGAACGAGAGCACAAAGGATTGGGTTGTTCGAAGGTTTCAGGACTGTCCAGGGCACCCATCAGATGTTTGTGGAAATGCATCAATCACAGAGGCAGATACTGGTAACAGTAAATATGGCAAAAGAACTGGTGTAGGCACCACTGTTCAAATGGGGGAGGGTAATTTAGTAAATCAGGAAGCCAGGGGAATTGTTACTGCAGTGGATTGTTCTATAGAAATTCCAATCAAGGTTGTTCATTCAGTAGGCCTTATCCCAAATGTCTTATGTTTATAAATTACACATATTAGAAAAGCCAATCCATCACTTCCTTTTTTCTGAATGTTTAACTATTAAGCACACTTTCGTTAACTACACTTTTAACAGCCACTTGATTAGATCTAGATGTATTTTGAACCACTTATCAGCTACAATAGCGGTAACAATATGGATAGGCCAGATCCTGCCAAGTGTAGTGTGGGATAACAACAAGGGCTAGAGGCAAAAATACAAAAACAAAAAAGCCCAGCTCCCTATTAACACAAGGATGGACGTGTCGATCACTGTCTTCCTAAAAGGGATAATTACTCCTAATCCATAATGCTTCTTTGGACTCCTCATAGAGATTCCTCAAATGCACAAGGAAAAATAGAAATAAATTTTAATAAATTTGAAAATAATTGATTGATGATAAAAATGAATTTACAATCCTTTAAATATTGATATTAAACCTAAATAAAAAAAAAATCAAAATCAAACTCCCTAAAAACATGACTTACTATAAATAGTAAACTTATTATCTATAAGCACTCATGATTTCTACTGGACTTTATGGTTTTCGGCCAAAAATAGAAAGTGTCCAATTTGCCCTAATCAAATTATTCTCCTAATTTTTCTAAGAACTTTTTATGTTGGGCACAACTCTTGAAGTTCAAAAGATCAAGAGTTATGATCAAACTAAAACTTACTATAAATTGTAAAAATGAAATTAAAATGAACTTTTGACCTTCAATTTGGGGGAATGTCCCAAATCCGGCATGGGCAACCTAGTATGGGTTGGTTGGCAAAAGTAGCTTTTCCTATCCCAAAATCATGTAGTAGATCGAATAACTCCTTCCGATTTGCAAGATACACCTGCTTTAGGGTTCTTACAGTCTTGATCATTTCCACCTCAGATCAGACCTTCTTTGGTCCATCTTGGCTATGAAAGTGTCCACGACCCTCTCTACATTACTGATCAGAGTCCAAGGATAGTCACAAAATAGGATGAACTTAATATAATCAGCTTATAACTTAAAGAAATACTGGCTTGTATTTGGACCTAAACCCAATCAAAACGGTTTGAGCACACCCCAAAATATAATAACAAATAGGCCTTGAAATTAGGGCCAGAATCAACATAAAAAAAGGCCCAAAATCAAGCTTGGTTGAACCAAGGGTGATGGGCCAAAACTTGGGCCGAGTGGCAATTTCAAATGAACCCAAAACTGTTGGTAAATTTATTTAAATTGGCCAGATTGCCACTTGTAGTAGGCCCAACACATGGGCCAAAACACCATGCCCTTTTCACGTCCAAAACCCTAGCCCCTTAGACGACAGCGTCCGAACCTCAACCTTATCCACTGTATCTTCCCCACCACCGGCTAAAAATCGTAACCTAACTGTATCCCATCTCTGCCACCACACATCGAAATTGAGCGTCGCTGCCCTCTCTAAAGGAGATCTGGTTGCTGCAAAATAGGTGGGTTTGACGATTAACAGTTCCTGGCTGACGGCATTATCGGCTACCACAAGATAGTTTTGACAGAGGTAGTGGCGACTGCCAAAAACCGGCAACTAACTACTGCCAGAGATCATGGCCACGAACATGACAGGAGACAATGCTACCATAATCCGAGATGGATTTCCCTCGGGGCAACGGCCATAAATGGCATTCGAAAGTTTGTCCGTCTACTCCTCTCTCCAACAAATTTACAGCTATCGACGCCCAGTTCAATCCAACATCAATGGCTCCATTGGCCCTCTCTGGCAATGATCATGTGTAGCCCACCTAGCAGGAGTCTTATACTTCTTTCCTTCTCTTTATTGCATTTCTTTGAATTTTACATCAAGTGCTATTGGAACAAGTTTTGTTCTTAAATTCGGCTAGATGAAATGATTGAACTAAATAAAAGTATAGTGAAACAAGAATTCACCAAGGCAAGGTACGGACTCCATGGGACCAAGATCGATGGATTTACACACCAGAGATCCAAGGAAATCGAGAAGCTGAAGCTCAAGTGGCCTAGAAGTCAGCCAGAATGCAAGATCACAAGGTTTTCACGATCCGTTTAGCTCGAAAATCCATATGTGGCTTGAGGATCATAAATGAACCGTACAAGTAAAATTTGAATCATCGGATCCCTTTGGAAGTGTCCCAACGGACAGATCAGCCTATAAATCAGTGAATTAGGGCCCACCTGCTGTATGAATGCGCTTCATCTTCAGTCCCCACGGTTAAAATGAGATGAGTGAACGGATGGACGGATCAGATTTTACACATACATCGCCTTGGAACCCGAACACGTGACGCGTGTATACGGGGTGGTATAGGGCTGGACGCGCGCCGTAACTCAAAAAATCGGTCAGCGTGCGCTGACCGATATTTCCTTAAAAAAATCCCAAAACTCCAGCGCCTTCACCGCCGATTGCTGTTTTTAGCTTGTGGGACCCACCCATCATGAATTCTGATGATCAGAACCTTCCATTGTGTCCAAGGGGTGCCTATAAGCCTCACTTAGGTGTCCTTTTGGGCTCATGAACGTAATAACAGGAAGATTACCGTCCAAACAGAAGATGGATGGCGGAGTAAAAGAACTTGTGGACCACATTGAAATCAGCTCGGTCTGGGCCTGTCTGCATGATTTTTCGTCCTAAATACAATGGACAGTATGGATTTTCTATGAAACATCTTCCTGGGGCCCGCCGATCATCACAGCACGCAAATGCGCAGGCTCTGTTTTGCAACAGAGCCTGCGGTGGAATGTTGTGGGCCACCCTCTGAAGTGATCGGTCCAATCTGGACCATCCAGTGAACTCCAAAGGGGCCTGTAACCATCACCTAGGTGAAAAATTTTCAAAAGACAGTTTGAGATCAGTTTGGATTGTTTAAACATTGGACGAACGGCGACGAGGTAGATCAGACGGGCCGCACCAAGAGACAGCCAAAACCATCCATTTCCAGTTGTTTTTTCAGCAAGCATTCAATAGACGGAGTGGATTTATCAAAGTAAAAGCGATGTGGGCCCCACCATCTGAACAACGCAAGTACGTTACGCAATCTGTTTACGCAGTCCGGAGAAATCCAGAAATTCCGGACAGCTGTGGCCCATCATCCTTGATCGGATGAACGATCTGAACCATTCATGTGGAGCCCACGCTAGCCGAGACCCCAGCCATGAGGAAATTTCGAAGCCAAGCCTGTACAGCCATTCCGAAAATAATCAAACGCAAGGTGTTTGGAGCGTCTAAACTGCGTAAAACAGAAGCCTGCGGCACCGACTCCAGCAGCGGGAGGATTGTGGTTGGAAGGCGCCAGGGAGCGGGACGTCAGGGAGCTGTGGAGTTTAGCAGGAAACGTGAGGAGCAAGGCAAGAGAGAGAGGAAACGTGGGGAGCTTGGCTTGGGTAAACGAGAAAACAGGAAGAGGAAAGGGAAGTTTTTCCTTATTTTCTTTTTCTTTTTCTTATTTTTTCTGGGCTGTTATTCTTTTCTTTCCTTATGAACCCTAAGGATTTTAGCCTAATCATGGTCGGCTAAACCTCATAGCTAGGGCTAAGAGGTGAAGCCTGTAGCGAGATGGGAGATTCTACTTTGTGCCTTTAATTTAATATTCATAAACTGAATTTGATTTAGTTGATTATTAAAGGAATATTTTTCTTAGTCTTTAATGGTCTGTTGTGACTGAAATTACAATGGGTTTGCAAAAGCTTTGAGTATTTCTTTCCCCTTTTTATGTTTATGAAGTCAGGAAGCCCTGTTGTTCATCATTGTTTCATGGGCATGGTAGGATGACAGTACCCCTCCTGACCTTCATAGTATGTTGATTGGTTGGTAATTAGTTTAATTCTTTTGTTAACTATGTCTCCTGGGCATGGTTTGGTGATGGAATCCATTCTAATTCATATATCTTTCATCTCTTTAAAATTACATCAGAAGAAGTTCAGTGTAATTTTCATGATTTTTGAATGATCATGTGTAGCCCACCTAGCAGGAGTCTTATACTTCTTTCCTTCTCTTTATTGCATTTCTTTGAATTTTACATCAAGTGCTATTGGAACAAGTTTTGTTCTTAAATTCGGCTAGATGAAATGACTGAACTAAATAAAAGTATAGTGAAACAAAGGCTACATTAAATTTTATTATGATGAGCCAATTTATGGCAAGATGTCGGCAAAGTGATTGATGAAATGACTAAATCAAATAAATGTGAAGTAAACGAAGATCATATAAAATTTAATTATTACGAGCCGAATTATAACAAAGATGCTCACGAAATACTTAATGAAATGACTGGAGCAAATGAACATGAAAGTTTTATTATTTACAATGTTTTAACTGAACTTTGAGCATCCAAAGACCATTTGGCTACGTATTTTGCATGAAGAAAATATATATGTTAACATTAAAAATATTTATTTATGATTAACAATGTAATTTTTTTGGGCTATGTTATCTCATCCAAAGGCATTAAAGTATAGGGATAAGAAGGACGGATAGGGATAAGATGGCTTCGGGACATGACGGCGGTGTTGCGTCTGAAGATGGCTTGGGCCCTCTATTACAGCAAGAGCATGAGTCTCTAGGGAGACCTTCATGAGGGAGAAATTTGGGGATCCGCTTTCTTCAGATTTTTTACTTCGGAATACATCTTCCCCTTTCACGTCCTCCCCGATTTGGAGAAGTATTCAGACGTTGCTGCCTTTCCTAGCTAAGACTGCTCGGTACCTTATTGGAAGTGGGGATTGTAACATTTGGGATGTTGATTGGACAGGGAAGGGTCCCCTGCTCAGTAGAGCTACTGACCAGATCCCTACCCAAGTCTGAAACATGAAGGTGGGCGATTTCCTTAACAGACACGGCCCACTGCCCCCCTCTTCCATCCTTACCTTCCTGCCACAGGAAGTTCTCCTCCACATCTTCCAGAGCGGTCTATGCACTACAGACGACGAGGATGTGTGGTATTGGCCGCTGACCTCTTTCGAGAATTTCTCTATAAAGTCGACCTGGGACTCAATCCAATCGTATGGGATGAGAAGAAGCTGGTCGAGGTGGGTGTGGCATCTCCCAAGCTGTCCATCTTCATGTGGATATTGTTGGCAGGTGCGATTCCAGTGGACAGTAGGGTCCAGAAGAAGGGAATTTGTTTAGTGTCTCGCTGTGAGTGCTGCCCCAGGAATGTCATGTGTCCACAATCAGAATCTCTTGCGCATCTTTTCATCTCGGGTAAGCTAGCTAAGGTCGTTTGGGGCCATTTCAGCAACATCTTTAGGATCAGTCTGGCCAATCGTAGCTCCCCACTGGAAAGGCTGACCCAATGGTAGGGATCGTCCATTAGTGCATCCTTGCTTCAGGTTCAGGCCCTTACTCCTTTATTCCTATGTTGGGAAATCTGGAAGGAGCGGAATGCTGCTAGATATGAGGACAGGAAGCTGAGCATAGGAGGAGTTATCAAACGCACCAACTGGTGGCTGGGGAGGGTCTATAACAGGAGCCACCTGTCCTCCTAGGTGGCTAATCTTCAACTGAGAAATCTCCATCTCTCGGTGGCTCCCCAACCAACTAAAAATGTTGAGATTGTAAAGTGGGGCAGACCAGAGAGCGGTTGGGTCAAGTTAAATATAGACGGATCAACTTTAAATAACCCGAGAAGGTCTGGAGGTGGCGGCATATGCAGATGAGACGACGACAATTTCAATTTTGCCTTTTTGCATGGATACTGGATAGGCACAAATAACAACGTAGAATTCACAGCGGTCTATGATGGTCTATCCATTTGCATTCAAATGGGCCTGTGAAAGGTAATGGTGGAATCAGACTCCAAGATAGTGGTAGATGCGTTAAACCGTGTTTCTCATGTGGGCTGGAGATGGGTCCACTAGATGGCCCGGATCTCTAGCGTCAATTGCAGGGGGTCTTTTTGTTTCACTCACACCCTTAGAGAAGGTAACGGTCCGGCTGATGGCCCTGCTCATCTAAGCAACAGTTCTCAAGAAAACAGGTTGTTCCACTCCTTGAGGGAACTTCCTCATGAAATCAGAGGGAGGGTGGTGCTAGATAACGTCGGGTTGGGTGCCGTCAGGGTGACGGATCATGTATAGTGTTTCTTATACTTTCACGTCGGGCTGCCCTAGTCCCCTTTTTGTGTTATTGGGGTGG
The DNA here is from genome assembly GCF_029962835.1 of Magnolia sinica. Taxonomy (NCBI): domain Eukaryota; kingdom Viridiplantae; phylum Streptophyta; class Magnoliopsida; order Magnoliales; family Magnoliaceae; genus Magnolia; species Magnolia sinica. Next base: position 88,127,926 of record NC_080580.1, read on the forward strand.
CCCAAAATACATGTACAATCCCGTGTTGAAATGAAATTTTCGTTTCTTTTAAATTTTTAAAAAAAAAGGCATTGAAGTATGTGAAAAGAAACTCAAATCAAGTGTGGAGTGATCAACTTCAAAATTGGTTACATGGCCTAACAATATTCTACCGATGATTCATGAGTACATGGCAAGATACCTATAATAAATATCTCGTTCAATAGAAGAACATGCCCTCATACAAAGATACTTGAATCAATAATAAAGATTTATGGGATCTTGATAGAAAATTGTGAAAAATAATTATCCAGACGAACTCGAGGACAAGTTCTTTTTATGAGGGAGGAAATTGATGTAGCCCTTATACTCTAAGAAGCACTATATCATATTCAAGTTTTCCTCTTATATATGTAATAGTCATTATATGAGAGAGTGTATTATAGAGTTATTCTTTACATGCTTTGTTTTTGTGAGTTAAATGATTCTTCTCTTGTTGGGTGAATGATTTCACAACCCCTGGTTGAATAAGTCCCCAAGCTATCCCTTTTTAGATAAGTAATTTCTCATTTCCTTGGGTGGGTGTTGAGGGTCAAATATTGCATTTTAGACTCTAGTTATTATCTGATTTTATGAACATGATACTGTTTAATGCCCTATTATAATCGTGTTTATGATGCAAAATGAATTTAGGAGCGTGAACTGAAAAAGGGAACTAAAAGCATAGATTTAACGCTCAGAAGTCACCAAGATAAGGGACGGACCCCAGGAACCGAGATTGAAGAATTTACACGCCAAAGATCCAAGAAAATCAAGTCATTCACACTAAAAAGGCCTGAAAATCGTCCAGAATGCAAGATCACAGGGTTCCTACCATCCGTTCGGCTCGAAACTTTATATCTAGTCTGAGGATCATAAATTAACTGTACACGTCAAATTTCAGCAATTAGATCCTTATGAAAGTAGTCCAACGGACAGATCAGCCCATAAATCATCAATCTAGGGCCCACTGGATATCTGGATATGCTTCAATTTTGGTCTCATCCCCTTAAATGGGGTGAAAAAATGGATGGACAGAGCGGATTTTGTATATACATCACGAGTGGACTCCACTGGTCGTGCCAATGCACTCAATGTGCACTGGACCAGACAGACGGTCAAACGGGCGAAGACCCGTCTCTTCTTAGTGCAATGTCCAGCGAACGCACGTGATCCGGCCATTTGCATGTTGTGGGCCCCCATCGTGGGTCCATTACATGATCGGGAGCGTTCATTCACTCCCGAGGGTGGGGACGACCCTAGCCAAGATGGACTTTTGGCCCCAAAATGTAGGATGAACAGCGAGTTGATTTGATATAGTGTACCGCACCAAAACTTGACTAAAACTACTCTTTTCCGACTAAAATTTTGTCAAGAATCTAATGAACGGGGTGAATTTCACCAAAAACATCACTGTAGGGCCCACTAAACACGTCAATGCAAGAACTTTCTAAAACGGATGTCTTGATGCATCTAAGAGTTGCAAGGAGTTGTGGCCCACCATCTTTGATTGGTTGGATGATCTTAACCATTCATAGGAATCCCAGGCCAAAAAAAGACCAAAGCCTAGAGAAAAACCAGGTTTTCGACACTTCCTTTGGTCAAAAATTCCACCTGAAGGCAACATGTTTGCGTTTTTACGAATTGCACTGCAAAATGCCTTCTCCACCACCTTCATGCTCTATAAAAGGAGAGAGGTTGGACGTGAGAAGATTATCCAGGGAGGCCGTGGAGCGTGGAAGCAAAGGAGAGAGAGAGAGAGAGAGAGAGAGAGAGAGAGAGAGAGAGAGAGACGGTCGGCTTCTTCATTCTTCATCTTTTCTTATCCTTTCTCTTTAGTTTTCTTTCTTCCTCCCTTTATGTTTTTAAGAGTCTTTGGCATGATCATGGTGATGATTGGCTACATCTCTTAGCTAGGGCTAAGAGGTGAAGCTTGTAACGTGATGGTAAGACTTTGATTCTTTTTTATGTACTCTCTTTGATTATAGTTTGATTATATGGAATAGTCATAGTTTTTAATAGTTTATTAGGCCTTAAATTACAATGGATCTGCGATAGCTTTGAGTATTTTCTATGCATGTATTATGGTCGTAGGAGCCCTGTTATTCACCATCGTCTCACGGGCATGGTTGGATGACGGAACCCTTCCCTACGTTCATAACTCTCTTAGATTGGATGTGGATTTATTAAATTCTGTTGTTTGCTTTGTCTCACAGGCATGGTTTTGTGATGGAATCAAGTATAACTCTCATACCTCTCATCTCTTGAGAACTGGAACAAAGGAAGTTCAGATTTGATTTTTAAGGTTATATCTTCCAACTGGATGAGGATGGGACTCTAAGTCCAGTTGTGTTAATGAATCGAGCATAGATTTTCTTGATCTCTACAAGTGGATCCTTGTCATCCTAGTTTCCCACCTTTGAATTTTACAAGTTTTAGTCTAATATTTCACCATTATTCTCTTAAATTTTCTTGATTTAGATTACATCTTCACCTAATTCTAGTTCAAGTTACTTTTAGATTACGTACAAGGTTCAATCCCCATGGATTCGACCTCAGTCTTACCGAGATTATTACTACATCACAACCCTATACTTGGGGTGTGAACAATGGGTAAGTCCTCAAGCTATTCCTTATTAAGTGATTCTGCAACCCCTTGGGTGAGTGAGTTTCCATGTTATCTACTTTTCTTATTCCCATTATGTACCTCTTGATCCAAATTATAACAATAAAGTTCTTCTCTTGTTCTATTTATTGAATTTCTTTGGATTTTACATCAACATGGGTAGCCAAAAAGGAGGTGACCAATAGTCAATCTTCAGCATGTATGTGTAGCCCACATGATTAGTGGTTTTGCCAGAATTTTTTGCATGGACACATTTGGGGAGGAATGTCAAGAATTATAAGGAGCCCTTGCAACAAAAAGCTTAATTTATTGGGACTATCTCAATGTCTTTGTGACATATGTTGTATCCATCAATTGTGCTTGCTTACATTAGAGTAAGGTCCCAAAAATAAGACATATTCAAAACTCAAATGTGCAATGCCACGGGAAATGATAGAGATGGGGTGACCTTCCTAGGGCATACCATGAAGTTTATATGCCATCCAACCTATTCATAAGGTGAATATTACTACAATAAAGGTAAAACACAAGTATTGACCTTACCCAAAAAGTAACTAGGACACACAAAGGTTTCAATGGTTGGCATCCCCATCCCCATTGTTTGTTGTGGTGTGGCATAATAGATGGAGGGGGTGGATATAACATAGATATTTGTTGGTTTGGAATTCGGCCGCATGGTACACATGTGAAATCAACAGACGTGCCAAAATCACTTAGGGTCCTATTCAAATAGAAACCACTGACCCCTGGCATCGAGATAGCGGAGTGATTGATCGGACGTACGGCTAACGGTTTATTCATCCAACTGTCAAGTGCGTTATCAGGTGATTTGCGGAAGCTAGAGATATTCCTCTAATGAGCTATTTTTTTCCTTAAAAATCAAGGATTTCAAAGGTGTAGAAAATGTTAGATCGAATGGAAATTAGAGACAAAAAAGCAATATTCTCGAAAGGAGTCTTTGCATCTTGTATTTAGTTCTCAAAATGAGTCTTTGTATCTTGTATTTGGCAAAAATCGTCCACACTTCTCTCAGTATCTTTCCTTGAAGGCCAATCGGTAGCAGATCGAGCCTCTCAATGGTGGAATTTAGCTAAAGGAAACTCAACCATCGGAACTCTCCAAGGAATAGCTCCCCAGGAAATGGGGGAGTATGCTGAAACGACAGAGGTGAGTTGATTTTTTGCTTTCTCGAGAGGTTATGGCATCAGAACGAACTTCCAGGCAAAAGTAAAAGCAATGCTGGACAGGCCGGAACTCTGTTTTTTTTTTTTTTTTTTTAAAGGCTTAACTTAATTGAGATTAAAAATGACTCGAAAGAAGCTATACGTGTTTCTTCAAACATAAATCCTAGCCCGTAGAGCACCTTTTGGTGGAAGAGGAGGATAGAAACTATCCAAGGGAAAGCTACCATCTCATTTCAGCATGTCATGAGGGAAGCAAACAGAGTGGCTAATGGGCTGGCACACTTGGGTAGTGAAAACCAATTGGACAGGGATTTCAAGCATCTTCAAGACCTCTTGTTGAAGATCAAATGGGAAGTCTTTGTAAACAAAGCAAGCCTAGGTATAGTAAGCGAATCGTAATGAGACTCAATCCAGTTTTCAATCTTTGATATGATAGGCTGCCTCCTCCAACTTTTTTGTACTGGAGGCCCAACCCGAATTTGTATGTCTTCTATAAAGTAGCTCTTTATATCAATGAAAAATTAGAGTTTTCTTGAAAAGAGAGAGAGAGAGAGAAGCAATACCACTAAGACGGAATTACTTGACTTGGCTAAAAGTAGCAAGGTGCTTAACTGAGTAATACACTAATGAGCGAGAGTTGAGTAATGTCGAGATTATAACTTACTGTCGACCCAGCATATGAGTATAGGTGGATGATTCATAAGATTATGGTTTTCCTTCATATCTAGCATACAGGCGCAGATGGAAGGGAATTACAGCTATTGGTTATCACAAAGTCCGACTTGAAGCAAGGATGGATTATAATAATCCTAAAGACTAAGGATTTCCACGGCTTCTGAGCGGTGGAGAAAGCTAAATGTCCCGGAAGACCGGATAAACAGTATTGTGCTGAATTGATTGTTAAGTTGCTTTGTTTTGGATTGATGTCGGGATCCTTTTCTCCATGTTCCCCTCTGTTATTTATAAACTGTTTGATAAAGTCATGAAAAAAATAGTTGCCTATGTGTCAACTTCACATACTGCTAATTGTAAGCTGACGGTTACCTCATTTTGATCATGCTCGACCTTTTATCAAATGCATTCTTATCTCGTCAATAGTTTCTCATACGTGCTTTAGTATTGACATATATAGCCCTAAATATTATAAACCTTTATCTCCAAATCACATGATCACTACTATTCTTTAAGGATTTTCTCAATGATGAATTATCTTTCATATATTTGGCACATGCCGTGAAGACATCATACGTGCCATGTGGACACATCTACATCGTTAATCTGAATCTGCTAAATCTTGTCCAAACATTACCCAATGTTTCTCTCTATTTCCATGTTTTTCTCTATTCGAACAATAATGGAGAGAAACGTAGATTGTAATTTTGAGCATTTATTACGAAGCCACATGGCATGTCCTTCATTTGCTTATCCTATGAACGGCGTCATTGTTGCTTTATCGTATCGATGCCGCTGCCTCTGTCTCGAAAATTTCTCTCGTCATTATTACTTAATACATGTCATGCATGTGGCAATGCCTTATGTAACTTCTCACTTCTCTCTTTCTTCTTTCTCATTTCTATCGAGGTCTCCATGACCTTTCGACCAAAGGTCCTTATTTGATAAGAGGTCTTTTCTAGCTACTTTAACTTTGGCTTTACGACTATTTAACCGAACTTAGTGAGGGATGTGTAGGATTACCAAATCACTTCTTACGGCATGTGTAGGATTTTTGCCCTTGCAAAGTCCATCTCCTTTGGTGACTATTTACAATTCTCCTTTTCTCTAGCCCTCAACTAACCTGACCACTTATTTTGCTCATTCTTAAACGAAAGATCGGTCTAGATTGGTTTACCTATAGACATTTTAATGAGACCGATTCATATTTTATCGAACAATGCAATTCAGTCTGGGCTAGTTACCTTTTGGCCTGAGATATTCCAGACAGTGGTGCTGAAGTAAACTAGGGGAAAAGCACTAAAAACGACATAGAGATGTACCCTCCAAATTTCTTTGCATGTTGGTTCAGCTTCAACTAATCTATTCATTTTCTTCTTGTCATCTTTCCCTTAATCAACCTCCTTACGAATATAATCACGTCAAATCAAATGATATGTTTCAGACCATTCTCAATAATCATACCAAGAATGTTGAAAAGTTCCTCAATGTTCTACCATTATGCCCTCAGTCAACGGATATATTTAAGGCCTAGTGGTTGGCTTACTATAAGAATCGACAGTCTTTATTGATCTAATCAATTATTAGTAATTTGTCTCCACCTCCTTAATCTCCTAAGGTCAAATATGTTAAGGCGTCATCATCAAATATGACAAAAAAAATAACCAAATCTTTGGCCAAAGAGTTTGCTTCATCAGTCAGTGGATCTCAATCACCTTAATCTAAGGACCAACAGCAAGAGAAAATGCGGAAACATATCTCATCTGGTCCTTCAATAGATTTTGGGGATACAAAAATTTGAACAATTTTATAATATAAGGTTTGATCCCATGATACCTTTTACCAAATACTAGGAACACATACAAGAAGTTATATGGCATCGTGAGCGGCTCCATAAATGATGATGTGAAAATAGATGGGGAGAGGCCCTCTTATACCTTAGCCTTTAGAAAACCGAGAGACACAAAGCGTCCTATTTTTTCACATATAATGAGGAGCCGCTACCATTCACTAATTTTGCATTGGCCCATCCTATTTTCGATCCTCGTACTGTGGCAACACTCAATCTTAGGGTGCATTTGCTTATAATTTTAGATATTTTAAAATTCTAAGTTTGTAATATTTTAGCCATGGTGGTTGTTTCACACTCTTTATCCTTAATTTTTGCTTGCCCATCTAAGGCAACCGCTTTTATTTTAAGCTTGAATTTTCTTTCATTCTCATCTTGTATTGTGATTCAATCTTTTGGTATTTCATCATAGATTTGACGGATAATTGCCAGGTGTTGCCATTATAGTCTAGATATTGGCAAAAAAATGTATTCATATTCGAAGAAATTCTTTGTTTGATATTCCTTCCACAACATGCGGTCTACAATAAATGCAATAATACAACTCCTTGCACTCACCTTTTAGATATAAAACCACATGGCTTTGACTACCATGCCACTCAATGAGGCGCCATACCTCATTATGATGATGAAAACCCATCTATGGAAGAGATCTTGTCACCTAAGATGATTGAACCTTTATCTACCATGGGACCTTTGATTATTGAGCCATATTTAATGAGGCATTGCCTCTTGGACGCCTATAAAAACTCATCAAAGGCATGGCACCTCTTAACCATCTAGCCATGGTCCTTTCAAAATCGTCTTCCATTTTCTTTTAAAAAATGGGAGATTTTTCTAAAGAAGTTCAACAATTTTATAGCAACTATAGCAATTTCAAACATTCAAAGATCGGATCACTCTCCATTTTTAGTGCCCTGACGTGGACCAATGAAAGCTGCCACGTGTTGACACCACAAGGCTAGTAATGGCAGAATTCCTACTCTTGCCCAATATTATCTTCATTTGATCTTCCTTTGACATTACACATTCTGCTATAAATGCGAAGGCATGGACCTTATGCCCGCCATTTGGCAAACAAATCAAAGGGTGTCACGTGGCCATGCTTATCGTATAATTAATGAGGAAGCGGACCAGTGATGTCTATAAGAGACCCGTTGAGAGAACGGATCTTATCACGTATATGCCTATGACATCCTCAGTAAAGTCATCTATCAGTTCTTCTAAAATAGGAGATCTTCCTAGAGATGGTCAAAGACTATGAAGATTGAGAAGGTTTCAAATACTAAAGATCGAATTGATATTCAAGCAAATCCAGCTTCAGTTTGGACCCCAAGTTAGAAGAGACGAACACATCAACCATATTAGGTCCCAAGCTATACATTGATCAGAATCAAAAGAACGGGAGAGCTCTAGAGCCCAATCATATGGTCATTGTCTAATTGGGATCAAGAGAATGGGAGAACTAGATCTAATCCAGTCCGATAACATATCAGTAGAAAGTGTCAAATCCATCTAAATCACAAACCATCGGCATCGTTCAAAACCTCGAAGCGAAAAAGCAGGAGGTGGGCCACCAAATGAGTGATCATGATCGATTTGAGGTCCAAGATCAGCCCTCAAGGCTTGATCATAAATCCATTTAGTAAGCCACGAAGATCTCCATAGCGGGATCAATTACGATAAGAATATCCAAGAAACCACCAGTTCCAGATCTGTCCAAGAGATTCCCATGTCCATAAATCGTGGAAGATGTAGTATCAACAAGAAAACTCAACGAGGGTTTTGTGGCCTCAATGAGTTATAAAAGGAGCACACGAAAAAGAGCTCAGGGCCCTATGCCAAACACATATATTTACTTTACATTTACCTTTTTCATTTATCTTAGCATAGCCTAGTTTAATTCTAATATAAATCATTACTACCTAGCGGCTTCCGTTACAGTACCGTACGAGTAGATTATATATCCAACATTAAGTTGTAGAATCATGATCAACTAAGTTCTGATTTAGCTGATAATACCCATTCGATCACATCTTGTTGACCACCCACCTCGAATCGTCTATTCTAATAATGAATCAGGTATTTATCATTCTTTTCATTTATTTCTTTGGTTATTTAATACTATGTCAATTATAATGGGCCATACATTCAAATATTAATAAAATCAACATTGTTTAGCCTTCTTTTATTTATCTATATATTCTTGTTCCTTTGTGAAATATTGAGCTGAAAGTACTAGTGAAAGAAAAAGTTTTTAAGTTCATAAACTCACATGTATTATCATAAGGTAAAAAGAATCCATTTGGAAGGGCTACCCTTTCACAAATCACCTGAACATTGAGCGCATCCAGTGGTTGAGAGGATAACTGGATCTTGTGTTCAATTTCTAATATTTTGTCTATCTCATTGTGGGGGAACACCAGCAATTCAATCAAACCTTAAGTCGAGTAGACTCTAGCACACAAATGCATCATACCCACACATGACAACCAAATACAACCAAATATAGGCCCTCATTCATACGCATGACCTTGTTTGATTAAATTGGCAGCAACAAGGGCCATGAACTTTACCATGCCATGAGGAAGGCCCATGTTTGCATTTTTCGCAGCCCAAGAGAAGCTAATAGTGTTGTTGATGGGCAGGCTCGATTAGAGAGCGAGAAGCCCAATGGGATAGGTCCTTTACACATATAGTTGATCTTCGCCACACTATCCTAGGAAACCTCCTCCTAGACCGTGTGGGGTTGGGTAACTTAAGGGAGGGAGCAGATTTGGTTGGTAGGTGCTACCATGGGTAGTTCTACTGTTGGTTTCACTATTTGAGTTATATGAGGCTCGGGGGTTTGTTCGGTGCCTCGGGTTGGCCCGAATGTATAATTCGGGTACACAGCCATCTCCTACTAATAAATTTTTTCTTTGAAAAATAAAATTTGTATATATATATATATATGGTAAAAAGTTAATTTTAAAAGGTACCAAGATGTAAATATGGTATTTAATGAGATAGTATTTTGTAAAATTTCCTAATTTAAGTGCAAAAGCTAATTATTATATAGGTCCATTTTGGCGAGTCAAATTACCAGGTAAGGCCCACAGATGAAGGACGCAGATTTTGCACAGCTAGCACCATGTTGGCACGTGTGACCAGGCTCTAGAAAAGACACAAGAGGAAGAAAAAGGGAAGAGGTTCCAAAATTCTCTCCTTTTCAAGGTCAATGGAGAAATGTCAACTTGTTTAAAGGCCTCATTATTTCTAGTATTCTTTATTCCCTTAGTGTGTATAGGAGAAAGCACCTCTAAAGATTGGCAAAGGATCACATCATCCTGTTCTAGGGCCATGGCTCATGTCATTTTCATTTTCTAACCAAACATGGAATAAGATCCAGTCCACCTGGGAAGATAAATTTTCTAATCCACCCACATTCTATATCGTACATATGACATACATCTACAATGATCTGAACCATTCATTCATTGCGGACAACCATGAATTGTAGATAGACAAAAAATCACATTGAATGGACAATCCTAATCATTTAAAACATAGTATACGAAAATCACTGAATATCTAGTAATGGCTTTTGTATGGACCTTTCCATGGTCAAGATTGTCTGATCATTGTGATTTTTGCACTATGTTTTATTTATGGAAGAGGAAAGAATAGTTCGAATCATCCTGCACACGTGACATGTGGACGGTAGAGAGAGTGGGACCCAGTAGAACTATAATCTGGATCATTGATTGATGAATTCCATTCTTACAAGCTGAAATCCCAATCAAGCTGCGGATTTTCTCGGGTGAAAATTCATCTGTTTCCTTCCTGATGAGGGATCCAAACTGTTAAATTTAGTGGGATCTATCTTGGATGTGGATTTACCAGAAATCTTTCAAAATGGAAAATACCAACCCTTTGATATGGTGAACTAGGATCATGAAGGGATTATCATGGCCCAATAACTGACATAGGGTAAATGGTGCAATGGATCTCTACCATCAATCTAGTGAGGCCTTGCCATGAACGACATGCGGACGAAAATCAAACCAATCCCACAATGCTATTAATATGGATGGTGGCCTTCTAATGGACGGTTGAGATGATAACTCATTCAAAAGGAAAGCAAGCGGACTGGAGCATCTACTCAGGGTGAGATTTTCTGAAAAAAAAAAAAAAGGTGCCATCTACAAACAGGATCCACTAGATGGATGATCCACAAATGTCAAACATGATGGACGGCCTACATCCAAGATATATGGCCCCACATGATGGATACCCTGCATTGAAGGTGGGCCTCGGTCGCCAGGTGCATGGTCTACACTGATGGTAGGCCACACATGATAGTTGGTTCACATTGAAGACAGAGCAAAGGTGGAACCAACATAATGAACTGTCCACATCAAAAGTTGGGCTCACATGATGGACGATGGATATTAAGAGTGAACTAAACAAATTTGAGAGATGATTAATACTACTTAACGTGGAAGCGGATTGCGCAGTGAGTACGTAACTCAATACCCTAAGGGTACTGAGTAAACTCTGTGGGATCCACTGTGATATATTTTATCCCTTCCTTTCATCCATTTTACTAGATAATTTCAGGGCTTGAGCCCTAAAATGAAGCATATCCAAAGCTAAAATGGGCCACACCACAGGAAACAGTGTGAATTGAAGGTCTACCGTTGAAAATTTCTTGAGGGCCACTAAAGTTTTGGATGAAACTTATATTTATTTTTTCCTTTCATCCATGTTTTTGTGATCTTATGACAGGTTGGATGACAAATAAACATCACTATTGTGCCTGGAAAGGTTTCAAGGATGGAAATCATTATTTCCACTATTTCCTGTGGTATGATCCACTTGAGCTTTGTATGTGCTTCAATTTTGGTCTCAACTACTTAAATGAGCTGGAAAAATGGATGGACGGTGTGGATTACTCACATACATTCACGATGGGCCCAACAGAGTTTACTCAGTATGATAAGAGCATACTGAGTCAATCCAATTTCACTTAATGTTTGTTTACTATATAATCATACTTATCTACTAAATAAGTAGAAATAAAGTAACTTACCATCCAGATGCCTCCAAGCGTGAGTTAAAATTCTGTCTCTTCTTGATCAGTAGGTTCGATGTTTCATGTATGGCCCACTTTCAATGGTGTTTGCATGTGTAGGATAATTTGGCACATGACCAAATGCCATAGGATATTATCTTAGAAAAAGAATCTCAATCGACAAACAAGAGGAACTTATTCTTTAATTATCACATCTTATCTATGCAAAATCATCAAAGATTTCAAGGTCCCCACAACCATAGGCCTATATAAATGGCCCACCTCTCTTAGTATTAGCATGCAAGGTGGAGATGGACGGTAGAAGGAAGGGTGTGAGAGATTGTTTTCTTCCAAGGCATCTATCATTCACTCTCCCTCAAGGGCTTCTCTGGGGGATCCCTTAGAGGGGGAGTCTATGAGAGCTGCCTTGTTCTTTTATTTCACTAATCTATGCAAGTAAGATGACTTCTCTCATTTATTTATCTTTTCTTGGTTTATTGTCATGTACAAATTCAAAGTTTATTAAGTCTACACACGTGCCAACATGGCACGCATGTTTGAGATCCAAGCTTCCCATTAGGTGGTCCAAGCTGTTTAGGTCTACAGACCTAGAGATCAGGCCATTTGCCATAGTACAGAAAATGGGATGGCCAGAAAGAAGTTGTTTAAGATGCATGTACAATTGTTTCTAACAGTATGGCCCACCTTAGGAGTGAAACAGCTTGATATTTTAAGCTGGAAGATCTAATCAGTGTCACCCACCTGATGGAAAGCCAGATCTTACACACGTGTTGACCATACGTGTTGGCTTAGTAAACCTGTTAGAAATATTGGGATTTTTCTTTTTAATGTAAAGCATGTTTTATTCGGATATGAATCAGAGGATTTGAATGATAGGAATAGGAGATTTTATTGTTTCATATTGGTGAATGCCTCACATCCAAAATGAAGGAGGCCCATACTTCAGTGCTCAACCATTCATCACATGGGTCATGCCAAGGATCAGAACCGTATGATTCTTGATGCAGGATCCTAATTCTATCAAAGTGCTGTTGTCGCTTCACTTCAAGCTTTGAGCAACTCTCAGCGGAACAAATCAGATGGACCGGTGATGTACCAATCAGTTCTGTTCAGTCAGTGGGCCTTATCACAGATGTCTTATAATTTAAAAATAAAAAATAAAAATTACACCTGTTAGAAAGCCCAACCGGCCCATCATCTCTTCAAATTCTCTTACTGAACGTTTGACTATCAACCACTTTTGTTTCCTAAAGCCCACTTGATTAGACGATCAGAATCATCCAATCTAGATGTGTCAAAAATAAAAATAAATAAAAATAAAAACCCTTCTTGGTAGCAGATGCTCTAGCATGGATGGCTAGCAAAGGGTGCCCCAACAAATTCTACACAAGCTGAGCTGACCTCCTACAAATGATTAGGGGAGCTTTAGTGCTTGACAATGCTGGGGTAGGGATTATTAGGAGAAACCCGAAACAGGAGCATAAGTAGAAGGAAATGTAACTTTGTAGGCCTGTTAATGTGACTGGTTGATGGGTGGCATGTAGGAATATTTGACTGCTATGATCTATTGGTGGACTGCTATTTTGCTCTGCTTGCTAGGTGATGACAGGGCTGGTTGCGATCGGGTGGATCATTTAGGGTGGGGCGTTCTGCTAGAGCGGAAGGCTGTGGGACCTGCGGTTTACGGCTTCTGGGTCGCTGGCTCCTATTTAGTGCTTCTTCGCTCCCATGTCAGGGTTTGGGCTGCTGGTTTTTGCGTTAGTGGCTGCTAATTCCGTCCAGAGGTGGTTCAGAGTCTTATCTCTCTGCTGCTCAGTCATCTTCAGGGTGGCTTCACCCTTTCTTTTCCAGTTTTGTTTATTGTGCAATATTTTTTTGGGGGGAGGTGAGGCCCAATTTATCTTTTTGTGGAGCCCTCCATCATCTATGGTTGTACATCTCTGTTCATAATAAAAATTAGGTGGTGTGCTCCCACCTTTCATAATATATATATATATATATATATATATATATATATATATATATATATATATATATATATATATATATATATATAGTAGGGGTAACAATATAGACAGTCCATATTGGCAAATTACCCTGCCACGTGTATTGTGAGATAACCGCAATGGCCAAATGTGTGTGTGTGTGTGTATGTGTATAAACTGAGCTTTCCTAATCTCACACACAAACTTGGTCGGTATGCTTGTAAGGTTATCCACGGTTTTTTTGTGGCTAAAGAAAACTAGCTAGTTCTCCTTCTCTTCTAAAATTACAAGTGGTGCGCTCCCATTATTTTTAAAACAAAAATAGAAAGTTATAAAAAAAAAAAAAAAAGGGTTTACTACCAAACGAATGCCCAAAACCACAACCATGTGGCTGTGGCTTTGGATGTCATGTGTCTCTACTGCTTATAATTTATTTCTATTTTACTTTTTTTTTTCTTTTCTTTTTTTTTTCGTCTTTTTGCTGTTTCTTTGTCATGGCCAAATGTTTTTTTATGGTGCCCACCTACAACAAAGTTTCAGATGGTGTATTCTCACCTATAATTAAATTGCACCAAAAAAAAAAAAAATGAAAGTTATCTTTTATATATTTCTAAAATCAAGGTTGTCTTCCTGGGGAAGAACATCTATGCGTTAGACCCATTTGAGAGACTTCTTGGATATTACAGTTTTTTGCCAGCTATGGACACGCAGAAGTTGTAAGCAATCCATCCAGTGCCACACCCATGTACCATGGGTGTTAGCCATGGAGAAAAAATAAATACTCCTGCATGAAATGATGATGTTGCCATTTTCAATATGGGTCCTACGCTTTTATGCATACATATGGTGTTTTTTCATTGGCGGTGGATAAAATATATTAAGCGCAGTCTGCTTCTCCATGGTGACACATGGACTTGACAAAGAGCTAATTTTTTAGCACACCCCGTGCTAGTTAACTAAAGCGCCATGAACAACCACAGTGCCATATTGGTGGAACTTTCATGAGATCCACACAGTCCAATAGATACACTGCTTCATGTCCACCCTAATAATCCGGACACTCCACCATTAGTTTTCCAAGAGTTATTGTAGGATTTTATGCCATCAAATTCAATCATCTGATGTGCTTCATCGGGAAAATTGAATTTTATATATATATATATATATATATATATTTTTGATGTGGAGGTGCACCTGTGTGTAAAATCAGCCTAATTTTTTGGATCAAGGATGAACTAGGGTTGGTGAACTTAATGAAGGGGAGGATTTTATACATATGATATAAGCAAAATTAAAAAGTGACATCACATTTAAGAAAATAAAATCATTTACTCTTGTTGATTTTGTTATTGGAAAATGATTCTCATTTCAATTTTTTGTGTTTGAATTACAATTTTAAAAGAAAACCTTTTTTTCCCATCAATTTTACCATTTAAAATATTAGATCCTAGGAAACATCTTTTTTATAGATTAACTTTTCAAGAAAACAAAACAATTTTATTCTTTTTTTATTTTTAAAATAGAGAAAATGTCACATTAAAATTTTTATTTTACTTTTTGTAATTTATTTTTATTTTTTTTAAAGGCATTTAACGAATGAAGATGAAGTATTATTCCTGTCACAAGACTTATATTATCTACCACTTGCAAACCATTTCCTTCATATCCACCTGCAACTAGCCAAGTCATTGAACCCCGGTACTAAAAGCTGTTCATATGGACTACGAGTAAATCAGATCAAGCCATCCAAATAGTAGGACCTAGTTTAGATGGACTATAAATCAAATTTACATTATTTTTTATGGTTAGCTAATTGGCTGGCATTTTAATGGACAGTTGAAATGATAATTGTTCAACAATCTACGTACCGGTTGGTCCAACCCTGTTTTTCCTAAAATTAATTTAGTCCGCTCAGAAAGTGGGCCCCAATAATGAAAATCAGGTTAATGGATTAGAAAACTTCGACCAACGATTTTAGAGCCATACATTACATTTGTTTTGTGAACTCCATTTTACCGGTGGATCAACTTAATTCTTAAGCTAGGGCATCAATATAGTACATTCCCTTTCTAATAAATGGGACCTTGGACCTAAGTACCATGATGGAAAACGTGTGGCATGTACATAAGTTGTGTTATGGGACCCCCACTCAATGTTGTGCAACGTCCACTCCATCCATCCGGATCGCCATATTATAAAATTCAGGCCTATTCTTACGAGTGATATATAGCCGTTAAATTGCAGGATGTGGCCTGTGGGAGCCTCTAGTATCCTATGCAACGAGAAAGATCACCAGGTTTGCTAACTCACTAAGCTCTCCAAGCTTCTATTTAGACTTTAAAAATCTGACTATATTCTCTTGGTAAATTATCAAAGCATATATTGTCGTGAGAATTTTTTTCAAAATCTTCCTACTTTTCTTTTTCTTGCTATTTTATTGTGTAATTACCAAGTTTTTTAATGTAAATACAATTAAAATGATTTACTTGTAACTATATATTTATATTTTATATTTTATTTATTAATTTATAATAAATATTTTCAATATCATGTTATTTTTACTGATATTTCCCTGAGAAAAACATCAAAAAATGAAAATTTCTCCAGAAATTCACAGAGAAAAACAATAATTTAAATTTAAAAAATAAAAATAAAAAAAGAGAGAGAGTTTTGCTAATGTCTCCACTTTCACATGAATTAGGCTGATTGGATGGACCAAGCCCTATGAATGAGGCTACGAGCCCAAATTTGGAATCTTCAAACCAAAGTGTTACTTTCGAATTATATGCAATACAAGGTTGGATTGTTCAAGATCATGATTATACTTATTTTGTTTCTCCACTTTATCTTAACTGTCCAATTTGCATATGCTATTAATGGGACACTTAAGATACAACCATATCCATAGCTCAACTGGTAGACTGAGCGGAGATACCTCGTTTCAACATTTGAGGTCTTGGTATCGATCCCTAGTGGGGGTGGCTAATATGGAGTGTGTGTACTGGCATGGGTGTGTACTAACAAGCTAACCCAAAAAAAAAAAAAAACAAACAAACAAACAAACAAAAGGGGACACTTGAGATGATGGTTGGCATGATTTTTGCATCATGGCCCTATTGTATGAAACAACGGACTGGTAGTTGTCAGTTGATCCATGCAGCTGCTCTCGGCAGCAGTGGCAAGGGTTACTAGTGTCACGGCTATATTGGGCAGTGGTGGCCATGGCTGCCACTACCACGGCTAGTACCAGGGAAGGGTGAAAAGAAAAACACAACTGAGAAAGAGAAAGAGAAGGAGAGAGAGAGAGAGAGATCAATTCTTTTTACTCAAGGCCATAACCAAAAACTGAGTTATTTGGTTATCTAATTATTGGTTGGTGGACATCTATTCAACATTTAAATGGAAAAAAAAAAAAAAAAATCCAATGGTTCTATTTGATTTTTGCTGTTGTGAATTAACGATTGGGTTCTACAATTTAAGGTTCTCATTTGAGTTAATTATGCCAATTAGTCTCTAAGTGAAAATGATATTTGGATTTTAATTTGCACTTTTTTGTTGTAACATATTTAATTTTAAGAGTCAATGGCCAAAGCTGCAGTAGCAAGAAAAGTATCATCAATTTTAAGTTGAAAGAAAGTCATCCCATTGCAAGTGGAATGAAATTCATCCCATTGTGTATAAGGACAAATTTATATGGAGAAATGATACCTTAAATAATATTTTGAACCTTGATATGGGTTTGAATTTTTTTTTATGATAAAAAATAAAAATAAAAAAGGTTTCACAATTATCAATCTCTTAACTAATGAACGGTCCAAATAAGTGATTTGAATGCCAATGAGTCCCAATACAACGATCTGTTTGGCAAGGTTTCCATGCACTTATTAGCCTGCTATGTCTTTTCTCTAATAAAACCATGTAATATCGAAGGACATGAAAAGGGTTTTAAAGCAAGGTTCATGCTTCAGTTTGCGGCCCGTCTGTACATACGGCGCATGTGAGAGATTTCAGCCATTCATTAGGTAGGATGAGCTGTGAACATGCCATATCCACTAACCAGGTGGATCAAACTTATATAACAGGAAATGGGCGATGGAGAGAGCGTCTAGGCCATTGGGTTGAAGCTAAATATTCAACATCCTCCATTCACAAAAACATATCTACTCTTCCTTGGGAGATACAATACAACATATCTGTTACCTTGTAAATAAGAACCTCCTCAAGGCCGGGTAATTCCATCATGAGAGGCATCTCTAGCAGTTCGCCTTACCCGCTGGCCACCTAAAAATAATAGGTTTTATTTTTTAAACACGTCACCCATGCAAAAGGCCAGTAGATGGACGGACCTGGCTGACATATAATCTTGGCCAGGACACTGGAAACATGGTTCCACCATATCCTCAATTAATTGGGATAAGGATTAGATGGTGGTGATTGTGCTGGTGACCGTCCATCTTCAAAGCAAATGGACTGAATTTCAAATGGTTAAAATTTCATAGAGTTTATCTATTATCTGCCATAAAAGGTAAGACTCCAACATGTAAACGGTTCGATCATTAGAAGACAGCCTAGATTCAAAGGCTAAAGCGCAGGTGTAATAGGTGCAGAAAGGGATATATTCAAGAAGACGGCAAAAACAAAAACGTGAATATGGTGGAATCCCTGTGGGCAGGGAAAACCCTCCTAAATCAACAACTTTATCTTTCTCATCGACAAGGCTGGTTTCCATGCAAAAAAAAAAAAAAAAAAAGTTTCAAAACATGGTAATCAACGGTCAGCTTTCTAACCATACTGTCAAGTGTCAATAGCACGAAAAATCAAAAGTCAAGCTTCAGTAGAAAAATGAAATAGGTCCAGACATCATCTTCAATCATGCCGTTAGTAAACCACCTTATGGATTGTTTATGATTCCAAAGAAGCAGAATGATTTGATATTGCCAGTCATCCGATATATAACGTGTCAAAAATGAGCAGCTGTACAACATTCAACAGATCAGAATCATCCAATCAGTGTGATTATTTTTTTCCCCAGCACACAGCTTGCCTTTAGAGGTATGAATGCGACCAGCTCAAATCGATAATTGGCCATCACACATGCTAAACAAGCCAGACCAAGAGCATGAAAAATTGATAGTTGAGATCAAACAAAGAAACAAAATGCCCCCTATCATTATTATCTTGAATCATCCATCCATATACATACAATGATTCAAAAAACATTTTTGGTTTGATGATGTCATGCATGGCTCATAAAAAAACAGACAATTGTATCAGGCTTGCCCATATTCAGTGGGTCAGGATTATCTGATTGGTTTGATTTTTGCACCATGCTTTACTCCAAATCGTGCAATTTAAGGGACCATCAGAACCTGAGATTGGCAGTAGCATGTGCGGCTTAAAAGCCTTTTTTTTTTTTTTGAAAAGCTACTGATTATATTAAAAAGAAAAGGCAAAACAAAAAACAAAAGATAGGGGCTGAACCGCCGAGAGAGTGACTCCGCCAACTAGATACTAAGAAATAGCATATTATAATTCTTTAGATTGTCGACATTGATTGCCCACTCAATAACTAAAGATCTTGCTCTAGAAGCAACGGAATCGGACGAATTAGAAGTCCCCTTGAAGCATCTGTCATTTCTTTCTTCCCACACTGCCACCAAACAGCGAGGAGGCACATTCTCCAGAGTTTATTTCTTTTCTTCCCCACTGATGATCCATGCCATGCCTATAGGAAGTTCCGGAGATGCTTCTATCACAAAACACTTATAAATCCCCAAGGGCCTGTTTGAATTGGTGGAAAGGGGGATTCAACAAAGGAAATAAAACTGATTTCCTATGAGGTGACAGTTTCCCTCGCTTGCAAAAGCCAAGGGTGAGGAAATTGTTTTTAATTGTCTGATTTGCTCAGGAAAGCTTTTTCCCATCTAAAACCTAAGACATGGAGATTTCCACACTTTTTGATAGACAACTGTCACTTTTTGACCACTGACCATTCCACATTTCCACTAAAATCATATATGCTAAAGCAAACAGGTTAAGGTTCTTTCCCACAAATTTTCTTTTCCATTATTTTCCTTCCACCAATTGAAACAGGCCCCAAAAGACTGCATGCAGTTCCACCTTTCAGGACTTGGACCTAACTATTGGTGTCGGTTCATTAGACGACCCTTGTGACCAACATCTTTGTTACGTGCCTTTTGTGATCATCCTCACTCGCAATCATCCTCACTCGCAATATATGCAGCACATACAAGATGCTTTTCCATTATATGCAATATCAGATTATTTTCAAGTTTGACTCAAATGGAATGGGTATTCATATGAGATGGAAAAAATAATAATAATAATGAGAATGCCTAATACCACAAATAGCCCATTGCCCCTCAAAAGGCATGGCACAAATGTGGTTATCCAATTCTTTTAAAATAATAATAATAATAATAATAATAATAATAAAGGAGGGACAAATTATGCAGAAACAAAGTCGATTTTCACTCAACCCATAGTTTTGGTAGTTATCACAAGAGGCCTCAGAATGCAACTACCAGCAAAAAAACATTCATTCTTTCATAAACCAAAATCAAAAGCCAGCAACTACATGACATTATTCTGGGTTTATTGATCTTCAACCCATCAGAAACATGCTGGGAAATGTTCACCATGATTCTGTTTTGGGATTGGTTTCTACTGCTCCGGCTCAGGTTTCTCAAACTGTTTCTTCAACCAATCGAACGGCTGCAAAATAAATTGAAAAGAAATTTAGTTAAAAAACTAAAATTTATTGAAGGGAACGGAAGTACAGGAATCATCTGATTTAAGTAGGAATCAATCCATTATTTTTGTGAATGGGTGAAATGGAGGGTATTTGCATACTTAACAGTGGGGGCCACCATATGCACCCTCAAATGCCCTGCATGCTTGCAAGGTTAGCACACGTGCTATTTGCTAAAGGAACATGAAGAAAGGTTGTTTATGGGGCTAGAAAACCCCATGGACATTACTGCACACATATAGTGCAAACACACTGGTTAGCCTAATTTGATACGAAGCCAGTTCAAACACAGCAACAGCTCCTCTGCTGATGCAGGACCATCCAACCATCCAATGGGGAGACCAAAAAAGGTCTCCATTGATGGGCCCAGATTGGGTCCATTAAAGTTCCCAACTACAATCAGGTTTATCCAACCATCCATATTGAAGATCTGAACCCTAACAGGGTACAGATTGGCCTAATCAATCATCTGGATCAGATCATTGTTTTTCAATATCATCTGATACAACTCGGTATGGTCTGAGTCATGATGTTTTTAGTGCAAAAAGAAAAGAGCCATCACACCATTATGGAGCCAAAACGGGCCAAGTCAGACTAAGTCGGGGTGAGTCATACCATTTACAGTCCGCAGGGGAGTCACACAAACTGCTCTACTTAAATTCATGGTCCAGATGGTTATCCTGCACCACATATAGGATTGGACGATTGATCTGGGTCGTTCAATTGGTATTATTGGATTGTGGGGCCCACAGATCCAACTGTATCACCAAAATCATCAACCAGTTGGATTAAGGTTAGCAATGGGCAGGGTCTGGGCCTGGCAAAATCAAAATTTTGAACAAGGCCAACATGACCAGTTCAAACTCCAGGCCCGGGCCTGAATCATTGCCAGCTTAGTTGGAATGTGGAACCTACTAGTCCCACAGGACCATCCAACCATCCGATGGGAATGATCCCCGTAGTTGGCTGATCGAAGATTAAGCCATCAGAGTGCAGAGCGGGCCCAGATCGGGCCCATCAAATGTTACCAACTACGAATCAAGCTCATCCACCATTTATAACAAAGATCTGAACCCCATCAAGGGTCCAGATTGGCATGATCAACTATCTCAATAAGATCAAGGGTCGTGATGGTTATGATGGATTAAATCTAGGGAGTGAATGACTCATCTGGATGCACAAGCAGTCCTATTGGATTGTGAGGCCTACGGATCCAATCGGATGGCCCAAATCACCAACCAGTTGGACAGTGAGACCTCCTAGCCCAACTGCACACTTAATCAGAATGTGGATGAGAATATCTTTACAATTAATCAGAATATTGTCCATCGAATTTAGAATCTTTTTAGTAGTTGCCATTTCTCTTCTTTATTTGAAATTTAGATGTCAATATTTAGCATCTGATTTAGATCTAAAATAAGTTAGTCTAGAATTGAAAGTTCTCTTTTGATCATTCTCTTTCATATTTAGGTCCATATAAAGACCTCTAAGGCATTATGTATGAGATGGGAATAAAGAGTATGAATTTGGAGAGAAATATTCTCTTGTAGAGGAAAAAAACCCTAAAAAATCAACCATAAGTGCAAAAATCCTTCCTCCTCTTTTCTCCTTGATCTTTTTACATCCGGTGTCAAATTGGTACCAAAGCAAGGTCGTCCGCAGGTTATATGAGATCAATGGAAAGTAACAAGAGGGATGTCTTGGAAACTGTAAGGAGATATGATTGTATTGAGGGAATGATCCAAGCGAGTTTCAGTCAATGAGATAATCTCAGTGTCAACGCAATATCAATGAATGACTCCTTGTGTCTGGGGTGGTGGCAACATCTTGAAAACGGATATTTACCAATTCCGATGGTGTTCTGTTCAATCATCAACGAGGTAGAATCATGACTATACTTAACAGTGTAAAACTTGTGATGGACGAGTTTTACAAAGAATGTGAGAATTTCAGAGAACAAATCCAAGATTCATTAAAAGAAGTGTAAAGATGGACGACTTTCTTCTTTTAAAGTGCCACAATCCAAGAAGATACATGCAGGAATCCATTGGTGGATTGGTAGATAAATCTATCAATGGATCAACAAATGAATTACTTGGCAAACTAGCAACAGACCAACAGTTAGGTTCATGGTCAAACTAGCGCATTCTGCAGTGTATGTCAAAGTTGAGATGGAGATGGAGATGTGGGTTCCATCCAATAACAATCATAGCACATAAAGAGAAGTCCAACAGTAATAAAGGCGACACGTTAACAAGGAGCTGATAGATTCACAGCTTTGTCACTGCAAAAGTAGAGACGACAACTAGATTGTGAAGAGCGCATTAAAGAGAGAGAGAGAGAGAGAGAGAGAGAGAGGATGTGGCATGATCTATAGCACCATTCGATGTAAGCCCAATCTGGCAAATAGACCTTTAACATCAATTGCCACCAGTAAGGAAGATGTTGTAAAGTTGGATCGATCTAGGTAATCAGCTATCAACCCGAAGATAAGGTCTTTTAAAGCCGGAGGGAATTGATGCATCCAGTCCATCCATCACCATCAGATGGACCCCCCTTGAGTATGGAGTTGGATGTAAAACAACTCATGCTAAAGATATTTTGGTTATTTTGTGGAGACCTTTTAAGATTTAGAATATTTTCAGTAGTTCTTATTTCCCTTTTGGATTTGAAAACTGGATGCCAAGCTTTAGTGATCTCTTTATATCATTATCTTTTGTATTTAGGCTTATATAAAGACCTCTAGCACCATATGTATGTGATAAAGTTGCTAAATGAGATGGGAATAAAAAGAGGTTTGGAGAGAAATGTACTCTTGTAGGGGTAGTGATCTCTTTATATCATTATCTTTTGTATTTAGGCTTATATAAAGACCTCTAGCACCATATGTATGTGATAAAGTTGCTAAATGAGATGGGAATAAAAAGAGGTTTGGAGAGAAATGTACTCTTGTAGGGGGAGAGAACCCAAAAAAAAAAAAAAATCAACTGTCTGTGTACAAAAATCCAATCCTCTCCTCTTCTTTTCTCATTTATCTTATTACATCCTATGTCAGTCAGGTCACTAAATACTCAGGGTAAAATGCTTAGAAAGGTTCTCCGGCTCTTCCTCTTTAATTTACTAGTGCAAGCAGTATGCATGACTCATAGTGGTTTAGCAGCCCGCCTACTTGCACAGGCATGAATGCAAGGGCATGGATACTAGGTGGTTGAGGCAATATGGCATGAGGGGCAAGGCACATAAGGCAAACTTTCACTTCACACGTATGCATTGTTACGAAGATCTAAGTAGGCTTAAAGTTTTCCCATAGTTGATAGATATTGATCATTGAATTGTTTCATATCCAACCGCATGCATTCGAAACAGTAGGATCACAAGCAGTTTATGCAAAGAGTTACTCCAGAGTTTAAATGGACTAAACAGTTGGTTTGACCATAATTAAGCGGTTTTGACCGGGTGGTAGAGGGTTTTTAACTTTTGAATATACAACCATGTGTGCATTGTGGCCTACTTCAACAGCCACCTGAATCCATCTAGATGATTTCTAAGTCCACAAAATGGTCATGAGATTTTGGATGAAATAAGTTGAGGTATATGGGTGCATGACAATGCTACAAATTCTAAAGCCTTCTTCCTACCACATTGCTCTCTGTTTTCACTACAATTTTCTCATTCTTGCATCATGGCCACAATAGTTTATTGGCATTCAGGTTGCCTTCAACGTCGTTGCCCTCCCCCCCCCCCCCCCCCCTCGTGGGAGGTACTGAATATTATCAAAATCCAAAAAGCAGAGAAGGAAAAGCACAAAAGAGGGAAACTAAAAAGTACAACAGCTGACAGGCAAATAACCCCTCAACAGAAACAATCATAGAGGCCAATCTCTCACATAATACATCACCCTAGTGCAAAGTACCTGTTTTTCACTACAATTTCCCATTCTTGTATCATGGCCACAATAATTTCACGGTATTTGGGTTGACTTCAATGTTGCAAAATTTGTTGCGTAACAAAGCTTTGTCGAAGGGTTCTTGCTTGCTTGGCATGGGGGGAGGGTGGGGAAAAGAGGGACGACTATTTGTAGATGGGCGTTGTTGGCTGCTCTATGGGCTCTTGGAGAGAAGGATATCGATGTTTTCATTATATTAATGGGACAGTTGTGGATGTGTTTAGATGGGTCAAGTCTGATATTTTGGATTGGGCCTCGATCTCTCAAGTTTTAGGAGACTGTCCTCTCTCTTCTTCCAATTGGGCATCCTTGTAATTCTTTGTATTCTTTAGCTGTTTTAGCTTCTCTCAATAAAATCATTATGTTACCCAAAAACAAAAAACAAAACTTTGTTCTATCCTGAAGTCAAGATTGCGTAACCTCACTACCAATCTTATTAGTAGATGGGGAAATCACTATCTTAACGAGAGAGACCGTCCTAGTCTATACTAAGCTCCAAATAATAAGGAATATTTGCATTTTTCTAGCATTTCCTTGATTATCTTTACAACATTACTCATTCAACTATATTTCAAAAAAAAAAAAAAACAAAATACATCACTCATTCAACTAGTTGTATTTAAGCATTCCTCTTTTTCCAATTGCCTAACCATAATCTTCAAAAGTTGTCCAACTAGTAGATAGGATCACCCACCCTAATGACCTTTTTTCCCTTCTTTTTTTTTTTCTTTTTTGACAAATAACAAAAAAATTGTTAAACAGAAAAAAGAAACTATTGAAGATGGGATTCAAATAAAGACTAACCTATGCCATGATCGCGCACGACCCCCCCCCCCCAGGCAAAAACAACAAAACGTTTATGCTATAAGAGCTTCTTTTTTTCAAGTGTACTCAGCCCCTTCATCTCATCAAACATAAAACCCAACCCCCACAATTCCAGAGAAATACTTGAAGCCCAATCAAGCATGGTGCGCGGATTAGGTACTACCCCCGCCTGTTCCGAGCTCGAGACAGGCTAGGCTCAGAGGGGCCGGCGTGATGTATGTATTCCATCCACACCGTCCATATATTTTATCAAATGATTTTAGAATATGAGCCCAAAAATAAGTAAGATCCAAGACTTAGGTGGACCACAAGGAGGGGATTAAATTATTGCCATTGAAAATTTATTAGAGACTACATAAGTTTTGGATTAATATGATATTTGTTTTTTAACTTCATCTATGTGTATACGACTACATCAACAAGTTGGATGGCAAATAAACAACATGATGGGCCCTAAGAAGGTTTCAATGGTGGGCGCCCTTAGCACCGCTACTTCCTGTGGTGTGGTCCACTTAATCCTTGGATCTGTCTTATTTTTTAGATGATTATTTTAAATGATATGAATTTAAAAAAAAAAAAAATGGATGGACAGTGTAGATAAAAGTCATACATCATGGTGGCACCCTGGTGGCCCCTCAAAGCCTCCGCTTGTCCCAAGCTCGGAACAAGCAGGGTGATGCAATCGTCCCACATCCCACACATGCACACTATGCACGTGTGTACAAGAAAAGGACCGCCTTCCTTTTTTAGCCATCATCACTTTCCATTTTTTTCATATCTCTAAATTAGGAAATCCGCTCTTTCTTTCATATCTTTATTTTTTTAGGCAGGAAATAATTTAAAATATTTTTTTATTTAAGTATCTTCTTATTTTAGGCATTTTCTTAATTATAGAATGCTTTGTTACTTAGGTGTTTTCCCATATCATAGATTTATAGATTTCATATCTTTTATTACATATTGTAAGGTTGATTATAAATAGGAACTATGTCCTATAGAATAAGACAACTTGATCAATATTTTCTTTATGAAATTTTCTTTTCTCTACGGTGGCTGTTGAAGGGGAGGGAAAGTGATCTCTAGTTCTAAGTCTTTCATTTCTGAACTCTAGCATCCGGCTAGAGGATTGTTGGATCTTTCCAACAATCTCTAGCTCTAAACTAGAGGATTATTGATTTATTTGCTTTTCCTTTCGGATTTGCATCACGGGGGTAGTACCTAATGTGCGCCCTCAAGCACGTCCCTCGAGAATTCCTCAACAATTAAAAGGCTTTGGAATGAGTTTAAAAAAATCCTACGGCCAAAGCTTCAAGCAAATCTCCCATAGTCCCCACCTACCCTAGTTAGAACAAGTGATTTCAACATTCCCTTGAACATTTAAATGACTCTTCCCACCCACACAAGAGCCCTAGAGACCTTGTGGAGAATGGCAATCATTGCTATATGGTGGTCAATCTGGGAAGAAAGAAACGGTAGATGCTTCAGGTGCACTTCAAACTCGGAAGCGGTTATAGCCAGTAAGGCAAAGTGGCTAATGATCGAATGGGCTGTTTATGTAGTGGGCATCAAGGATTGTGCTTTTCTTTTTCTTGGAGTTTAGTAGTGATTGCCTCCTCAGTGATCTCTCCTCTCCCCTGCTTTGTATCCCCTTTTCCTTTCTAATATATTATAGTGACTTTTCAAAAAAAAAAAGAGCCCTAGAGACCTGAAAGAAAGCATCGACTATCAATTTCCACCCTCCCATTCACTAAAGAATGCTCCCTCAGATGATGGGTTTTAGGGGGACCACACAACTATAACATTGATTCCCAATCTCCTGAAAAATCCGCCATTAGAGCTGGGCATCAGACCGAGTTGAATCGGATTGGGTCCAACTCGACTCGGTCCGAGTTCTGCATGGCCTGACCCGAACTCAGTCTGCTCCAAGACCGAGTCCAGGTCATCTGACTCGATCCAATCCTAACCCATACTGGCATGAACCGATCCGAGTCCGACTCGGTCAGGAAAACCGAGCCGGATCGGATTATGCCAAATTCGGATCGGTCCAGTGTTGAAGGTGGAAGTGAAAAAGATAGCTGAAGAGATAACAAAGCTAAAATTTCCTATCCAAAGGCCAGAGCTGGCAATTCAGGAATTCCGCCCTATTAAAGATAACAAAACCGCTAAAACACCTGCAAACAGTGCAACCAAACCTTGTAAATGCATGGAGAGATTCAAGAATCTATAAAGCTAAATACAATTACATGCAGCAAAGCAGTCTTCCAAATAGAAAGAATTACGAGAATGCCATTCCCCATAACACATGAAAAGGATGTATTTAACTGATTCTTCAAATCAACGGAACTAAAACCCTAAAACGGAGCGAGGAAGGGAGAGAGCGAGAGAGTATTAAGGAGAACCTGATTCAAGATGAAGCTCTTACCCTGGCGGGCCTGGCTACAGACAGAGACAGAGACGACACCAACAGGGCCTTTGACGAGCTGGAGGGCCGCAACCGCCTCAGGGTCCATGCGGAACTTGCCCTTTTTGTCACAGTAGATGAGACAAAGGGGCCTGATGGGACCTGCAGCGACAACGGTCGAAGAAGAGGATTGAGGGCTTTGTGAGAGGGATTTGATAGAAGAATCTGCCTCATCTCCACTTCAGATCTCTCTTTCGCCGTCTTCTTCTTCTTCCTCTTCTTCTTCTTCTTCCTTTTAGGGTAAAGAGGGTTCGGCGCGGTGGGCATTCGGTAGAGAGGGAGGGTAGGGTAAAAAATTAAAAACAATATTTATACCACCCGCTCCGGGTCGGGTCTGGTCGGTTCGGGCTAGATCCTTTCGGTTCGGGTATCAGGGTCGGATCGGTCCGGATAGACCTCTATCCGGACCTGACCCGAAAAATGATCGGATCTTGATTTATACACTCGATCAGGCCCGATCTAAGCCGTCGGATCTGTTCAGAACGGGTCTGATCGGGTCGGATCCACCAGATCAGGTCAAAAATGCCCACCTCTATCTGCCATAGAAGCTCCAGAGGATTCTTCTAAGAGAGAACCCATCCAACTACAAGAGATTTTTTTCAGCAACCCAGTCATCACATTCGCTTTATCCTCAAAGATATGAACATTATTCTCTCTCCGACCAGCCTCCACTCCAAAGAGATGATCGACTGACTCCTCTTAGCCCTATTCAGGGAAGTACCCAATAGATGAAAAGTTCAAATATTGTACCCGCATACAATACCTATGGACCTCCAAGCACTTGATCAAGGTAAAAAGATCAGCTGAATGTATAGAACTGATAATGGTTCAATATGGACCAATATTCAGCACATCAGGCAATTCATATATGGTACCAGTGGATGATGATGATTGATGATGGTATTTTGACGAGCAATGGCTACACCCAAAATTCACAATGAATCAGCCAAGTAGGCCGCACACATCGGCTGATGTAGACTGACAGGCCAATACACCTTAGCATTGATGAATGAATTTTTCATTATACATCCCCAGTACAATACACTAGTAACACTACCTTCTGGTATTATTGACATTCATATAATGTTGAACTCCACTACAATTTATATGAGAAGGAATGTACCAACAATCTGCACAAGCCAATCGAAACAATACTTTTATGCATGGGGAGTTATTTGATACTCTAGCTGCATGTGATGCTTGATACACGGGCACTTAAAAATGGTACACATGTCAAATGATTAACTCAAACTAAACCAACTAAATTTTGAACATTGTCGCTAACTTAAATCAGATTGGTTGAACAAAACTAACCTCTGATTCATGGATGCTTGTTTTTTGAAATAAGGCAATTGAATATTTTCAATTAACTGTCCTATGTCCAACAATCTAATAGTTAGATAACCAAAAAAGAGTAATTGATGGTTTGTAATACATCTAAGCTAGTGCCCATAATTTGGGCAGTTTAGTTTAAACTACTTGCATCCCACATACACTTATCAGTACTTACTAACTGCTTGTCTATCATACATTCACTCTCTGCGAGAGTATCAAAGTCTCTCTCTTTATACATACCCATATCAGGATACATACCTTTGTATCAAACCTCCCACACCTAATGAATTTATCAGACTGCATTCCCAATACATTGCAATCTTCAACCTTTAGATTTAGCACTAGAGATATTCTATTTAAAGAGAAGGTCTCAAGTCCAACAGGTTAGAGCATAAATTAACATCCATCCAGCAGATAGCTTCCAACATTTAAGCTGCATGCAGCATCCAACCCATCTAATAGGTTGTTGGAATCATGAGGATTGCCTAGAAAAAGAATCAGCCACATCCACTCATAAAGCAGACCAGTCTTATATCTTGTTATTTATCAATGGCTAGACATTGTTTTCTATGGTGTGGCCCACCTGATGAATAGATGGGGCTGATATTAGTACAAGGCAATCTCAGGGTGGGACCAATCTATTGGAAAGGTTGGATGTCGCCAGCACTGGGTGGACCATAACTTATGGTCCGACGGTTGGATTTGAGATTCTCATATTTAAATAACGAGTGGAAGAAACGTAGATTTTCCCCTATATAAACTCCGCAAAACTCATTCCGCTACCTAATTGGATCGAAAGACAAGATCTTGAGATGGAAAATTGAAAACGAATCTGGAGATTAATAACCTCAGTAAGCCAAACAAAAAAAAAAACCCTAAAAGCCAAGATTCTAAAATAAAATCAAATTTTCCAAAAAAAAATTATCGTAGAGGCCATCGAATTCGATCCGAAGGCGGAGGTTTTTCGAGAGCATAGAAAAGAGAGATGAATATATGAATGATGAGTACCTGAATGAGCCAGAGAGCAGTGGTGGTCGCAGCAACGCCCCATGTGATGGCTGCCGTGATGTCCGTCGATTGAGGACGGAGCCCTGGCCTCAGGAACTTGAACAGCCCAGATCCTCCTGCTGCTGCCATCTCTCTCTCTCTCTCTCTCTCTCTCTCTGAAACCCTAGGAAAATTTGAAGAGGGGAGTTGCAGAAAACCTAGAAAGAGAAAATGCTTTCTGTGTTTTCCTATTTTCTTCCGCTTCCGTCTAATGGAGAAATGGAACGGAATCGTCTGCAAGCGGGTTAGGTGCAGCGCCGGCCTACTCAAGACGGTGCAGCCCTTACAGAGGGGCTCACCTTGGTGCATGTATTCTATATCCACACCGTCCATCCGTTTTTCTATATTATTTTAGATTATGAGACAAAAAATAAATCAGATAGACCATACAATTGAAAAAAGTGGAAATTGACCATTGACAACTTTCTACGGGCCACAAAAGTTTTGGATCAAGCTGATTTTTTTATTCCCCTTCATCCATGTTTTTGTAACCTTATCAACAGTTTGGATGGAAACTAAACATTATTAAAATATTAAGATAGGCCCTATGAAGTTTTTAATGGTGAGATGTTCAATCACCACTTTTTCCTATATTATGGTCCATCTGAGATTTGGATCTGCTTCATTGTTAATTCTCTTCTTAAAATGTTCTGAAAAAACGGATGGACGGATTGGATGTAGAACGAATACATCAATATGGACCACACTGTAAGGGACGCACCGTCTTGACTGAGGCCGGGGCTGTACCTAATCCGCCTCCGAATTGTCTACATCCCTTTCTAGCTGCGTAAAACACCCACGTTGGACCACCAAGTATTATATCTAAATCCAATCCGTCCATCAGGTGAAAATCATTATTTGAACCGTATATACAAAATATCAGCTTATAAAATATCTCTGATGGGCTACACCAATGGGAACAATGTAAAACTGCTATAAAAAAAAACTCTTAAGTTCACCCGGTGTGGCCCACCTAATTATTGGATCAGGATTATTTTCATGTTTTCACTTCCTCCGTTTGATTTACACCTGATCATCGTGTCTGATCAAGATACACACCAAGGTGGCAAGATACAAAACCTATGGTTGGCATCCCATATCCATTGTTCCTTGTGGTGTGGCCCAAATGATTATTGGATCCTTATCGTTTTCCTCTCGAGGCCCTAGAATTAGGTATAGAACATGATGGACGGAAAGGATTTTACATATGCAATGGCGCGCCCCACAAGCTTGGGTGTTTTGCGCTCTGCCGTTGAAGAAATCAGGCTACTATTCATGCACATACGGTGAATAAAGGTTACCCTTTGATGGACGGATTGGATTTCATGTATACAATCTGGTGGGCCCCCTCAGATCCTGGGTGTTTTACTCACCACGTAAAACAGGGGTTTTAAACCATTAGCGTCCGCTAAAGGCAGGGGTTCAGGCTCAGGTTAGAAAATGTGGACCGTTTTAAATAAATTGGTCAGGTGGGTCGAACCCTACCCCGAGCCTTCTAATCGGTTAACTGACCATGAGGATCAATTTGTGCAAAAATAAATAAATAAATAAATAATAAAAAATAAAAATAAAAAAATCAGCCCCATCAGCTCATCAGGTGGACCACATACACAAAACAATCTCTAGCCGTTGATAAACAACAGAATACAGGTGTGTTTCCCCTCACAAGTGGATAGTGGCTGTTTTTGCACAAAATGATCCACACGGGGGTGCCAACCTATCGGACGGCTTAGGTGTGTCACGCACAAGACAGGTCGGAAGTAATCCACAGCCGGACCGGAAGTTATGATCCAACGAGCCAAAAATCGGATTGGTTGCCAACCCTCTCATGCAGACGGTTGTAGAGAGACGACCACTGGATATCGTTCACTTTCAACCGTCCAATACACGTCCACCAATTCAACAGTAAGATAAATAAGTGTAGTTTTAGTTTCACGATACATCTAAACTGGTAACCATAGTTAGGACAACTTAGGGATCGTTTGGAACCATGGATTTGGGAGGGTTTGGAGGGGATTTCAAATTCCCTAGCATGTTTGGCACCATAATTCCCCAAAGAGGGGATTTTAAATCCAAAAGCTTGGATTGCATCTAAAATCCTTCCAACAGTTGCATATGTAACATGTGTCACTAGACTGTTAATCTATTGGGCACATGGCCCACTAATGATATCCCAAAACAATTAAATTATCAAATGCATCACTATAATTACTTTAAATGTTTATCTGCATAGTCCAAACATTTTCTATGAAAAATCAACGGTTGAAATCATTGGTTATTTACTCGGATGTGATCTGGTGCTTGTGGCCCATCCAAGATTTGGAATTTCATCATTTTCAGGGCAAAATATATATTTCAACAAGCTTATTACAACCATTGTGTCAAACATTACATACGGACACTAATTAGAGATATTAGAATTGATTTAGTAATTCAATTTAAACCCATTTAAATATAGGCATAGCTACTTCTGGATTACATGGGATACATTCAGAGTGCCAAACACAACAGGAGAATTTCAAATCCCGGGGATTCCAAATCCACGCTCCCAAACAGGCCTTTAATTTTGCATTTCTTCATTTCTTGTCTGCAACGATATTCAATTTGTAAGTGATTTCTAAGTGCATGTGTATCACATCACACCGTCCATATAGGTGGCCCTATCCAAATGCACCTGGCCTTCAAAGGGATAATGGTCAGGGTGGTAATAGATTCAACAGACAAACCTGATGGATCGGACCGTCTGATTGGCATGATTATCAACCGAGGCCCCATCTACGAACATACCCATTAGCTGGATGGCCAAGATCCACTTACTCGCTTGCCACATGTCAACCAATGGATGATAGTCAAGATGGCCCTTCCTGATCCCTTAGTGGGCCTCAAAACCTATAACATCATCCTCACCCAATTCAAATGTCCAAAAATCATACATAGGTTCACTCATCTAACAAAAATGGGGTTTATTCTTCTTTTT
Source organism: Magnolia sinica (assembly GCF_029962835.1). Classification (NCBI taxonomy): domain Eukaryota; kingdom Viridiplantae; phylum Streptophyta; class Magnoliopsida; order Magnoliales; family Magnoliaceae; genus Magnolia; species Magnolia sinica. The sequence goes on from NC_080580.1 coordinate 88,160,700, forward strand.
TGGTCATAAGAAAGCCTCCATGATAAGAAAAACCATTCAAATCGAATTTGGAAGCTGTGAATCCTTCCTTCTGTTCCTATCTTCTGATGCCATCGGATTCCGACGACCCTTATCGGGCCCGCCGATGATGCCCCACGTTTCGAACTGCCTCTGCCGAGCTCTCGCCCTCTCTTTCTCTTCTTCGGATTTGTTAGAGAAACAGTAGGGGCACGACACTCCATACTCCCATTCGGGAGCTTCCATGTCTGCGTCGCTCACTGGTTTCTTGCATCCATAGCAGAGCTTGAAGCTTCCCTGGACCAATCCATGCTCGACTGAGACTCTCTTGTCGAAGACAAAGCACTCACCCTCCCAGAGGCTCTCTGCCTTCGGGACTTCCTCGAGATACTTCAATATCCCGCCTTCCAAATGATAAACCTGGGAAATGATCGGAGGATGAGATCAGGAGCGTATTAAGAAACGCAATGGAACTGTTAACAGCGACTGGAAGAGCCCAAAAAGGCCATTCCCCAAATTAATCAACAATGCAAACAAAATGCACGGAAAACAACTGTATAATTTCCAGTGGGGAAGGGAGAACGGCCATTCTTCATTGCCTTCACATGCCAACTTGAAATATGGATGACTTCTAAGCATGCACGAGGTGTGCCCCACCACAAGGATGAGCTTCCTGGGTAATCAGGATGGTCCAATCATCTAGGGGGAACATACATGAACAGTGAATGTGGATATTTTCAACTATTTAAAACCGTCAATTGTTTGTGTATTTGCGGCCCCCAAATCAAGATCTCATGATCACTTCCTTAAGGCATTTTTCAGCAATCTTTCAAGGACATGCCAAATCGAGTGGGTCCCATCGTAGCCCCCACCACATGGATGACCTAGCCGAATAATCATGGCAGTCAATTCATCTATGGGACCGAACATGAACAGTGAATGTGGATTGTTTGCAGGTAGCTCAAACTGTTTTAGTTCAAATGCTGATGTGCAGCCTACCAAATCAAGGTTTCATACCCATTTCCTGATCTTTGGCAATATTTCAGGGGCAGTGTCTTTTCCTATCATTCCATGGAGAAATCTATCAAGAATCGTAGCAGGAAAACAGCCTGGTTGGAGATCTACCTCTTTGAAACCTTTGCTTAGGAGAAAACTAGAAGCCTTCTCGCATCTGATCCCACCCGTGCAGTACATTGCAACCCGTGGTGGCATTTTCCGTTCCCAAATCTCAGACTGCTCATTTGAATTTCCATTTGAAACATCAATCTCTGGCTCCAGGTGCTGCTCAGCTGATACGTCTAGTTGAAATTTTTCATCAAGCCAAGACGGGAATTCTCGAAAGGCAGTCGTACATGGATCGACCGCTCCTTTAAACTTTCCAATGCGGGTTTCATACATATTGCGCACATCGATTACCACCTGTATGTGTGTGACTAGTGAAGAAATCAAAACTGATAACCAAGCATCCAATATCAAAAGCAATATACTAAATGCAAAGGCAAAGGAAATTAACAAATTGACAGCTCAAATCTCATGGGAGCACTTGGGCTAAACCTATACCCTTGCAAGTAGGGAATGCATATGACATACGAAACGATTATTAGGCCAAACCTTGGATGGTCCGTGTCCCAAAATTCAAGCTGATTAGACAATTCAAACCCTTGCATTAATGGATTGGAATTTTTTATGAAAAAATATGGACACCCAAAAGAAGTTTGGTTTTTCATAATCATGAATTCTCTTTCCCCAAAAGTCCTGCAATGCAATGGTTAAGATTGTCCAATCAGTGTGACCTTTGGGGTGTGACTCATCCAAGTAGTGCTAATCTGATATCTGTACATATCTTGTACACATTGGAGAAGCAAGTCACAAATACATTCTGTGAAAGAATGTGAAAACACTATAGTCTAGCCACAGAATTCATGAAACTATAGAAAGAAACATACAAACAGAAGCCATGAGGTCAAAGACAAGCATTCACAACGACGAGGGTAACATATCCCTTTGTGCGGACAGTCCTCTCAAACTCTGAACTTTCCCATCCAATCAGCTGCTACGGTGACGTCTCTATGAAAATGGGAAACCTTGAAAATGTTGAAGATGAGATGCAATCAAATATCTCATGGCAAGTCAAGCTCAAAAGCGGATTTGGACTCAACGAGAAACCGAATCTGAGTTGACTTGAAACTCCATTTCAGTAGTTCTGCATCTTCTTTTCAAATTTAGTTAATTCCATAATCCAAACTCTGGAGTTTCAGAGTGCTAGACTGAGTGCATTTAAAACCACATTCACATAACTGATGCCACATTAACTGTACGCAAGCCTCATGCACTAGTGGACTCATAAAATAGCACATCAGATGCACCATAAAGACAAGGAGAATGGAATCAACAGAGTCTACCACCAGAACAAAGCATCTTTTACTTTGACAAGTCTTTCTTTCTTTCTTTTTCTTTTTTCATTTTTTTTTTCTTTTTTCGTTCTTCTTTTTTTTTTGTTTCAAAGATGAGAATTTTATTAAAGCAAAAGAAAGGCTACAAGAGCAAAAACAGCAACAAAGAAAAAGGGAAAAGAAAGAAAAAAGCAAAGGAAAAGGAGAAGAAAACAAAAGACCAAACTAGAAGACACCTAAAAGAAAGAAAACTATAAATGGAAAAACACCCAGAAAAGTAAAATACAGCAACCAGACCCAAGTCTGGCAAAAACCCATGGGAGAAGAAACCAAGGAGCCCAGTCTCTAAAGAGCACAAGAACCCTTGAGAACACCCCCGCCGAAGCCACGGTCATGTTCCTAATGCAGCAATTGTTTCTCTCAGCCCAAATAGCCCAAAGAACAGCTAGTGGAAGCATTCTCCATTTCTTCTTTCCAAGAGCGCCTCCAGTCTCCACATGCCACATACAAAGGAGTTTATCAACAGAATTGGGCATTGTCCACGATACTCCTGCCAATCTAAGCACGCCCCTCCACAGATCTAATGTGAAATGGCAATGAAAAGTCTATAATTGTGATGGCCAAATGAAACCTTCATGGCATCTTGTTACATCTCTCAAAACAGAAGTTACACTGACCAATTTTGTATGATTTTTGCCCACCCCTTGTTTGCATTTTTTCACTTTATAATTTGTCTGATAGCCGTGCCACGTCACAGAATGATAATGCACAAGAAGCTTTTCAAGGGACTTGGCCATTTTTTACATTGCTTGTACACTAGAGACATATTGTAGGCTTCTAGAGTAGGCCAATAGTCTGTATATAATTGTAGAAGGTTCTAGAGTGGAGTAGAATTGTGGTGTACATATTTTTGGAAGTTTCTATGCTATAGTAGGGTCTTGTAGAGAGAGGAGTGTCTAATAATCAATAAGATTTCTAAATTTATTCCTAGCCATTGAATGATTGCCACGTGCCGCCATCCTAGCCATTGATGGAAGCCTGGAAGGAGTCTAGAAGATCCCTAGGTCTACTTAAGGAAGATGGGTCCTCATTTGTAAACAACCTCAGAAACTGTAAGCTTTGAAGCTCTTGAGTAATAGAAGCATTCCTCCATTCTTTCGTGTCTCTTGCATCCTAGTGGAGTTTGGTGCACAACACTTGATGTTTGCACTTGGGAGATTGGCTGACTCATCTATGACGGAACTGAGCACAAGTGTTACACAATCTACACAGGGAAGCACGTGGACCATGACAGCCCACTGCCTAATTTTTAGCTTAATAAAGGCTACATTTGAATGTTCACAGGACATGGGTAGAAGTGCTAAACTTCCTCCTATATTGCAAGTGCACTAATCACAACTCACAAGGTGTGTAAAGTTTCCACTCGCTCATCTGGCCACCGTATGGAGGCGATCCAAACAACAAGCTGAACACATGCTTATCCATTTTAGCAAAACTACCCCCAAACTGCAATTTTAGCAGACAGCCAAATGCGGACTAAATATCAGAAGCATGCCATACTGGACCGCCAATATAGTACCTCTGAAAGAAAAATGCATCTAATAAATAATGTTTCAGTAGCGACTAGCAACATCTGTCAATCTCATTTCTTTGTCCTGATTGCTGGATAGCTTCCACAGATTTAGACGGCACAAAAAACCATCAATCAAAAGAAAAACCAGATATCTTAACACCCAAATTATAGAGTTTTGCTAAGTACAGGCGCATGTGCAATAAAGCTCATATGCAAGCCACGAGTGCCAGTATAGCACAAAGGTGTGAGATCCAATCCAATACAATCCATCCATCAGGTTGGTCCGACCTTCCACATGTTTACCCTAAAATAAATCTTGTCCAGTCGGCATGTGAGACCCAATAATTGAAACAGGTGGATAGGTTAGAAAACTTCAGCCAAGTTTTTCAGAGCCGTAGATTTGTTTTGCAAACTGTGGACCACCTGACTAGTGGATCAACCTGATTATTGGGCTAGGGCATCAATATAGTGGTTCTGTTCTAACAAATGGACTGGATCTCAGAGCTATTGTGCCATGCTTGCACATGTGTGGCTTGTACATAAGCTTTATAACACGCACATGTGGGCTTAACAAAGCTCCAAATTATAAATAGATGTATAAAACTAAAGAAGATTACTTAATTACTGAAGGAACAAAAAGAAAAACATGGCGTTGTTACCTTTCAGAAAAAATAATAACAAGGCACTTACCGTATCCGGATCACTAACTAATGCATTCCAATCGCTTGGGTTCACATACTTTCCAACTCTTTTGATAGGAGATACAGTTGGCATTCCAAGTGAAACAATCTGGACAAACAAAAACAAGTAAAGCTCAAAACTACCTCGTAGAACATATAGATGGTGGTACACCTGACCTGACAGCTTGTGGAGGTATTTCAAGAGGGAAAGGAATGCTGAATCCAAATGAACGACAAGAGAACGAAAGAGAAGTTTTGGCTTGACCAGAATACCTCTTTCTTCACTTTAACCCGCACATGATCCCATCGAAATGGTGCATCTTCCCCTGCCCCAAGAGGAGAACTGCTTGTGTGCCCGTGATGTATAGCCTCCTCCTCAGGACTAACAGGCGATTCCACTTGTCTTAGGCCCTTTAAGCGTTTATCAGATTGAATAAATTCCAGAACCCTTTCCACCGAATCTCTAGTCCCACATATGCTTCCATTGATTCCTTCCGGTGCGAGAATAATGCCACCTGAAACACGCTGAACAGGATCAGCTGTGAGGGACAAAGCACATGATCTGAAAGAAAAGAAAACGAAAAAACTCATTGAGCAAAGATGTCAAGTCCAGCATATTAAAGATGAGGCAAGCACCAGATTCACCGGTCGGTAGTAAAATAGCAAATTACTGGCACGGTGACAACATGAAAAAGAAAGATGGTTAACACGATATAAGTTGCAAACGGTGGAGGAATGAGGTCAGCTGCAACGCTGATTTGTGTATGCAGGTTGACACATTGATATCAAAATGTGACTTTCACTAAGATCCCATATGCAGTAGTCACACATGCCAACCTGAAACATGTGTGGGCCACCCAAATCGAAGCCTTGCAGTAGGCATGCATGGAGATGACTGACCCCAATAATCATGCCCGTCAATTCTTCAGGTGGGCCATGTGTACATCGAATGTAGATTCTTGGGATATTTTTCAACCATCCGTTATTGTCATACACGTGGCCCACCTAAAACCTTCACCATCCTGAACTTCAGACCAGGCCATCACACAGTCGGTCCCACCAGATGAATAGATTGGACATCCACCACAGTTGCCGGGTTGGTGGAACATGCGGCTGTGCCTGCGGGCTTAGCAAAGCTCTCAAAATGAAGCAACCTAGTAAGGGCCATTACTAGATTTTTTTTATTTTTTATTTTGGAAAGATAACTGTTTTACTCATTGACCGGTCAAAAGGCCAAAGAATTACAAGCCACCCAACTGCTACAAGAGAGATCGCAATCACATAAAGCGGTTGAGATCAAAGGCCATTCTATTACATCCAGCTTAGCCCCCTGGAACATTTCTGCATAAATTACGGAAGCACTGATTATTCCTTTCCCCCCGTAATGCCCACAGACCAGCTAGCCAAGCCATCCTCCACATTCTCCTGCCTCTCTTGCTGACCCTGCCCCCATGCCACAACTGAAAGAAATCCATGATAGACTTCCAGCATGACCCAAGCCATCCTAAAGATTCCCAAAAACTTATCCCACATCTCCCCCATGAACAAGCAATGGACAAAGAGATGGTCAACCAACTCCTCGCTCTGCCAACCAAGGTATTCAAAATCAGTCTACAACCTCAGAGGATTAGCTTCCCTTCCTTGTTTCTGTTCTCTTTCCTTTTTCTAATAAAGTTATCGTTACCTTTTTTAAAAAATAAAATTAAAAAAAAAAAGGTATTCAAAATCGGTTACGTAACGGCAACGGTCATAATCATTATGCGTTACGAGGTCGAAACGGCCGTTACAGAAAAAACATGTTGTAACGGCCCTATAACAGTTTTTTTTAAAAAACAAAAAAGGGTCGTAATGGCTGATACGGGGGCTATAACGGCCATTACGGCCCATATCATAACGGTAACAGTGGTGGCCATTATGGCCACCGTTACCATTTTGGAACACCTTGTTGCCAACAAAGCGAACAAGCATTGGTTATAACCAATCCCCTCTTCCACAAATCGTCGATCGTGAGCACCTTATTCCAAAATCATCATCTATGGCATAGTCCTGGAAATGAGTGCTGAAAATACCTTCCCAAAACATCATCTGTGGCATAATCCTGATTAAGTTCTTCAAATGCAACAACGGAAACTAATAAGGTAGACAATAGGTGTGATTTTTGGCTGAGGGCGTGTACTATCTTATTGTCAATACCGGCGCGATGTTTTAGGTTGAATGTGAATTCTTGAAGATAAGCACTCCACTTAGCATGCCTAGCACTCAACTTCTTTTGAGAATTCAAGTAACGTAATGCCTTATAATCAGAATAGGGCACAAACTCTTGATGAATGAGATAATGACGCAAATGCTTCAGAGCTTGTACAATAGCATAAAACTCCACATCATATGTAGAATACTTCTTTCGTGCCTCATTAAGTTCCTCACTGAAAAAGGCCACCGGATGTCCTTCCTGGCTAAGAAGACCTCTTATACCTACGTGTGATGCATCACAAGCAACTTCGAACACTTTTTCAAAATCAGAAAGTTTAAGAACTGAAGCATCTGTCATTTTTTGCTTGATTTCTTGAAATATCTTTGTTGTTGCTTTAGTCCCACTCAAATGGAATGGACTCTATACATTCGGTAATTTGCATCATGATGGAACTAAAGTTCCGAATAAACCTTATATAAAATGTTGCAAGACAATGAAAACTGCAAACCTTATGAATGTTTATGGGAGTAGACCATTCAACAATGGCCCTTATTTGTTCTAAATCAGCCTACACACCTTCTGCTGAAACAACGAACCCTAAAAAGACCACCGTAGAACTCATGAAGGTACACTTCTTCAAATTAATGTAAAGTTTCTCATGGCGTAGTACTCTCATCACTTGGCGAAGATGGTCCAAATGATCTTCTCGTGAACGGCTATAGATGAGGATATCATTGAAGTATACGACGACAAATTTGCCAATGAATGGTCGTAGAATTTGTGTCATCGCCCTCATGAATGTGTTAGGTGTGTTTGTTAAGCCGAATGGCATAACTAGCCATTCATACAATCCGTCATTTGTCTTGAAAGCAGTTTTCCATTCATTTCCAGGACGAATTCTTATCTAGTGGTACCCGCTTCGGAAATCAATCTTCGAAAAGATTGCAGCATTCACTAACATGTCCAGCATGTCATCTAGGAGGGGAATGGGAAAGCAGTACTTTACTGTTATTTTGTTGATGCCACAACTGCCAACATGCATTCGCCAACTGCCATCCTTCTTTGGTGCCCGCAATGCCGGCACGGCACACAGACTGAGGCTATCACAAATTAAGCCCTTTGTTAACAATTCTTCGACCTGTCGACAAAGCTCTGCATACTTTGTCCGGTTCATTCGATATGCTGGAAGATTTGGTAATGGCACTCCATGTACCAAATCAATTGCATGCTAAATGTTGCACGTGGGTGGAAGCTCACTTGATAGTTCATCAGGACCAAATCCTAAAATTAAGACAGAATGTCCAGAATAGCTCGGTTAGCTCGCTCGACTCGACTCGAAAAAGCTCGATTTGACTCGGTTTGAAACTAAGTTCGAGCCGAGTCGAGCTGATTTTTTTAGCTCGAAAAAATTTCGAGCCGAGTCAAGCTCGACTCGACTCGGATCAAACCCCAACTCGAATCGAGCTCGGATCGAACCAGTTCAATGACTCGGTTATTTTGCTATTGATGTTGCTCACCAAGTGTTTGATGAAATGACTTAACGAAGTGTCGGCTAGTGGTGAGGAAGGTATGGATATGAAACAAATACCCTTGTATCTTGATTTTTATGTTGCCTACTGAGTGTTTGATGAAATACCTTTTAACTATTGTTGTTGTTTTATATATCATGAGAAATTGAAGGTGCACTCCGTGTGTTTGAGAAAATGTCATAGAGGCTCAATCTTGGCTTGAACTCAGCTCGAACTGGCCCGAGCTGCTGACCGAACTGAGCCAAGCCAAGTTCAAGCTAGGGTCAACTACTGGCCAAGCTGAGTCAAGTTGTGCCAAGCTCGACTTGGTTCAACTCGTGTACAGCTCTAGTCCAGAATCTCAAGTGGTTGAACAACAACATAATTAATTGGATCGGTCTTGCACACTATCAGAGCACACATGATTCCCCATTCACAACTCTCCTCCATGAATCGGACCATACTAAACACTATGAAAGCCAGCTTTGCCTCTTCAAATTCGCCATCCTTCATAAGGTTAAGAGTAATGGGCTTTCCTTTGTATATAAAGTTATATGTATTCTTGTGACCCTTATCAGTTACATCCCTGTCATATTGTTTTGATCAAAAACATGGTTTTGAAATATTTGCATTCTACGAATAAGGGAAACTCGGGTAGAAGAATATTCATCAACACGCAACTTTATTGATCTAAGTTCTTATTACATTCCTTACATCGCCCTTGATTCTAAAATAAAATGTAATTAGCATTAAATAATTATTGAAAAGAATAATTTCGGTAGCATTCCGTTCCCTTATGAAGATCCATCGAAACGACAGGAAAGTTGAGCGGGTTTTGAGCTCTTTCCGCATACTCCCGAATGATGCTATCTTGGACTTGGAAAAGTGTTTAAACCCCATTTTCTGCAAAGTACTTGCGCAACTGCGCCAGACTGATAAGTTGCACGGTTGCGCAACTTGTCTGAGAGTCTTCAATTGCATTAATTCTGATTTCCTCCTCCAGGATACACTGACTATGGCTAGTGTATAATTCTCAAAGAGCAGTTGTTGCGCGGATCCTCCGCGATACCTTTCTCTTCCTCAAGCAAGATCTTCTTATTGCTCCAAGTTCTTCAAAAAGTGTTGAACGAGAGGACGTGACAGGTATTTATAGGCACTCAAATGTGCAAAGCACATCTTCCATGCAATCTTATCAAATTACACAATGCTGATTTTCATGCTTAGCAACTTTTGTAACAATTATGAGGCCGTGCAACAGAACTTAGTTGCGCGGTCACATTATTAGTAGATCCCTTTCTTCATAACTCGCAGCCGCGCAATGCCTATAAGTTGTGCGCAGTCACGCAACTTATACCTGGGATCGTCATTTTGCTCCTACGCAACTTATTCTTTAAAGCAGGATGTGGGACGATTGCATCACGCCCCCACTTATCAGAAATAAAAGATGTGAGCATTCTACCATTACTAATGCATAAGAAGAAATTCTCACCACTTCTTCGCAGAGATCCTTCAACGGCTTTCGCATTTCAGCATGGTCGGGGAAATCTGCAAACTTGTAGAACGACACGACAACGAGCGATTGATGGAGGCAGGGATCACCGTCCGTTTCCGATGCCGTTGGGATGGAAATTGGAAGGCTGGGATTTAGGGCCTTGAAGGAGGACGATTTGGGGGTTTCCAGATGGTTGGAAGAGGGATTCGTGATAGGATTAGAGAAGAAGGGCGGGTGGGAGATTAGGGTTTTATCGGAGGAGGCGGTCGACATGGAGGTGCGCAGGAATCTGGGATTATGGTTTGGGGAAGCGCACGTTAGCATCCTCAGCGCTGCCGCTGCTGCTATTCTGGAGCTGAGAAAGGGCGGGGATTGCATTTTTCTACTCTCTCACTCTTCTCGCTCTATCTATCGTTTAAAGAAAGGAGAGGAATTTTGATACTCTTGCAGAATGTGATGTATGATACACAGGCATCTGAAAATTGCATACGTGGAATTCAATTAATCCAAAATTAACTGTCCAAATTATTTTTCTTAGTTACTATTTATTATGAACCAAATATTGAGCTTAATTCTTTAGATTAATCTCGGATTTCTGAACATTATTGGACGGTTAAAAGTCAAAACACCAACGGTCTCATTTCAACAAACAAGTGTCCACGAATCAGCGGTTACGATTTCTAAACCAATCTGAAATTTTTTTATTATATGTTATTTATAAACAAATATACACACAATGTAGTCGGTTTATCTTATTTTAATGTTTTCAGGTGTACAATTTATGAGTGCCTGCGTATCAATCTTCATAATCTGCCAGATTATGATGTAACTCGTCTATGATACCGTAGAGCTATGAGAACAGAAAGACGGTAGATCCATCTCTTATCAGCACACGTGTCAAGATGAAGTATTAATCGGGACCGTTCATATATATTCTTGTACATTGGATGGGAAGTTATTCAAAATAAATATCAATTAAACGGTATTATCAATATCATCAGTGACTTTCAAGCAACGGTACTAAATGAGGTACTAAATGAAAATAGTGAACCCTAGACATTCAGTTAGGGCTTATTTGCCTACTGCATGAGCCCAAAATGTGACGAAAATCCAAACCTAAGTGAACCACACCCTAAAAAATTATAGTGGGAATAATGACATCCACCATTGAAAGATGAAATTAGCTTTAGATTGCATAGGGATGTATACCTGTCATCTGACCTCTTCATGAGGTCATACTAATATGGACAGAAAGGGTCAACACAAATATCAGCTTAATCCAATAAATCTATGGCCTCAAGAAGTTTTCAAGTGGTAGGCATTTAATTCCCCTTATTTCTCATGCCAGGTATGGTCCACTGGAGCTTGGACTTATCGTAATTTTTTGGGCTCAAATCCTAAAATGAGTAGTTAAAATGATGGACTTCGAAGACAAGACACATACATTACAGTGAGCCTCACAGATTTTTGTCATATTGTGTCTTTTTTCATTGGTTTTAGTGGTAGTGTTCCAACACACCCAGATCCATAGCTCAACTAGCAGACTGAGTGGAGATACCTCGTTTCAACACTTGAGGTCTTGGCATCGATCCCTAGTGGGGGTGGCTAACATGGAGTGTGTGTACTGACACGGGTGTGCACTAACAAGCTAACTCAAAAAAAAAAAAAAAAAAAACAGTGGATGCCGCCTGCTAACAAGCTAACCCAAAAAAGAAAAAAAGTGGATGCGGCGGCCTAAGTAAATTACAAGTACGGCTAGCGTGCACACTTGGTGCTTCTATTTTTTTGGGTTGCACGGGCTGTCATTAGCTATCAATGTCCATAAAAGTGATGGATGTTGTATGTATCCCGAAATGATGATAGAAAAGTGAGGAAAACTATCCACACTCTTTCGTTCTTGTTTGATAGTGAAGGGTATTTACACCCATTTTTGGCATCCTAACGTGAAACTAATGGGAAGATGCCTCGTGGAGACACTATGTGTTTGGCATAGTAAAAAATGTACTTGCTCTTAAGGAGATTTGCTTCTAATTTTCCTTATGCATTATGCATTTTGTCATTATTCGACGGTACAAACCCCTATCATGCCCTTTAGGAGGACGAACCGCCATATGCCACATGGCCACAATAAACATGCCCATGAAATGAGGGTCATGCACAATACAACTATTTAAAAAAAAATAAAAAATAAAATAACATCAAGTGAGCGTATCCTCTGTCACAAGTGGATATGATATCATCCGAATAGACATCTCTTATAGTCCTTCTAAAATGAGAGATTTTTTCAAAGATATTTAAAAAACCAGCAAAAAACTAGAATATCTCAAATGTCAAAAAGCCAAGTCAATATGCAAGCCAACCTGGACCTAGCCTCGAACCATGTTCGTAGATGGACGACTAAACTCACATTGGGTTCCATTTTACATGATGATTGGAATTAAGAGAATGGGAGATATACTAGTGTTGGGGTCAAATCTCTCCAACAATCTAAACCATCACCTTCTGGGTAATCAGATAAAAAAGGTCAATTGATTTGGATCGTCCAACACTGGAAGTGTACAAGGTGGGCCACTAAAAGGTGTTGAGTGAATATGTTTGATAAAGATAAGCCCTTAAGGTTCTTGGTTTTTGCCATGATTGTTTCCGCTAGAGAAACCTGAGAGCACCAAGCCAAATCTTCAGCGAGCTACGAAAAGCCTCGCAAATAATCATCCATGGAAAGAAGATCCGAGAAGCCAACAAGTTTAAGGTTCCTCCTTTCCTAAGCGTATCAAAAAAAAAAAAAAAAAAAAAAAAACCCACACGAAGAATCCTGAAGGATCCCAAAGCCCAGTGAGGGGCTTCCACCGCCTCAAGAAGTCTATAAAAGAAACATCCAAAGGAAAGCTCAGTGACCCATGTCAAACACATCTATCTCCATGTCTACTTTACTTTCATGCCCATTTTACTTTTTCTAACTTAGTTCACTACTGCCCAGTGGCTCCCGTTGTAGTATATTTAAAAGTATAATAAACATCTACAGCCTTAAGTAGTCAGATCCCCATGTCCATCTGAGTTCTGATTCAGTTATTCATACCCTGGTCATATCATGTTGACCATTCTCCTCGATCTCCTGTTCTGCTAGGCACATTAGGTATTTATTTTTCTTTTCTTTTTTGCTTTAGTATTAAGAGTACAAGGCACGGTGATTGTAACAGGGCCAATACATTAATAAAGATTGATCGTATGTATGCTACTATTTACTATGTTATATGTGAATATTTTTCTTTGACTAAAAAATACAACGTTAAATCACTGGTGAGATTTTTTTTTTTTAAAAAAAAAAAAAGAAAGAAAAAGTCTTTAAACCGGCCGGTTCTGCAATCATTCATACAAGGCAAAAATAACTCATTCGCAATGGTTAATCCATTCCTTTGCCCGAATCATTTGAGTACGACATGCACTTATAAATCAGTCGGTGATCGAGAGGACTCTGGGTTTCGATCCAGTCTCCGATTTTTTTTGTCTCTACGCAGGGGTACCAATCAATTCAATTAATACCTTTGAGTCTAGCTAATATACTTTGACATGATCGCGCAATCATACACACACACATACTTCCGATCCAAGCCCTCGGTCGCACGAGTGGGCTTGACTAGATGAATTGAGGACAACAAGAAGGAGAAATTCTCTAATCAATTTCTTGATGTTTTCTTGAAATAGTAGAGAAATTTGTTTAGGAAGCAAACTCTTTACTACCCCTATTTCGTAAAACCGGAGGGAATCACTATGTAAACTTCTTCATGAAAATCTCTATATAGCAAAGCATTGTTGACATTACGTCAATGGATCGGGCAAGGATGAATAATGGCTACATCCAAGAGACATTTTACAGTAACCACTTTGGTAATAAGTGCAAAGGTTTCATGAAAATCTAGGCTCTCAACCTGATTGCATTCTTTTACCATTAAAAGTATTTTAAAGCATTAAACAGTTTTATTAGCACAGTTTTTTTTTTTTTTTTGGTACACCCACTTTGCATCCAATGGGTTGTTTACCTTATGGTAAGTGTTTTAAGGTCCAGGTATGATTTTATTCCAACATCTAAATTTTTACCACAATTGTTTCACGCTAATCAAGAAGTTTAATAACTTAATAAAATGATATCAGCTCATCATAGGAAGATAAAAAGTAGAAAGAAGTGCAACTTGGTTAGTTGAAAACTATTTTGATGTAGAGCGGGTCGCAGACAGTTACATGGCCAAGATGGATCAGAAAAGGCCCGGTCGACGACAGAAGTGATCCAGACCATCGAACCTTAAATCGGGCGTATCTTGCAATCCGGAATGAGTTATCTGACGTAAAATATATGATTTTGGGGTAGAACGAGCTACTGAAGCCAACCAACCCGGCGCAGCCTGGAATTGCGAAAAACCCCTGGATCGATGGTCGTTTCCCCATTTTAATTTCGTTTTTACTATAAATAGTAAGTTTTAGTTTGATTATAACTCTTCATCCGTCGGGCTTTAGGAGTTGCGCCCAACGTGAAAAGAGCTTAGAATAATTAGGAGAACGGTTTGGTGAAGCCAAATAGGACACTTACTATTTTTGGCCGAAAACCTTGCGCACTAGTAGACATCACGACCGTCTATAAATAGTAAGTTTACTATTTATAGTAAGTCATGAATTCTAGGAGTTTTAGTTGTAGTTTGATTCTAATTTCTTTCTCATTGCTTGGTACCCCTATTTAAAGGGTTGTGAACTCGTTTTTATTCATCAATTAATCAATTTCGAATTTATTAGAATTTATTTCTATTTTCTGCTTTCTTTCCTCGTGGATTCGAGAAGTCTCTGTGAGGAGTCCAGAGAAGCTCCGTGGATTCGGAGTAGTTATCCTCATCACGTTCATCCCTACGTCAATTAGTATCAGAGCGAGGATTTCCCTCGGGCCGATGGCAAACAACGAAGGTATGAATCAAAATCCTGTGGACGGTGATTCAGGGATTCGTTATCTTTCGGAAAGAATGGAAGCTTTCCACCGGGAGAGTCAGTTGACCATGCAAGGGCTGCAGGCAACTCTCGACCGTCTTGCGGGTGCGCTACTTCTGCCCCGAGCCCTAGGCGGTGCTCCACCACCCGTGGTGGCTCCACCACCCATGGTTGCTGTACGACACAACTCCGATTTTCGTAGAGCACTACCAGTGGCAAACCGTAAGGCTACACCAGATGATTCAAGTTCTAGCGACGAGGACCTTAATGAGGGTTTTGTCCGACGACCAATCCATGGAGGTGATCATCTAGATCGTGCTGAAAGAGACTATCGAGGTAAGGCTGAACTTTCTAGTTTTAACGGTTTATTACGTATAGAAGATTTTCTCGATTGGCTAACCGAAGTAGAGAGATATTTTGATTACATGGACGTGTCAGATCATAAAAGGGTAAAATTGGTAGCGTTTAAATTAAAATCTGGTGCTTCTGCATGGTGGGAACAATTACAACTCTCACGAGCCCGCCAGAACAAGGCGCCCATCTCATCATGGCCACGGATGAGACGTCTTCTTCGATCTCGATTTCTCCCCAATGATTATGAGCAGATATTATTCCAGCAATATCAAAATTACAGACAAGAAAATCGAACAGTCACAGATTACACTGAAGAATTCCAACGGCTGGCTACACAAAACGATCTGTCGGAATCTAAGTCACAGAAGGTGGCACAATTTATAGGTGGGTTGCGACCTACAATTCAGGACCGAGTTCAGATGTACCCAGTCGGGACTGTGGATAAAGCAGTTCAATTGGTGGGTAGGACAGAAACATAACTTGCAAGAGCTCCTACTCGTTCATATCCTTCAACTCAACCCTCCATGACGGGTCCCACATAGGATCCAGTGCTGCCACGAGGAAAAGACCCAGTATCTCAACTTCCTACAACTGCAAACCGTGATACGGGGAGCGGCTCATCCAGACCTCAATGTACAGTACCCACAACAGTGGGTCCGAGTAGGATTTCAAATCCTTATGCTCGGCCAAGGTTGAACAATTGTTACTGTTGTGGCCAACCAGGCCACTTATTAAACACTTGTCCTCAACGTCCCGTAGCACACTTGACTATAAACGAAGGAGGCACTGAAGATGAGGCCACAGAAGAAGACCATCGCTTTGATGAACATGAACAAATCACTGAAGAAATAGTAGGTGGTGATGAAATGACGGGCGAGGATCGTGACGAATTTCTAGTTGTGAGGCGATTGCTATATGCCCCACGAAAGGAATTACATCTACAATGACACAATATATTTCGTACTCGGTGCACCGTTAATGGAAAGGTCTGTGATGTGATCATAAACAGTTGTAGTAGCGAGAACATCGTCTCAAGAGTAATGGTGGACAAGTTGCAGCTACCAACGATGAAACATCCTTCCCCGTACTCAATTGGCTGGATAAAAAAGATGAATGAGACCAAGGTAATTGAACAATGCACTATCTTGTTTTCAATTGGCAAAAACTATAAACATCAAATACTTTGTGACGTGGTCGATATGGAAGCTTGTCATATGTTACTCAGTCGACCCTGGTAGTCGGACCGTGATGCGACCCATCGGGGACGAGATAATGTTTACGTATTCGTCAAGGATAGTCGAAAAATAATCCTTACCCCTATGGCACCAGAGAACCACCCTGAAGCCTCTAAAGTGGAGGGGAGTTCCCTCTTGACCATTCGGAATTTTATAGAAGAATCTAAGGAAACCCGCGAGGTATACGCTGTAGTGGTGAAGGGCGAGGAAGAGGAACCCTCAAACATCCCTCCAAGTTTAAGACTGTTGCTAAACGAATTCAAAGAAGTCTGGCTTGAGGATTTACCTGATGGATTGCCCCCCATGAGGGACATCCAACATCACATAGACCTCGTCCCTGGGGCTAGCCTGCCCAATCGCCCTCATTATTGAATGAGTCCGAAGGAGTGTGAGATACTTCAGGGGCAAATGGAGGAATTGATCCGTAAGAGTCTCTTGAGAGAGAGCGTGAGCCCATGTGCCGTACCAGCATTATTAACGCCAAAAAAAGATGGAAGCTGGCGCATGTGTGTCGACAGCCGAGCAATCAATAAAATTACCATCAAATATCGGTTCCCAATACCACGGTTGGACGATATGCTCGATATGTTAAAAGGGGCCAAGGTGTTCTCTAAACTAGATCTAAGGAGCGGGTACCATCAGATTCGTATTCGACCCGGTGATGAGTGGAAAACGGCATTCAAGACCAAAGAAGGGTTATATGAGTGGCTAGTCATGCCCTTTGGCCTATCGAACGCACCAAGTACTTTTATGCGTTTGATGAATCAAGTTCTAAAACTGTTCACTGGCCGATTTGTGGTAGTGTATTTTGATGATATATTGATATATAGCCAGGATGAGGCGGAGCACAAGAAACATCTCAAGCAGGTGCTACAGGTCCTACAACTTAACAAGTTGTACCTCAACTTGAAGAAGTGTAGTTTTTTAACTGACAGCCTATTGTTTCTAGGATTTGTTGTAACGTCCACAGGCATTCGTGTGGACGATGAAAAGGTGCGAGCTATTAGGGAATGGCCGATCCCGACAAACATTCATGAGGTGAGGAGTTTTCACGGGTTGACGACTTTCTATTGTCGATTTGTACAAGATTTTAGCACCATGGTCGCGCCTATAACAGATTGCATGAAAAAAAGACCGTTCCAGTGGACCGATAAAGCTGATAAGAGCTTTCATGAGATCAAGCATCGTTTGTCTACAACACCGGTCTTGGTGCTTCCTAATTTCGATAAATTGTTTGAGGTTGAGTGTGACGCTTCATACGTCGGAATTGGAGGAGTATTATCACAGGAAGGCAGGCCGATAGCCTTCTACAACGAGCGCGAAGCTTGAAAGAAGTGGTCGACTTATGAGCTTGAGTTGTACGCAGCTGTTCAGGCACCGCGACATTGGCGGCATTATCCGATTCAAAGAGAGTTTGTTTTGTACACCGACCATCAAGCAATAAAGTTTATTAATAGTCGACTAACGTGAATCGTGTGCATGCTAGATGGGTTGCGTTTTTACAGAAATTCGTGTTCGTTCTGCAAGTTAGGGTAGTAAAATAAGGTGGTCGATGCACTTAGCCGTCGTGCATCACTACTAGTAACAATGAGCAATGAGGGAGGATGAGGACTTCAGAGATTCTTGGATGAAGTGTCAAGAAGGTCATCCCAGTGACCTTCATATACAGGACGATTTTCTCTTCAAAGGGAATTGATTGTGCATCCCCCAAAGTTCTCTGAGGGAGCAGATTATTCAGGAGCTACATGGAGGTGGCCTTGGTGGACACCTGGGGCGAGACAAGACGCGAACTCTTGTGGAAGAGCGGTATTACTGGCCGCAGTTAGTACGCGATGTGGGAAAAGTCGTACAACGTTGTCATGTTTGTCAGACCTCCAAGGGGCAATCTCAGAATACGGGCCTCTACACCCCGTTACCTGTGCCTAACGGTCCTTGGGAGGATTTATCAATGGACTTCGTAATTGGTCTCCCACGAACACAACGCGGCATGGATTCGGTGTTCGTGGTGGTAGATCGTTTCTCAAAGATGGCGCACTTTATCCCATGTAAGAAGATCCTCGATGCAACACACGTGGCGAATTTATTTTTCAAGGAGGTCGTTCGGCTACACGGGGTCCCCAAGACCATTACTTCCGATCGTGACACGAAGTTCATTAGCCACTTTTGGCGGACTTTATGGAATCAATTCGATACATGACTTCAATTCAGTAGTGTTTACCACCTACGGACTGATGGGCAGACCGAAGTTGTGAATCGCACGTTGGGAAACCTCCTTCGCTGTATTTCAGGAGAAAAACCGAAGTAGTGGGATTTGGCCTTGTCTCAAGCAGAGTTTGCATTCAACAATATGGTGAACCACTCGACAGGGAGATCACCATTCCAGATTATTTACGGACGAGTGCCTCGCCACACACTTGACTTGGTCCCTCTGCCCAAGCACCCTGGCACGAGCATTGCAGCAGAACATATGGCAGACAAGATCATGGGCATCCATGCAGAAGTGCAGACCAAGCTACATGCCTCGAACGAGAAGTACAAGGAACAAGCAGATAAGCATCGGCGACAAAAAGTGTTCGAGGTAGGCGACCGCGTTATGGTCCATTTGCGCAAGGAGAGATTTCCAACCGGGACGTACAACAAGTTGAAAAATAAGAAGATTGGACCGGTACCAATCATCCGAAAGATCAATGACAACGCTTATGTTGTTGATCTCTCAGATGACATGGCAATCTCACGGACTTTCAATGTCACGGACCTAACCAAGTATCATGAACCAGAGCATGACGAGAACTCGAGGACGAGTTCTTTTGAAGTGGAGGAGACTGATGTAGAGCGGGTCGCGGACAGTTACATGGCCAAGATGGATCAGAAAAGGCCCGGTCGACGACAGAAGTGATCCAGACCATCGAACCTTAAATCGGGCGTATCTTGCAATCTGGAATGAGTTATCTGACGTAAAATATATGATTTTGGGGTAGAACGAGCTACTGAAGCCAACCAACCCGGCTATGCCGGAATGCGCAGCCCGGAATTGTGAAAAACCCCTGGATCGATGGTCGTTTTCCCGTTTTAATTTCGTTTTTACTATAAATAGTAAGTTTTAGTTTGATTATAACTCTTCATCCGTCGGGCTTTAGGAGTTACGCCCAACGTGAAAAGAGCTTAGAATAATTAGGAGAACGGTTTGGTGAAGCCAAATAGGACACTTACTATTTTTGGCCGAAAACCTTGCGCACTAGTAGACATCACGACCGTCTATAAATAGTAAGTTTACTATTTATAGTAAGTCGCGGATTCTAAGAGTTTGAGTTATATTTTGATTCTAATTTCTTTCCCATTGCTTGGTACCTATTTAAAGGGTTGTGAACTTGTTTTTATTCATCAATTAATCAATTTCGAATTTATTAGAATTTATTTCTATTTTCTGCTTTCTTTCCTCGTGGATTCGAGAAGTCTCTGTGAGGAGTCCAGAGAAGCTCCGTGGATTCGGAGTAGTTATCCTCATCACGTTCATCCCTGCGTCATATTTGTATTAAAAGAAATTAAATAATAGATTAAGGGTACCGACAGAAGGTTATGAAGGTGGTGAAGTAGAAAATGGGGTGGGGTAGTGGAAAGGTGGGGTAGACAAACATTGAGGTGGATGGGACAAGTGATGATATATGTGGATGACGAGGATTAGAACCAGAAGGATCAAGAGTCCCAGGATCGGGAATAAGCAATGGTCATCATGAGCATAGTTAATCATGGATATGGGAATAACAATAGATGTGGCATCATATGTGACATCTAGGTTCTTAGAACAAAATATGATTTTAATGAAAGTGACATCCTAACAGATGGGGGAGATGCATTTTCTTTCAAGGTTAAACTAAATATCCACTTCAACTAAAAGAATATTAAACAAAAATGCATTTAGAGGTGTAAGGGATAAATTTATGTTTATGAGCGTGAAGGATACGGGCATAACTCAAACATTCAAAATTTCAGAGATAAATATATGACAGTTTATAATTAAAAAGTATTTCATGCAGTGTTTTACTATTCAAAATAGGTGTTAATATTCAATAGATGAGGTAAGTGATAGTCAGGATACATTTTCCCTAAAAAGATAAAGGTAAATTGGCTAAAAAACACAATGTTCAGTCAGCCTTAAGGAGATATCGATGTGTGCTCAACGATCCCCATGCTGTTTGGGTGTCTTAATACAATTACACTAGTGGACCTCACAATCGAGTTGAATTTTAAACCAATGTAAAAATAATAATAATTTAAAAAGTGATATGTTTTATATTTAAAATGCATGAGGCAAACCCAAGCGCAACGAGAATAGTCATTTACAATAGTGAAAAAGTAATGTGGGATTGCCACTCCAAATGTTATAATGTATTAAATCAAAATGAATTTTGCCTTTATTACAATTCAAATAAAAATAAGACATGTATGTTTATCAAGTTGATAAACATCACAAGAAGAGTAAAAAGAGAAAATACAACTTTAAGAAGAAAATAATTGAGCCATGGATTGGTTACTAAGGGGCATATGCCAAAGATGGGAACCAGGAGACTTAGTGGTGGGCGCGATAAGAGATATTTTACTGGGGGTGGAATGTGGTGTCAAAGACCATCTTTTACTCTAGCTACTCCAATCAACTTCCTTGATGATAGGTCCTAAAAAACATAAAAGTCAGTAAAAAGGTAACATCATAATTTAAGCTTTGAGTTAGTTTTCTAATGGATAAAATGTTTAAATAAAAGTTATGAACAGAAAACGACATCATATAAAGTTTGATTTTGAAAAAATAAAAATAAAATAGAGCCAACATGAGTAGGAGTATCATCATCGATAGGTAGTTTAACAAGGTGAGCATAAGGAATTAGTGAGGTGCCCGTAAGTGAGGATAAGGTACGTATTATATATAATCAAATACTTCACTATCTATGATCAATGTAGCAATAGAGATAAAAATAGATTGGTTGCAAAAGAATAAAGAGAAATTACTAGCAAGATTGATAACGGGCGAACATCTATTGGCATTTGGCGACAATAATAGTTGATAATACCGATTAGTTGAGAGGGCAAGTAGTGGAGCTGACGTACCTTTCATGTGAGATTGATTTGCAATATTTATGTTAACTTGAACAATACCTGGTAGTGATTGTATACAAGTCACGACATTGGATGATGAACTGAGAGGAAGCTTTTGCTAGTTTTCTCATTTGCTACAAGTAGGTGGATAACCCACTAATATGTAGCATTTGTCCTTTGTGTCACCAAACTGTTGAAAATGTTCACAAGAAGGATAATCACGCCTGCACCCCAAAGCCTTGGGTAAGTGGAGATTGATGAGTGGCAGTAACTGCCATCACAAATAAGTCATTGAAAATGATAGAGGTTAGATGGATGAGTCATTATTTTTCCTCTTGATTGATGTCACATAAACCTTGCTGACACTTGTAAGAGGATTCATAAAAGGAATTTGACTACTAAAGTGTGAATAAGTGTCATTAAGGTATATCAAGAATTGATAAATATTGTCTTTCAAAAATTCTTGAGTTCTTTGAAAACTCCTCAAGTACATTATGCAATAATGACATGAGTATCTAATTCATCCCAATATAACTTGAGGGTGTTATAATAAGTTACCGTATGTTGCTGATTTTTATTAAAGGATACAAATTACTCTTTATAGATGAAAGGATTCTTGCTTTATGATAAATGTTCATCGAGCTTCATCTGATTTCATGAGGAGTTCTTGTTGGCTGTATAAGCCAGAGCTTTTCTTGGCTTTACAAAGCCTTAGCGTAACTCAGAAATCTAATGCAGAAGGAAGAAAGAGAGAAGAAAAACATAATTTTTATTCTTTTAAACTGTTTTACTGCTGCAAACTTCTCACACTTGCTATTGACTTACTTTGCTTGCTACAACCAGATACACAAGATGTCAATTTACAGGAATTTGAATGTAAGGTGAAAAGACAAAACTGCCCCTAATAGGAGTTTCCAACATTAAATATTCTTAGAAACTACACAACCTTTTCATCTTCCAAAAGCACCTCCATGGGAAATGTTGTTGTGCTTTGGAAGATGAACAGTCACAGTTAATTATTGGGCTTTGGTTTGCAATTCCAACACTCCCATTCAAATCAAAACCGGCTTCATTCCAAGCACCGTTCTTAGTCGTTTGAATGCATCTGTCGGCAATACCTTTGTGACAATATCCGCCACTTGTTCCGTAGTATGACAATACTCTAATTTCATTGTTTTCTGCTTCACATGATCTCTCAGAAAATGGTATCGGGTATCAATGTGTTTGCTTCTTCCTTGCTGTACCGGATTTTTGGCTAGCTCGATTGTCAACTTGTTATCCACATATATGACTATAGATTCTTCCTACAGATGCTTCAGCTCCTTTAGCAGGTTTCTCAACCAAATTCCCTCACAGACAGTGAACGATGCTGCTACGTACTCTGCTTCACATGTGGACAGGGCGACCACACTCTGCTTCTTCGAATTCCATATGAAAGCAGTCGTTCAGAGATAGAATACATAGCCAGTGGTGCTCTTTCTTTCATCTTGGTCACCTCCCCAATCACTGTCTGAGTATCCATACAGCATTGATTCATCATCGTATGGATAGAAAATACTGAATTCCACTGTTCTTTTAACGTACCTAAGGATTCTTTTTACGGCTAGCCAGTGTGATTCTTTTGGTGCTTCCATGTATCTACTTAGAAGCCCAATACTGTAGACAATATCTGGCCTTGTGATTGTGAGATACCTTAGGCTTTCAATTAGACTCTTGAACATAGTCGAGTCAACGCTTCTTCCTTCTCCATCCTTTGTCAGTTTTAAGCCCGTTGCCATAAGTGTGTTTACGACATTTCAATCGGCCATCTTGAACTTTTCAAGCAATTCATTGGCATACTTCTTCTGAGATATATAAATGCCACCATATTGTTGCTTCACTTCAATGCCCAGAAAAAAGGACATTAGACTTCCGTTGGTCATCTTGAACTGGTCGGCTGTTTCCTTTAAATAGCAAATCATCAACATACAGGCATGCTATAAGCATATCGCCATGAGCATTCTTCTTGATATAAACTTGTAACGCCGCATGTTTTCAGGACCCGAGTATATAACTCGTTTCCCAAAAATTCGAGTGTTAGCTTATAAATCCAATGTAAATTTGAACCGTTTGTCATTAATCAGAGTTAACAGCAATGAAGCTAGATTAAACCATACATTGTATAAAAATATTCTGATCATTACAAAATTCCAAATGTGATGCCCATACAGGACTTATACAATCCCAAATACAAAGTTCATTAATAACAAAAACCAGAAACCTATCATGTAATGGTGAAACTTAATATGGGCCGCAGGGAACCCACATAGCTCCCCAGATAACCGATCTGCTCTAGAAACCCAGTGAACATCATCGACTCGCCCTACACCTGCATCAATTGTTACAGTTTGATAGCGTCAATGACTATCGTAGTGAGGAACACCCTCTAAGATTACGTACTTATCATTCATAATCCAATATAGATTACAACTCATGAGATTAGATATACTAAACAAGACATTTCATAGTCATACTCATATTAAGAAAATCAAACCAATCAACAGAAGTTCATCATAAGCAAAACATAATGGCAGTCGCAATGCAAGGAAATATATCCAGATACCCAACCAATCAACCATATGACTTTCTATTACACTCGAGAATCGCATTTGTACGTGAACTCTACAAGATGGCTAGAAAATCAATGAGCAAACTTCAGCTCCACCCAGAAATCATGGTACAAGTGAAATCCATGAGGTGAATAAAAAATAAACCTTCAAACCTCTTCTTCATCTGGAGATCATGTCGTACGTGAACTCCGCAAGATGACTAGAAAATTGATAAGTGAACTTCAGCTCCACCTGAAAATCATGATATGACTGAACAACGCAAGATGACTAGGAAAACAAACATACAACTTTAGACCACCCAGAAATCATATCGTACGTGAACACCGCAAGATAGCTAGAAAATCGATAAATGAACTTCAACTCCACCTGAAAATCATGGTACGACTGAACTCCGCAAGATGGCTAGGAAACAACAGATGTGTAAATATAACCAATAAGCCACAAAGGGCACCAATGACCCATCCAAGCCACAAAGGCAAATGTGCAATTTGAGCCATGTAAGGCAAATGTGGACCATAGGATCATAAGTCCAAGGTAAGTTCCATTCAGTTCATCATTCAAGCACAAGTGGTAGCATATAAATAAATTAATACATATACAATAAAGGATAACATGTTATCATCGAACCATTCATACATGTTATAATTTAAAAGAAACGTTTATCGTTCAACACATGAATTAACTATACAACAAGTTAGCATATTCGCTAGTAAAGTAAATAACTCAGGTAAGAGAATCATGTCATCATCTATATCTAGATTGATGAAATCAAGTGGGAAGCTCAAAGGGTGAATCCTCACCCTGGTCAATTCAAGATGACATTAACTTGAATCACTTCAATATGTACAAACTCTACTCAGCACCCACACTAAACCGTCTTGGACTTGAGTTGGTCCAAGCAAAGAGGATCTATGCACATGAGATTTGAACTGGTACCAATTAAATAGAGATTTAGTAAATAACAATATAGTTAGACATGATTTAACATGAAATTTAAATGAAGTTGGCTCACCCATGCATTCCCCCCATCAACTCACATACTGGGCCATTTTCTAGCCCAGTGGCTATGCATAGGAGTACCAGATTGGGCCCTTCTTGGCCCACTACATCGCTTTCAAAGGGGCTAGCCTACTACGTTGTTTTCAAAGGGCTGGCCTGTGGGGTATGGGCCCACCCGTTTATTGCCAAGTGGCCGCAAGGCAAATACATCATGATTGGCCTCACACAGCACCATCCATATGGACGGTGAGGCTGTAAAACACATGCATCGCGGTGGCATCCCACCGTCCCAATCAAGTGGACGGTGGAGATATAGAGTACATAAATCATGGTGGCCTCACGTGGGACCCATGGATGCGTGGAGTGGATACCACGCTACATCAGGGTGGGATCCACATGAAATTTAGATCTGTCTCATTCTCGTTGCAGTGCCATAAAATGATCTCTGTAAATGGCTGGACGGTATGAATACAACCCCTACCTCAAGGTGGGCTGCCTGCTGGATGGACAACCCACAAGAGTCCAGGCCCAGCTGGGCGTCCAGCCAGCGGACGGCCTAGATACAACACATGCATGGTGGGCCCCACTGGTTGTGGGCCACCCAGGTAGTGGGCCAGGCCGTGGGCCTCTCATAAACGGCCCAGAGGCCTGAGAAGGTTTCAACGGTGGACGTTAGTTCCCCACTGTCCAGCAGCGTTTGGCCTGCTACTGGACGGTGTGGATATGTACATCATCAAGGTGGGATCTACACAGATGGCCTGCTACTGGACGGTGTGGTTTGACAGCAGCGGCAATACTTTTATATTATTATTTTTTTCTTTCCTTTCTTCTCCTTCCTCCCTCATTTCTCTCCTGCTGTCTTCTTCTGCTTCCTCCCTTTCCTTCGCTTTCCCTCACGATCCCACCTGCAACCCGACTCGAGCTGGTGCGGCAAGGGAGAAACTCTGCTCTCACCTTCTCTCGTTTTTTTTTTTTTTTTTCTTTCTTTCTTTCTTTTCTTTCCTTTTCTCTCCTCTAAAAAAAACTATCTTGGAGGGCTTGGATTGTATGGTGGTGAACGGCTGACATGGAAGGGAGTACAGCCGCGCGGATCGCCCTGATTTTCCATTTTTTCGGAAATGGGTGTGTTTTCGGCCTGATTTGTGGCTGATGTCGTGTGCACACGTGTCCGAGACAGCGGGTGAAACTATACAGAGATTAGTCGTCCCCACGTCCACTACAATATGAACGGTCCAGATCGCTCACATGAGCGATCATGGTGGCCCACAGCACGTCGAGAATGTGCTCTGTTCGTCCGTTCTGACGGAAATTCAAAAGGGAGGGGGAATTCCTTTCCTCTTTCGGGCGGGCACGGGTCAGCGCCCGTCTGACCGTGCCAGTGGCCCGATGCTCCACGGGTACACGCACATAACGTACACACTTCACATAAAAGTGAGGTCCACACATTTTTTGATTCGATCCGCCCCGTTCATCTGTTTTTTCAGCTCAAAATAGGTCTCGGTCCAAGGAATGATGCAGATCCTAGACTCAGATGGGCCGTACTTTGTGATTTGGGTCCTCAACGGTAGGTTTTCATTGATCTAACGGTTAGATTGCATCTGAATGCGTTCATCAATGGTTACAAGGGTTCATAGTTCACTTCAGTGAAAAAAATTCATTTGTTTCTATTATCCATTGGTCCTACGTACGATCATGAGTTTTAAATGGGCGGATCGCCTCAACACAGATATATAGTGGTCCACCAAGTGGCTTACACAAAATCCAAACTGTCCATCAGCCCAAATAGCTTAAGATGGGCCACTAGTCTAAACGTGAGGTAGATCCATAGCCCAAGTGGGCCTTACCTGATGGTTTTGCATTACCTTTAGTGATACTTGACGATCTAATGATTAGATCATGTCCTAATATGTTCATGGTTCCTAGTATTTCTAGCTCTGCCTATATGGAAATATTTAGTAGGTTTGATGATCTTAGCATCCAATCACCATATTAGAGTGGTGGATTGTTAAACTAAGTGCAATGACTTTATTTCGTGGATCGGATGTTTGAAACGGCTACCTAGTGTAGCTTCTTTTTTTTTAAAATAAAAATAATCGATCATTGATATTGATACATCTGATGGTGGGATCTGCTCAAGCCTCTAGTTCATAGTCTTATGACTCTTGGAATGCATCTAGTTAACATCTATTGACAATTTAGTGGTTGGACCATTTCGAATTTGGACATTAGTTGCCTGAATGTCTTAGGTTCCATTTTGGATGAGAAATCTAGCTATGGATTGTTGAGTTAAGGGGTTTATGTCTAATTAAAGGTGGATATAATGATTTGGTCCCAACTTCAAGATGTTTTAAGGTCTAATGTTCCACTAGGTGGATAGTTTAAATCCTTACAAGATGCCTTTAACTACCAATCTATTTCGGGTGGTTTAGACTTGTTTTGATTCTAAGGTAAGGGTTAGAGGTCCAAAATATAAGATTTGATTGTGATCTTGCTAAATAGACGTGTACCTTACGATGTACACAAGGGGTTACTGGGTTGTCTTATATATTTGATTTTATAAGGTGATTGGTGAGTAGGACCCTTCCTATATGTCATTAGACCCATAAGATGACCTTGGACTCAACTCAATGGGGGTTGTAGACCAATAAGATCTTTTAGTTCATGGGTTACAAGGATGGTCTCTCTGTGAGTTATTTGATGATAGTTTTATAGTTTTATTCTGCGTTTCACACGTGCCTAAATGCTTTCTAAGATTTAAACGGTAACACCCGAGTGTTCAAAGTACGGGGTATTACAAAACTGCATGCTCATATGGACATTGGGCGAAGCCATTCTCTTGAAGATGGTTGTCGATGCGTGCATTCCAAGCACGTGGAGCTTGTTTCAACCCATAGAGGGCTTTCTTCAGTCGATACACCTTGTGTTCCTCCCCTTGCATAACAAAGTCTTCAGGCTAATTAACATAGACGTCTTCTTCCAGAATTCCATTCAGGAATGTAGATTTCACATCCAGTTGGTAGATCATCCAACTGTGATGGCCTACAAGGGAGATAATCATCCTCACAGTGTCAAGGCAAGCAACAGGAGCGAAGACTTCTTCACGTACTTCTGTTTGTAGCCCTTTGCTATGAGCCTTGGCTTGTAGCGATCGATCTCACCATCAGCATTTCGCTTGATCTTGTACACCCATTTGATGCCAATAGTTTTTTGGCCATTAGGAAGCGTAGTCAGCTCCCATGTGTCATTTTTCTCAATGGCATGAATTTCTTCTTTTATAGCGATTCTCCAACATTCTTCTTTTATGGCTTTCTGAAATGTCAGAGGCTTATGATCTGCATACGGACAGAAAAGATTGACCTCTTTAGTTTGCTCATAGATGTCGCTTAAGCTTTTCATTTTTATAGGTATCATGGGTGAGGACGAGCTGACTGAATTTTGACTTGATGGAGTATTTCTAGGAGTGATGAAATGTACACTTGGACTTCTGTGTACTGATGATGCGGCCAAAGAAGGTGTTGTAGGCATTTGCTCTTGACGGTCACGCCTTTCTTCATGTTCTTCTATTTCGAGTTGAATATCTTTGGTTGATTCTTCATCGTTCCATTTCTAAGCTTCTTCCTCACTAAAGACCACATCTCTACTCACCACTACTTTATTGGTTAGTGGATTGTAAAGCTTGTAGGCTTTAGATTCTTCACTATAGCCAATGAAGATGCATTTCTCACCACGATCATCAAGCTTCCTTCTTCTTACTTCTGGAACTTAAGCATATGCGACACACCCAAAGATCCTTAGGTGCGCCACACTCGATTTGTAACCACTCCATACCTCCTGTGGTGTCATGTTTCTTACGCTCTTAGTTGGACACCGATTGAGCAAGTAAGCAGTATATGCAACTGCCTCTACCCAGAAGCTCTTTGACAGGCCTTTTTCTTTGAGCATGGTTCTTATCATGTCGAGGATGGTGCGGTTCTTTCGTTCCGCAATGCCATACTGCTATGACGTGTAGGTTGTAGTGTGTTGCTGCTTGATTCCTTATTCCCTGTAAAAATCTCAAAATGCATTTGAGGTATACTCTCCACCTCTATCAGATCTGAGTACTTTAATTTTGTGACCACTTTCAACTTCAACATGAGTTTTGAAAATTTTAAAAATAGTGAAAGCGAAAGATTTTTCTTTGATACAATACACTCAAAGTCTTCTGTTGAAATCATCAATGGAGGTAATAAAGTATTTATTACCTCTAAGAGAGGGTGTTTCAAGTGGTCCGCAAATATCAGTGTGAAGAAGTGGTTCCTTTGCTCTTCTAGACACTTCACTTGGGAAGAAGTTCCTTTGTTGCTTGCCGAGTGTGCACGCCTCACACACATGTTCTGGAGTTTTAATAGCTGGCAAGCCATGCACCATGCTTGATGATGATAAGAGTTTAAGGCCACTGAAATAGAGATGCCCAAAGCGAAGATGCCATCTCCATGAATCATTCTTTATGAGTCCATAGAGGCACTTCTCAGCCTTTGTGTTAATATGGAGCGAAAACATGCGATTCTTCGTCATTTGGACTTGAGCCATAAGTCTCCTTTGAGCATCTCTTATATAGAGAGAGAATAGTTCTCCATGTGTATGACATACCCCTTCTTACGGAGTTGGCCGACACTGAGGATGTTATTTTTCATGTTCGCTACGTAATATACATTAGAGATGTAATTTGGCTCACCATTCTTCTGATAGATTTTAACTTTTCCATTACCTATCACAAGTACCTTTGATGAGTCGCCAAAACTTACATTGCCACGAACTCTTTTTGTGAGTTCCACGAACAATTCCTTGTTACCACTCATGTGGTTGTTTGCACCAGTGTCGAGATACCACACATCGCCGTTCATATGCCTTTTCTTGTGCGAGGAGTGTGGAGTCTTCTTGTTCATGGTGTGATGTTTCAGCATAGTTGGATCTTTCATCTTAATCCACTTTGCTCCAACACTCAGAGGCATAATGGCTGAATTTTTTACAATTGTGGCATTAAATGTTCTTTGTGTTTCTACGATCACGTATAAATCGGCCTCTGCCATTTCCTCTTCCAAGGAAACTGGTAAACTTTTGTTGATTTTGTTGGTGGCTTGGATGATATCCACGTCCTCTGCCTCTTGCACGATTGCTAGTGCCATGACCCCCTCATTGTATATGGTCATTCTTTTGTTCATTTAGAGTCAACTTAGACTCTAAGGCATGTTCAAGCGTTAAAGCAGCATTCTTTTGCATTCATTGCTCATGCACTTGCAACGATCCCATCAACTCTTTAATAGATAGTTTTTCCAAGTCCTTTGATTTTTCGATCACCACAACCACATGCTCTTGGTTGTGAGAGATAACAGTGCCTTTTCCATGACACTTATGTCTTCAAATTTTTCACAATTTCTTTTTAAATTGTTAATAATAACAATTAGACGTGAGAAGTAGTCAGAGATACTTTCACCTTCCTTCATATGT
Organism: Magnolia sinica; assembly: GCF_029962835.1. NCBI lineage: Eukaryota > Viridiplantae > Streptophyta > Magnoliopsida > Magnoliales > Magnoliaceae > Magnolia > Magnolia sinica. Next base: position 88,191,274 of record NC_080580.1, read on the forward strand.
GCCGCTTCGAACTCTGCTCTTAGTGTTTGAAGGCGAACCCGCTTCACTCGATCAATACCCTTGAAGATGGTGTCAAGGGTATCCCAAGCTTGCTTGCTTGATGTTGCTTCGACAATCTTTTCAAAGGTTGATTCATCCAACCCTTGATAGAGGAGGAACAAAGCCTTGTTGTCTTTCTTCCTTTGATTTTTTAGAGCGGTCTTTTCTTCGTTGGTGAAAGCGGCTTCTTCCTCCATAGTGGGTTCTACATACCCATCGGTGACGATCTCCTATAGTTCTTGCGACTCGAACGATGCCTTCATTTGGATGCACCACTTTTCATAGTTGTCCTTTGACAACTTAGGAACCTGTGGTTGGATTGTGCTGGCCATTTGAACAAGCTTTATGGGTTGGATGACTTGGTTTTACTAAGCCTCAAGAGGACCCAAACAATCTGATTCTTTTGAAGAAGGGCTGATTTTTTTTTGAAAATGAAGGGAGAGAGGGATAGAAAATCTGATTTTATATATATATATATATATATATATATATATATATATATATATATATATATATATATATATATATATATATATATATATATGGCTAAAACAAGTATATGAAATCTAAAATTTTCTTTTAATAGATTTTTTCTTTTCTTGGCTGGAAAAAAAAATTGCTGGCAACTTCAACCAGGGAACTCAAAAAAAAAAAAAAAAAACTGCTGGAAACTTCCTGTAGAAGAAGAACTTGGCTCTGATACCAGATTGTTGGCTATATAAGCCAAAGCTTTTCTTAGCTTTATAAAGCATTAGCACAACTCAGAAATCTCATGCAGAAGGGAGAAAGAGAGAAGAAAAACAGAATTTTTATTCTTTTAAACTTTTTTGCTGCTGCAAACTTCTCACACTTGTTATTGACTTGCTTACTTTGCTTGCTACAACCGGATACACGAGATGCCAAATTATAGGAATTTGAATGTAAGGTGAAAAGACAAAACTGACCCTACTAGGAGTTTCCAACATTAAATATTCTAAGAAACTGCACAAACTTTTCATCTTCCAAAAACATCTCCATGGGAAATGTTGCTGTGCTTTGGAAGATGAATAGTCACAGTTAATTGTTGGGGCTTTGGTTTGCAATTCCACCAGTTCCTTCATATATAATACTATTGGTTGTGAATGATTCATCTATTAAATTCTATATCTAAGAAGAAATCATGTCGTTATATCTTTTCCGAACTACCAGTTTTGATGGGTTGGAAGATGGTTTACTTGGGCTACCATTGACAAATTTCAAATTATTGTTATTATTATTATTGTGGTTATTATTATTATTATTATTATAATATATTTAAGACAATTTTCATTTTATGGCTTTTTTCGATGTAGAATATTTTTTTATGATGAGAAGAGAGGATACTAGGATGGGACCTGAGTGGATGGAAGATTGTTAAAAATATGCGGATGACATGTCGTTATTAAGCCTGATATCCTAAATGATACAAACAATGAAAAATCATATAAAAGGAATCATTGAGTATTAAAAAAATCACTTGTTGGAGAAGATAAAATCTTATAACACTTTTAGTGATGGTTTTTAGCCATGACAAGCAATCTCACCCCTCTTGCAATAGTGGGAGGGCAACGACTATGTGTACGAAAGTGAGGGTAGTGACAGTCGACAAATGATGAGCAGTTGCATATTAGAACCAATAAAAGAGAGACTTATTGGATGGATGTTTAGGGAAAAATATCATTATATTGTGGGACTTAATCTATATGCGGAATAGGCCCATGGATCTGTCTGTGCATGGGACATGGCGATCAGGGGTCGGATAGCTTACCTAGCTGTGACGCCGCCATGGAAGCTGGATAAGAATACTAGAATACCGATAATTCCTGAAGAGCTTAGGATCTTCCTCTCCTTCACACCCTTTCTGCAATACAATAGATGAGACTTGAATTCTGCTGTCGTGTAGGATCGGGGACCCAGCTCTCTAATATAGAGTTTGTGGAGAGAGAGTTTGAAACCCATCATAACTCTCTCTCTCCCACGCTCCACATTGTAGTATCCTAGTTCAGCTCAAACTGCTGTCTGCGTAAGACAGCTATAGCATTCCAGCCCCAGTACGCAGAGCTACGCAAATAGACTTCGCAGCGCATCACCTGAAGTGGGGCCCACTGGTTTACTCATCATCCAGTCCAACTGTATGACAATTCAGACCGTTGATCAGTGAGGCCTACTAAATAGAGTTCTTACATTCTCCCACTTGGGCCTCATTGAGTAACGTCAATGATAGTCATATAGAATTATTTTGAAAACAAGTTTTGATCTTTTAAGACAATATCCAAATGGTTAACTAATGAAAACAGTTGGACAGTATGAGTAATGCTATTTAATCTGATCCATCAAGACAGTCAGTATCGAAACACGGTAGTTATCACAACATTTAATTTAGGCGAAGTGAGTCTAAGCGCGATCACAAATACTGTCAATTTTAACGACATAGATCACGAACTAGGAAATGTGGTATAAGGATTACACACTTTAGTGTGATGTTATGTGCCTATCCTTAAGAGAACTTGAAGCTTTTACATGTCTCCAACGAGACACGACTGTAGTTCTACTTATTCAAAATTTGCGCATATATATAGAGAAGCAGAAATAAATCTTTATATCAAAATCATCCAAACAAACTGTATAAAATGAGATCTCTAAGTGTCTGTGAAAATCGAAGTACACTCACATCTGTGGGATCAATGACTCTCATGGATGTTACGTGCTCCTGAAATAGCGTGATAGGGAGCCCTTTAGTAAGCGGATCTGCAATCATCTGCTTAGTGCCGATGAATTTCACAGACACTTGATGATTCTGAACTCTTTCCTTTACAACAAGGTATTTGATGTTGATATGCCTTGACTTTGACGAATGCTTATTGTTACTAGAGAAGGAAATAGCAGCTGAATTATCGTAAAATATTCTCAATGGTATTGGGATATGCTCCAGTACCCGCAAACCTGAGAAGAAACTCTGTAACCATAGTGCCTGATTAGATGCCTCATGGCAGGCAATAAATTCAGCTTCCATAGTGGATGAAGCTGTGGTAGACTGTTTCACGCTTTTTCATGACACAGCTCCTCCCACCATCATGAAGATGTATCCTGAAGTAGACTTCTTAGTGTCAACGCAGCTTGCGAAGTCTGCGTCTGAATATCCGATCAACTTCAACTGATCAGATCTTTTATATGTGCGTCCGAAGTCTTTCATTCTCTGAAGATACCGTAATACTTTCTTTGCAGCCATCCAATGTTGCATTCATTGATTAGATAGATATCTTCCCAATATTCCAGTGACAAAGGCAATGTCCGGTCGCGTACAGACTTGAGCATACATGATGCTCCCTGCTACTGATGCGTACGGAAATTCTTTTATTCGATTCTTTTCTAAATCATTCTTTGGACACTGAAATAAACCAAATTTGTTGCCCTTCACAATGGGTGACTTTCCTGAAGCACAATTTTGCATGCTATACCTTTTGAGTACCCTAGTAATATAGGCCCTCTGTGACAAGCTGAGTAGTCTAAGTGTTTTGTCACGGCAAATCTCAATGCCGATGACGTAAGAAGCTTCACCAAGGTCTTTCATTTTAAACTTTTGAGATAAAATTTTTTTAGTGTCGCTCAACATCTTGGTATCACTACTAGCTAACAGAATGTCATCATCATATAAAATCATCATAACGAACTTACTCCCACTGGTTTTAATGTAGATGCATTCATCTACAGTGTTTTCTACAAAGCCATATGAAGAAATTGCTTCATGAAACTTAAGGTACCACTGTCGTGATGCATGTTTTAACCCATAGATGGACTTCTTAAGTTTGCAAATCAAATGTTCTGAGCCAGTAGCTACAAAACCTTCGGCTGCAACATGTACACATTCTCATTCAGATCCCCATTGAGAAATGCAGTCTTTACATCTATCTGATGTAACTCTAAATCCATATGAGCTACAAGAGCCATCATGATCCTGAATGAGTTTTTCTTGAATACTGGTGAGAAAGTCTCCTTAAAGTCAATACCCTCACGTTGGTTAAAACCCTTGGCAACAAGTCTGGCTTTATATCGTTCGACATTACCTTTGGAGTCCCGTTTGGTTTTAAATATCCATTTACAACCAATCGGCCTTATTCCAGTGGGTAACTCTATAAGATCCCATATTTTATTGTCCTGCATGGATTTCAACTCATCTTTCATGGCATTAAACCAACGAGAAAGATCAGCACTTTGTTTGACTTATGTAAAGGATTCAGGATCCTTTTCCACCCCTATGTCAAAGTCGTGTTCCTGAAAGTATACGATGTAATCGTCTCGATTTACAGGCCTTCTCTCTCTTTTAGATCTTCTTAATGGTTCAGCTTGTTGGGTCTGATCTTGATTTTCCTCATCAGTGGTTTGTATATGAGGTTCTACGTGGTGCTCTGCAGTGACTGCAGAATCGACTGCATCATTAATGTCCACGTGATCTGGATTGACTATGACAGGAGTCGCAGTCCTTTGTTCCTCAAATATAAAATTTCTTATGTTCATGCTCCCACTGTTTTCAGTGTCCTTAATGAATCTGACATTTCCAGTCTCAACAATCCTGATGGAGTGGGAAGGACAGTAGAATCGATGACCTTTAGATCTTTCTGAGTATCCAATGAAGAAACAACTTATGGTTCTAAGATCAAGCTTCTTTTCATGTGGGTTATAAATTTTGACCTCAGCAGAACAACTCCAAACATGTAGATATTGGAGACTTGGTTTTCTCCTATTCCACAACTCAAAAGGAGTTTTGCTTACTGCTTTACTGAGAACCCTGTTTAATATATGAACTGCAGTTTTAATCGCATCACCCTATAGAGATTCTGGCAATGTTGAATTGCTGACCATACTCCGTACCATATCCATAAGGGTGCGATTACGTCTCTTAGCAACTCCATTATGCTCTGGAGTACCAGGCATAGTGTACTGAGCAGCAATGCCACAATCCTGCAGGTATTTAGCGAATGGCCCTGGATTGCGTCGTGATTCGTCATATCTGCCATAGTATTCACCACCACGATCAGATCTGACAACTTTAATTCTCTTATCGAGTTGATTTTTAACCTCGGCCTTATAGATTTTAAAAACATCTAGGGCATCTGATTTCTCACTGATAAGGTATAGGTACTCAAAGCGAGAGTAGTCATCTATAAAGGTAATGAAATATTTGTGGCCACTCCATGAGGCTGTAGGGAATGGTCCACAGATATCTGTATGTATAACCTCTAATGGATTTACACTCCTGGTTGCACCTTTCTTTCTCGTTCTAGTCGGTTTCCCTTTTATGCAATCAATGCATACTTTATAGTCAGAGAAGTCTAGAGAATGCAAAATTCCTTCTCGCACAAGCCTGTCTAATCTCTCACGAGATATATGACATAGCCGCCTGTGCCACAACATAGAAGAATTCTCATAGTCTAGTCTTCGCTTAGATCCCACTACATTTCCATGCAAGGTATTAATATTATAGACGTGAGAGGCAATCAAGTCTAACTGGTCTAAGTTGTTTACTAAAGAGCCAGTTCTAACTTTAATCGAATTAAAGTAAATACCAAAAATTTTATTTCCAAAGTGGAACGAATATCCCAAATTATCCAAACAGAAAATTGAAACTAAATTGCGCCTTATAGACGGCACACAGAATGTATTTACTAAATTCAAAAAATGACCAGACTTCAACTTAAGCCTATAGACTCCTATTGCCTCCACGTCAACTTTGACACCATTGCCTACGTATACTGAGCGCTCCGCATCAGTTGGTGGCCTGACCTGTAGTAATTCCTGCATAGAAGTGCTTATGTGAATAGTAGTTCCTGAATCTATCCACCAGGAATCTGCTGACACATTGGTCAGATTAGATTCAAAACAGACAAGAAAAGAATGATTACCTTTCTTTATGAGCCAATCCTTAAAACCTTCGCAGTCTTTCTTTAGATGACCCATCTTTTTACAAAAGAAGCATGGTTTGCCATTAACCCATTTGTGTTTAGATCCAATTCCAGATTGATTCTCATGGTTTCCAGATGAAGGACCAGAGAATCCATTATTAGAACCTTGTTTCCTCTTCTGTTTCCATTATGTCTAGGTACATATCCTGATGTTATAAGATCAATGTTCTGACTGTTTTCAAAAAGTTTTGACGGTTCAGAATTTTCTGAAGTGATCTCCAAATGTAACCATCCCAGAATTATCTCTATGGACTCCTTTTATTGAACATAATCGGATCCGGTTAGAATGAGAACTAAATGCAAAATATACTCACATTGGCAGATTGTTTTACATAGAACAATTCATGAATAAAACTAAATATCAAGCAAAGTAAACCAATTCAATTGTTAAGGGAGGCGACAACTGAATCATCCAAGATGAAGATGGGCCCAACCATCACATCCTGGTGAGAATCTGTTACATCATTATCATTCCTCCTGTGGGTGGTAATAATAACATGTTAGTGATTCTCCTGAACATGAAGCTAAGTGATGTCAGTCATGTAAATCTGAGACACTCAACACCTATGGGTGAGATGAGTCTTTTAGCTTTACATTACCAGCACCATTTACTTCACCTGTTCACGTGTTTGCCAAACGATAATCGTCTATGTTTTCGTTACCGTATGCATGAAAACATGAATGCAACTATATGCAATCCGCTTATCCCAATGTTACAAGTCTGTACTTGTAATATTTTTCATCGATTGAGGTCACTATGGTGGCTAACACAACCGAATCTAACATTACAAATATAGACTTAGGATCACGATTATAATCCTACCTCTCAATGGATTATATCTTAATTAGTCCGATGCAACCCATAAGTTAATTGGTACTGACCTTTTGAAAAATAAAGGAATCTTGAAGTGAACCGTACGGATAGGTTTCACACCATATATTCCAACGGTCCATATCAACTCCTAAGGATGGGTGATGGGCTAATAATAGGGCCGAATCAGGACTCTGTATGATCTAGTCATCATCAATGAGTATTACAAGCCTAGCCTTTGACACTCACACGATAGACGGTTGGTATGAGACGATATAGATGGATGGTTCGATCCTTACATTAGTGTCCATAAGATGGACAGATCAGATCCACATGTGAAAGTTTCATATTCTTTATTGTCCTATCTAGTGAATGAGCCAGATTATATGCCTATTTTAAACTAAACAGACGGTTCAGATCTAGAAAACGGATTCCAAAATTGGTCCAAATGGAAGGCTCAAATGTCCATTTAACATTTCCTGAGTTGGGCTGAATAAAATTGGTATGGGCCCAGAATAGGGGCTTCATATGGTCAACCATTAGGCCTTAATTGGGCCCAAAATTAACTGGAGTTGGCCCATGAGATGGTTCCTTATCATGAATTGTTAGACAGACCCAATTTAACCCCAAGCCTAAATTAAGGATCAACACAAGAGGCCAAAATGGACCCAAAATAAATTTTAAGCGGGCATAGATCCACACTAGGCCATGAATATAGGGCCCATTAAACTTCACGGTTCATGGATATGATCTGAATTTAATGTGAACCATATGTTCCAAAGAAATGGGCCCAACTAACATCCATGCTAAAATCTATTGATGAGGCCCACTGGTGACAAAAGGAAACTTGATCTAATGTCCCAGAGTATATGTGATGGGCTTCAAATAGGTGTCAGGCCCAATACAAAAAGTAGGTGGATCCATAACTCGAAATGGGCCCTGACGAGCGTCAGCCCAGCAGGAAGGATTAAGGTGGATCCCGTTCACGGGTCCAAAACAGAACCCGAACAGATGAAATTGGGTCCGAAAGGCCCGACCTCATATAAGGTCGTTTACGACCAAAAAACCAGCCGAAAAATCAGCCATTCTCGACTGTCTAATAGCAGCTGCCACAAAATCCTCAAGCGAGAGCTCCGCCACCCGCATCTTCTAGAAGGAGCTCTCTATGCGGCGATGACGACCACTGCAGAGAGAGATCACGGTGCTGGTGATCACGGCTTCGACGATGGACATCTCATGGAGACGACCATCATCGATCGTGGTTGTAAGAAGTGTTCCAACACCTCGATGCTAATGGAGGAGGCGATTAATGCATGAGACGAAGGAGGTGGAAGGAATCCGGCCCTACTGAGATGAAAGCACGCTGTCGACTAACCGAGAAGATGATGGAGACCTTGCATCCATGGCTATCTCCCAGAGATACAGGTCAGGGTACATAAAATCCCTAATTTTACTGGATCTGGGATTATGGAACTGAAATCCCCAATTTCTGATACGGGATTTGAATCGGAAATCTCAATTTTACTGGATGTTTGTATTTCAGGGTTCGATTTCAGAAAAATCCCTAATTGTATGATTTAAATCCCTAATCCATGAATGAATATAGGGGATTAAGGATCTGAAATTCTAATTGTAACTGGATTAGGGATCTGGGTTCTGAAATCCCTAATCGGAATCTGGAATTGGGGATGGGGATCTGAAATTCCCAATTTTGGATTTGGGATTTGAAATCCCTAATTGCTGTATTTAGGATTAAAAAAACCCTAATTTTCTCAATATGGGGATTCAAATCTGAATGCCCTAATTCTGGATGTGGGAATTGAAATTCCTAATTCGAATAGTTGTCTTTAGGGTTTTCGAAATTCAAATCCATGATCTGAATATTTCTGGATTCAAGGATTCGGAAATCACTGATCACAACTGTTTCAGGAATTCGAAAATCCCTGATATGATCAGATATAGCTGGATGTGATCGTCCATACCTATGCACAGATGTCTCTGATACCAACTGTGGGACTTAATCTATATGTGGAATAGGCCCACGGATCTGTCTGTGCATAGGACATGGCGATCAGGGGTCGGATAGCTTACCTAGCTGTGACGCCGCCATGGAAGCCGGATAAGAATACTAGAATATCGATAATTCCTTAAGAGCTTAGGATCTTCCTCTCGTTCACACCCTTTCTGCAATACAATAGATGGGACTCGAATTCTGCTGTGATGTAGGATCGGGGACCCAGCTCTCTAATATAGAGTTTGTGGAGAGAGAGTTTGAAACCCATCACAACTCTCTCTCTCCCACGCTCCACATTGTAGTATCCTAGTTCAACTCAAACTGCTGTCTGCGTAAGACAGCTATAGCATTCCAGCCCTAGTACGCAGAGCTGCGCAGATAGACTGTGCAGCGCATCACCTGAAGTGGGGCCCACTGGTCTACTCAATCATCCAGTCCAAATGTATAACAATCCAGACCGTTGATCAGTGAGGCCCACTAAATAGAGTTCTTACATATATTTGATAAATGAGATCTATCACTAGGAATGGAGGTCGTCGGTGAGCTGATAGCGACAGTAGATGTTGATCTTGTCAGATTTGGTGGTGCATGCTTAAAATGGCCGCAGTGATGGGTTAGGTTCGGGGCAGTGGTGAGAAGATTCTAGATGTAGCAAATGTGGGTGGACAAGTAGCATGGTTGCCATATTCCAATAGCAGCGGGTGGGTAGCTGATACAGACCGTGGTGTAGAGGTCCCACAAAATTGAATGTGAATTCAATCATTTGTATTGTTGTGTATGATGAATAACAGAGATGGGAGGCGAATTTAGTGCGATGGAGACAAATTCAAGAGTGAGGTTTTTAACCGATGGGTGTAGGCGGAGACGAGCTAGGGTGTAGAGGCGCAAGGTGGTTGTAGTAGGTTGTGACTAAGAAGATGGTGTTTATGATGTTGGTATTGTCATAAGGTGGGTTCCAAATCCATATCATATTTAAGGCTAGGGGTGCACATTGAACCGGTAGAACCGTGAAACCGGACCGGAACTGACCAAACGGTCCGGTTTGGTCCGGTTCTAGAGTGTAGCGGTTCCGGTTCCAAAAATCAAAGAACCGGTTACATCGGTTCGGTTATCGGTTTGGGGGTATGTAGAACCGAACCGAACCGTGAACCGATCCGTAGAACCAAACCGTGGATCTGATCTGTAGAACCAAACCGTGGAACCGAACCTGGAACCGAACTTGGAACTGAACCAAGATCCCTTTGATTGTTTCCATATTTTGACTCATGATTTATGGTTTATAATGCACCATTTAAATATTTTCATAAATGTATTTTTGCACACCTTATACAATATCTAAACCATTCATCAAATGGACCACAACATGGATGGACATGGGCTACATAATAAAATTCAACATGCAATTGGGCTGGATTATAAAAAGCCCAGAACCGTGGAACTGATCTGGAACCGAACCGGTTTTAACGGTTCGGTTCTAGGGTGCCAACGGTCTGATTCTGGCTCTGAATATCCTAGAACTGTTAGGAACGGTTCGGTTTCGGTTTCACCCCAGAACCAGACCAAACCGACCCGTGTGCACCCCCATTTAAGGCTTATTTGGTCTGTGGTATTAAATGGTATGGGATCCTATTAGATAGCACGATGACTGCATGTCTGGAAATACATGATATTTTGGTCATCCAATCCCATGTTTGGGATAAAATTCTTGATATGGGAAAACCATTGGATTAAGCAAAACCCCTTTTGGTTGACCATGGAATTGTAATTAATGAACCAAATTTACAATGGATTTCGGTCCCTTATACTTTGTGTATAACTAGAATGTCACGTGTAAAGGTGTATATGATGAACGGCATGGAGAAAATACATGCATCAATGTGGCCCCCACATGTGTAGTGGATTTCAAAATTCACTGAAAATTTCACATGGGATCAAATGCAATTCCATCTCACCTAATCCCAAGCCTTCCTATCCTCCCCAAACGCCGGATGAAATTTACATGAGACCAAATACAATTCCGTCCCACCTAATCCCATCTAAGCGCACGTATAAAACTTGCTCCTTAGATTTTGGGGATGGGATGATATGGACACCGTATGAATAGTGTATGAATAGTGACGATCAAGGCTTGAATTGGAACTCTAGTATTATGAGTAAATGGGAGATGGTGTGCTAGAATCGTAAAAGGAATCTCTAAAAACAATGGCGGTGGTGCGCTGAAAAATGTAAAAGTTGCATCTTCCATTAAGACAGACAAAAAAATCAAGTACTCTGATACAATGTAAAAAAAAAAAAAAGAATTGAAAGAGAAATATTTGATTTATATTTGATTTTTCCTTAAGTTTTAATTGAGATAACTTATGAATAGATACAAGAAGAAATTTCCATGAAAGGGAAAGTACAATCAATAACAATCTAATCACACTGTAATAAAATCTAATAAAAAGAAAAATTACAATCAATTATAATTTAATTATATCCTAATTAAACTAATACAAAGAAAAATATATAGGGAAAATTCTGAAAATATAATCTTTTCAAATTTTTGGAATCAAAATCACAATTACATTGGAATTAAAGTGATTTGAAATATTTAATCATGTTTAACAACTTGTAATTGGAAGCCTGTTCAAAAATTATATTTAGCATGCCAAATTTTGTATAAAAAGCGAATCTTGTAATATATTTATAGGAGCCAAAATTTGGTTAAGTAAATTTCATTTAAGCCCTGAAATGGCATACACATATGACATTTTAGATAATGATTGTAATAAACCTATTAACATATATACATTGGATAAAATAAAATAATTCTGAGCATTAAGTTGGCTATAAAAGTTAGCTCACTAATTTTATAGTTGAAGTAAAACCCCCTGCATTTTGATTAGTAAACATGACATACATGTATCTCAAATTAAATCATTCAAGTAATGGGCCCCACTATGGAATCAACATGATATAAAATTACAATGGAAAGAAATTAGCAAGTGATGGTGTAATGGTCCATGATTTGCACGGTTCTTAGGGTGGCTCGAGGGATTACCAGCCATTTTACAAAAACATCATTGCAGACAATCCAACAATCCAACTTGTGATATACAAATGGTTGGTAGAAAAAACAATAATATTGAAAATAGTCCTCAAAGAATACCGTGAAGTCATAGATCGGATTAGACTAAGATCATCCAATGAGTGCACTCTCCTAATTACCGTAAATCAATGGTGGGACCCAACTAAAGAATGGTCTGGATCATCGGCACTGCGACGTGTGCCCAAATTGAGTATGCATACAAAATTTAAAGGGAAAAACCTCAAGATTTGCAAAACTTAGAGCTATGGAGGAAGATGTGATGGTGGAGCCGCATCCGAAGTTCTTGGAGTAGGCATAAATGATGTTTCCTGACTTTTCATCTACCTTGAATTGGAGTTTAATGACGTGGTTGTAGGTAGGAGCCTTCATGAGGCCCATCCCCATTGTCGGATCATTCTTGTTGAAGGATTCGACATTCCTGGGGTTGTTGTAGTGGTCCACCACCCACTTGTGGTAGAGGTGGGTGAGAAATAAGGACATAAGAGTACTTGGATTTTGATGTCCCAACCTGAAAGCTAGCTAGAATGGGCCACAAGATGCATGTGGGTGGATTGAGAGAGAGTGTGTGAGAATAGTCTTTTAAAGTGAGAGAAGTTGCAACACTTTTTTTTTTCCAACATTGTTAGGTATTTAATGTAAATTTGGTTTCGAGTTTCACTCTTTTATTGAAATTTTAAAAATAACTTTTAAAATACACATCGTCAAAAAGACTCATTTAGTTCATTTTTTCTTATTTCATTTCAACATACATCGTAAAACAACCCTATGAAGTATTTACTAAATTGACTCAATTGGGTGGGGTAGACTTGGGCTCAGGACAAGTGTTGAGATGTGAGCCATTGGTTTGAGTCTTGAGCTTTAATAAACAAAGTGATGATCACATACGTCCTGACATTCGAGCTTTTTGGGCCTCCATGATGTGTTAATTCCATCCAAATCGTCTTTTAGATTAGACTTAGATTTCAACTCAGGTGGGCCTACGCCAATTAGGAACAATGGAGGACAACCAGGAGGAGGATGTCCACCGTAGAAACTTCCATTTGAAATGTTTCGTCCCATACATATTCCATCAAATCAATCATCAGGTGCACCCCACCAAGAAGAGAAATTTGCGACTGTACGACCCATTTATGGCCCATTTACGAGACCAAGCCCACCTTATTTTACCTTGCAAAAATAAGCCCCAGCTGTACGGATGGCTTGCCAAAGGTCGAAAATGCTCCTGCTTTTTCCTTCAAGCGGATCGGTGGTGCTCGAAGACGAGCGCTGACACTCCTCGAACTCCGAGTTGTACGAACGGTTCAAAATATATCAAAGTTACATGGGCCCCACAGTTACGTATTTATTATATCCACAGCGTTCATCCATATTTCGAGATCATTTGGGAGCATTATCAAAAAAATAAATCATATCCAAAGATCAACTGGACCACACCACAAAGAGCAACGGGAAAATTGATTTTCACCGTTAAAAATTTTGTAGGGCCCACCATAACATTTATCTTCCATCCAATCTATTCATAAAGTCATAGAAGCCTGGATCAAGAGGGAAAAAAAAATTTCATAATGATCCAAAACTTCCGTGACCCCTAAAAGGTTTTCAATGGTAGACGTTCAATCCTCCACAGCCTTTTATAGTGTGGTCCACTTGATAGCTAGATCTGTCTTATTTTTTCGTCTCAAGCCTTAATAAGAGTTCGTCGAATATATGGACGATTTGGAGATAGCACATACCTTATAAGAGGACCCACAAAAAGCGGTGGTGATTACAACAGTAAAAAAATAAAATAATAATAAATAAATAGGTCAGGAACTTATGGCTACGGTGTTTTCTATAATTACGGATTATAACTGTAGCGGTAGACGTCCCCTGCCGTTTCGATATGTCCTTTTATATGTATCGAAGGTCTTTTGATATGTCTTTTGATTTGTATTGAATGTCTTTCGATTAATCGAAAAAGGTCCAGAACTGTCCAGCGAGTTTGCCTCAAAAATCCTGTAATTTTCGATACAAATTGAAGAGTATTCGATTTGTATTGAAGGTGTATGACCAATAGCTACGGATTATAACCGTAGCCATAACTGTAGTCTGTGCCAGTTTGTGAAATTTTTTTTTTAAATATTTTTTCACATGGATAAATTTATTCTACCTACAATTTTCTCTAATACATATTTATATAAATATGTATATATAAGCATATAAAAAAAAAATTTCTCTTTTTTTCATTTATTTCTTTATTCATTTAACAAGAATATTTTCTAAACCAAAATTAGTTACTTGACATACTCTATATGATTTTGGGGTAGGAGAAGCTACTTTAGCCAACCAACCTGTTTATTTTTCAAGATTCCATCAGATCTATGGTCAAAAATCCATTTCATTCACTTCGCGGTCAATTTCAATCAGTTCGTGGTCAATTTCATTCATTTCATTTACTTCGCGATCAATTCCATGCATTTTATGGTCAATTCCCTTCACTTCACGGTCATTTCCATGCATTTCACGGTCAATTCCCTTCACTTCAAGGTCATTTTCATGCATTTCACGGTCAATCGCTTCACTTCACAGTCATTTCCATGCATACCACGGTCATTCCCGCCTATTCCGTGTTGATTCACGGTCATTTCGGCGCATTTCATGGTCATGCCCCTTCACTTCACGGTCATTTCGGCGCATTTCATGGTCCAATCGCCTCACTTCATGGTCATTTCCATTCATATCATGGTCATTCCCGCATATTTCGTATTGATTCACGGTCATTTTGACGCATTTTATGGTCATGCCCCTTCACTTCACGGTCATTTCCGCGCATTTCACGGTCCAATTGCTTCACGGTCATTTCCACACATATCACGGTCATTCTCACCTATTCCATGTTGATTCACAGTCCTTTCGGTGTATTTCACAGTCATGCCCCTTCACTTCAAGGTCATTTTTGCGCATTTCGCGGTACAATCGCCTCACTTCACTGTCATTTCCATGCATATCACAGTCATTCCCGCCTATTCGGTGTTGATTCACGGTCATTTCGACACATTTCATGGTCATGCCCCTTCATTTCACGTTCATTTTCGCACATTTCGCGGTACAATCGCCTCACTTTATGGTCATTTCCATGCATATCACGGTCATTTCCATGCATATCACGGTCATTCCCGCTTATTCCGTGTTGATTCACGGTCATTTCGACGCATTTCACGGTCATGCCCCTTCACTTCACGGTCATTTTTGCGCATTTCAAGGTCCAATCGCTTCACTTCACGGTCATTTCCATGCATACCACAGTCATTCTCGCCAATTTCGTATTGATTCACGGTCATTTCGGCACATTTCACGGTCATACCCCTTCACTTCATGGTCATTTCCACGCATTTCACGGTCCAATCGCTTCACTTCACGGTCATTTCCATGCATATCACGGTCATTCCTGCCTATTTCGTATTGATTCACGGTCCTTTCGGCGCATTTCACGGTCATGCCCCTTTACTTCACGGTCATTTTCGCGCATTTCACGGTATAATCGCCTCACTTCATGGTCATTTCCATACATATCATGGTCATTCCCGCCTATTCCCTGTTAATTCTTTTGGAGCATTTCACAGTCATGCCCCTTCAAGGTCATTTCCGCGCATTTCGCGGTACAATCGCCTCACTTCACGATCATTTCCATGCGTATCACGGTCATTCTCGCTTATTCCGTGTTGATTCACGGTCATTTGGACGCATTTCACAGTCATGCCCCTTCACTTCACGGACATTTTCGCGCATTTCGCGGTCCAATCGCCTCACTTCGCGGTCATTTCCATGCATACCACGGTCATTTTTGCCTATTTCGTGTTGATTCAGGGTCATTTCGGCGCATTTCACGGTCATGCCCCTTCACTTCACGAACATTTCTGCGCATTTCACAGTCCAATCGCCTCACTTCACGGTCATTTTCATGCATACCATGGTCATTCTCGCCTATTCCGTGTTGATTCACGGTCATTTCGGTGCATTTCATGGTCATGCCCCTTCACTTCACGGTCATTTCGACGCATTTCACGGTCCAATCGCCTCACTTCACGGTCATTTCCATGCATACCACGGTCATTCCTGCCTATTCCGTGTTGATTCACCATCATTTCGGCGCATTTCACGGTCATGCCCCTTCACTTCATGGTCATTTCAGTGCATTTCACGGTCCAATCGCCTCACTTCACGGTCATTTCCATGCATACCACGATCATTCCCGCCTATTCCGTGTTGATTCACGGTCATTTCGGCGCATTTCACAGTCATGCCCCTTTACTTCACGGTCATTTTCGTGCATTTCACAGTCCAATCCCCTCACTTCATGGTCATTTCCATGCATATAATGGTCATTCCCACCTATTCCGTATTGATTCACGGTCCTTTCGGCGCATTTCACAGTCATGCCCCTTCACTTCACGGTCATTTCCGTACATTTTATGGTACAATCGCCTCACTTCACGGTCATTTCCATGCATATCACGGTCATTCCCGACTATTCCGTGTTGATTCACGGTCATTTCAGCGCATTTCACGGTCATGCCCCTTCACTTCACGGTCATTTCAGCGCATTTCACGATCCAATCGCCTCACTTCACGGTCATTTCCATTCATATCACGGTCATTCCCGCCTATTCCGTATTGATTCACGGTCATTTCGGCGCATTTCACGATCATGCCCCTTCGCTTCACGGTCATTTCTGCGCATTTCACGGTCCAATCGCTTCACTTCACGGTCATTTCCATGCATATCACGGTCATTCTCGCCTATTTCGTGTTGATTCATGGTCTTTTCAGCACATTTCACGGTCATGCCCCTTCACTTCACGGACAATTCGACGCATTTCACGGTCCAATCGCCTCACTTCACGGTCATTTCCATGCATACCACGGTCATTCCCGCTTATTCCGTGTTGATTCATGGTCATTTCGGCGCATTTCACGATCATGCCCCTTCACTTCACGATCATTTTGGCGCATTTAACGGTCCAATCGCCTCACTTCACTGTCATTTCCATGCATATCACGGTCATTCCCGCCTATTCCGTGTTGATTCACAGTCATTTCGACGCATTTCATGGTCATGCCCCTTCATTTCACGTTCATTTTTGCACATTTCGCGGTACAATCGCCTCACTTCACGGTCATTTCCATGCATATCACGGTCATTCTCGCTTATTCCGTGTTGATTCACGGTCATTTCGACGCATTTCACGGTCATGCCCCTTCACTTCACAGTCATTTTTACGCATTTCATGGTCCAATCGCTTCACTTCACGGTCATTTCCATGCATACCACAGTCATTCTCGCCAATTCCGTATTGATTCACGGTCATTTCGGCACATTTCACGGTCATACCCCTTCACTTCATGGTCATTTCCACGCATTTCACGGTCCAATCGCTTCACTTCACCGTCATTTCCATGCATATCACGGTCATTCCTGCCTATTTCGTATTGATTCACGGTCCTTTCGGCGCATTTCACGGTCATGCCCCTTTACTTCACGGTCATTTTCGCGCATTTCACGGTATAATCGCCTCACTTCATGGTCATTTCCATACATATCATGGTCATTCCTACCTATTCCCTATTAATTCATGGTCCTTTCGGAGCATTTCATGGTCATGCCCCTTCAAGGTCATTTCTGCGCATTTCGCGGTACAATCGCCTCACTTCACGATCATTTCCATGCGTATCACGGTCATTCTCGCCTATTCCGTATTGATTCACGATCATTTGGACGCATTTCACGGTCATGCCCCTTCACTTCACGGACATTTTCGTGCATTTCGCGGTCCAATCGCCTCACTTCGCGGTCATTTCCATGCATACCACGGTCATTTCTGCCTATTTCGTGTTGATTCACGGTCATTTCGGCGCATTTCACGGTCATACCCCTTCACTTCACAAACATTTCCGCGCATTTCATAGTCCAATCGCCTCACTTCACGGTCATTTTCATACATACCATGGTCATTCTCGCTTATTCCGTGTTGATTCACGGTCATTTCGGCGCATTTCATGGTCATGCCCCTTCACTTCACGGTCATTTCGACGCATTTCACGGTCCAATCGCCTCACTTCACGGTCATTTCCATGCATACCACGATCATTCCTGCCTATTCCGTATTGATTCACCATCATTTCGGCGCATTTCACGGTCATGCCCCTTCACTTCATGGTCATTTTAGTGCATTTCACGGTCCAATCGCCTCACTTCACGATCATTTCCATGCATACCATGATCATTCCCGCCTATTCCGTGTTGATTCACGGTCATTTCGGCGCATTTCACAGTCATGCCCCTTTACTTCACGGTCATTTCCGTGCATTTCACAGTCCAATCGCCTCACTTCATGGTCATTTCCATGCATATCATGGTCATTCCCACCTATTCCGTATTGATTCACGGTCTTTTCGGCGCATTTCACAGTCATGCCCCTTCACTTCACGGTCATTTCCGTACATTTTATGGTACAATCGCCTCACTTCACGGTCATTTCCATGCATATCACGGTCATTCCCGACTATTCCGTGTTGATTCACGGTCATTTCGGCGCATTTCATGGTCATGCCCCTTCACTTCACGTCATTTCGGCGCATTTCACGATCCAATCGCCTCACTTCACGGTCATTTCCATTCATATCACGGTCATTCCCGCCTATTCCGTATTGATTCACGGTCATTTCGGTGTATTTCACGGTCATGCCCCTTCGCTTCACGGTCATTTCTGCGCATTTCACGGTCCAATCGCTTCACTTCACAGTCATTTCCATGCATATCACGGTTATTCTCGCCTATTTCGTGTTGATTCATGGTCTTTTCGGCACATTTCACGGTCATGCCCATTCACTTCACGGACATTTCGACGCATTTCACGGTCCAATCGCCTCACTTCACGGTCATTTCCATGCATACCACGGTTATTCCCGCTTATTCCGTGTTGATTCATGGTCATTTCGGCGCATTTCACGATCATACCCCTTCACTTCACGATCATTTTGGCGCATTTCACGGTCCAATCGCCTCACTTCACTGTCATTTCCATGCATATCACAGTCATTCCCGCCTATTCCGTGTTGATTCACGGTCATTTCGGTGCATTTCACAGTCATGCCCCTTCACTTCACGGTCATTTCCATGCATTTCGCGGTCCAATCGCTTCACTTTACGCTCAGTTCCATGCATATCACGGTCATTCCCGCCTATTCCGTGTTGATACACGGTTATGCCCCTTCACTTCACGTTCATTTCCGTGCATTTCACGGTCCATTCGCTTCACTTCACGGTCAGTTCCATACATATCACGGTCATTCCCGCCTATTCCGTGTTGATATACGGTCGTGCCTCTTCACTTCACAGTCATTTCTACGCATTTCACGGTCCATTCGCTTCACTTCACGGTCAGTTCCATGCATATCACGGCCATTCCCGCCTATTCCGTGTTGATACACGGTCATGCCCCTTCACTTCACGGTCATTTCCGCGTATTTCGCGGTCTATTCGCCTCACTTCACAGTCATTTCCTTGCATATCACGGTCATTCCCACCTATTCTATGTTGATTCACGGTCATTTCGGCGCATATCATGTTCAATCCAAATGTAAGGAGGATTTGTATGTTGGTGATGTATATTAAGGAAAGACTATACATTCCCCCTTTTTGGGCTGTTATGCTGCTTCTACAAGTGAAATCGACAAATTGCTACTGAATAGAAAAGAATATGATATTTCAAGATTAACATCGGATAGAACATGATTATCTCTGGTGTCCGAAGACATGGTCCTTGATAGAGTAGAATGGTAGAACATGATTAGAGTAGCCGACCTCAATTAATTGGGATAAAGTTTAGATGATAATGATGATCATCATCCATGCAGTCTTAGTGAACAGCTTGTATGTCCCACATACGTGCCAGATTGGGTGTGTGGCTGTATATAGAGGTACTCATAGAGAAGTCCCTTCTCTTTAGTTGCTTCTATACTGTTTGTGTATGGATTGGATAAAAACCAGAGAATTCAAAGGTGGTTCTAGAATCTTGTTAGTACAATTAAATCAGGAAAAAATAAAACAGTTTGTTCCCATTGCTATTTGTGTGAAATAAGTAGAAAAACATTACAGCAAGGAAATCAAAAGATACATTCGGCCACCATCAACAATCAAAATTAGCACTGAACTCTATTTCAAGCAAACAACTCTAATAGAGTGAGCAGGGAACAAATCATATACATGGCTTCTTCTAAGCAGGGAACAAATCACATCTCAAAAACATGCAACACCATTAAGTCATAATTTTGATAACTCATATCGCATCTCAAGCATATCAATCATATCAAGTTTCAGAAATATTCATACAAATGCAAATAAAAAACAGGTAGAAAAGTTCATAACTTATAAGAAGCTGCACTTTTAGTGCGGTTATTATGAGGACATAATTAATCCAACACACATAATGCAATACCACGCAAGGTAAACTAAAGTGGAAACAATTTCATTTATAATCTGAGATTGTACATTGTTCTCATTCACTCCTTTCACCAGGAGATTATGAAAGATATATATGCACATACAAATCGAAGTTTAATCGATATATCGAATCTTTGATATATCAACGGAGTATCGATATTATCGATAATTCGTTTCAAAAGAGCAGTGTGTCTATGAACAATTGAGGAACATTTTCGATATATCGAAATTTAGTCGATATATCATCACTTTAATATATTGAAATGTTCTCGATATTATCGATAATTCCTTTTAAAAAACATTTTGTCTCTGGACATTTTCTGACCATTTTCGATAAATCGAAATATAGTTGATATATCGACATATGACATCGATTTCAAGGCGATGTATCGTTCCGTTGTAACGATGACTTAGTTTGATAGCATCGACTAGAGTTCGATGTTATTGACAACTTAAGCCTGATGTCATCGATTAGAGTTCGATAACATTGAAGCGTATTTTTATTTTTTCCTTACAAAAATTCAATGGTTCTGTTTTTATAATCGAGTGTCTTTCGATTGATATCGAAATTTCTTCCTTCGATTTATCGAAACTATTTCGATATAATCGGAAAATTGTTTTAAAACATCATTTCGTCTCTGGACAGTTTTGGATTAATTTCGATATATCGTCTGATATTCGATATATTGAAATGCAGCAAATGTCGATATATCTTGTATTGTTCGATATATCGAAGGGTAATTTTTACTTTTTTTTTTAAAAAAAAGGTTAGTTTATTAGTACACACCCATGTCGGTACACACTCCATGTTATCCACCCCCATTACGGATCGATACGAAGACCTCAAATCATGTAAATGAACATAAGTTCTTTAGAGACTTGTGGACCTTTTTCGATATATCTAATCCTACCTTGTCGCACTCTCTCGTCCATTAACATCTCCTGCACCCCCATCTGTATGTAAACCGGGCTCCTTGCTAGGCAGATGGTGGCCCACCTCCTCCACCTGGAATCCTTCACTAGAACATGATGGTGACCCTTTATCTTTGAATCAATAGAGTAACATACCCTCTAGTACATTACCATTTCCTTCTGCCCCTTCACGAAAATCAAGACTCTTGATTGGTGGAATAACATGCCCTCTAAATCACTATCGTTTCCTCCCCCTTCATGCAAATAGAGATTCTCAGTTGGAAGATGGTGGCCCACCTCCTCCACTTCAAATCTTCCACCAGATGATATTGAAAAATGACGATCGATGAATTCCATCGTGCTTTTAAGATATCGAACGGTCTCTGAATTAGGCAATTCTGGTCCCATTTGGAAACTTGACAAGTTACCATTCTATGACCTGAAATAGTCTAAATTGACCGTGAAGTGAAGGGAATTGACCGTGAAATGCATGGAAATGACCGTAAATCAACACGGAATTGTTTGGAATGATCGTGAAATGCATGGAAATGACCATGAATTGGAGCAAATTGAACGTGAAATGCATGGAAATGACCGTGAAGTGAAGGGAATTGACCGTGAAATGCATGAAAATGACCGTGAATCAACACAGAATTGTTTGGAATGACCGTGAAATGCATGGAAATGACGGTGAAGTGAAGAGATTGGACCACGAAATAACCGTGAATCAACACGGAATAGGCGGGAATGACCATGGTATGCATGGAAATGACCGTGAAGCGAGGCGAATGGACCATGAAATGCGCGGAAATGACCGTGAAGTGAAGGGGCATGACTGTGAAATGTGCCAAAATGACCGTGAATCAACACGGAATAGGCAGGAATGACCGTGAATTGAGGCGATTGTACCGCAAAATGCGTGGAAATGACCGTGAAGTGAAGGGGCATGACCATGAAATGCGCCGAAATGACCGTGAATCAACACGGAATAAGCGGGAATGACTGTGGTATGCATGGAAATGACCGTGAAGTGAGGCGATTGGACCATGAAATGCGCGAAAATGACCATGAAGTGAAGGGGCATGACCGTGAAATGCGCCGAAATGACCGTGAATCAACACGGAATAGGCGGGAATGACCGTGCTATGCATGGAAATGACCGTGAAGTGAGGCGATTGGACCATGAAATGCGCCGAAATGACCGTGAAGTGAAGAGGCATGACCGTGAAATGTGCCGAAATGACCGTGAATCAACACGGAATAGGTGGGAATAACCATGGTATGCATGGAAAAGACCATGAAGTGAGGCGATTGGACCGTGAAATGCGCGGAAATGTCCGTGAAGTGAAGGGGCATGATCGTGAAATGCGCCGAAATGACCGTAAATCAACACGAAATAGGCAGGAATGACCGTAGTATGCATGGAAATGATCGTGAAGTGAGGCGATTGGATCGCGAAATGCGCTGAAATATCCGTGAAGTGAAGGAGCATGACCGTGAAATGCGCCGAAATGACCGTGAATCAACACGGAATAGGTGGAACTGACCGTGATATGCATGGAAATGACTGTGAAGTGAGGCGATTGTACCGCGAAATGCACGGAAATGACCGTGAAGTGAAGGGGCATGACCGTGAAATGCACCGAAATGACCGTGAATCAACACGGAATAGGCGGGAATGATTGTGATATGCATGGAAATGACCATGAAGTGAGGCGATTGTAGCGTGAAATGTGCGAAAATGACCGTGAAGTGAAGGGGCATGACTGTGAAATGTGCCGAAAGGACTGTGAATCAACATAAAATAGGCGGGAATGACCGTGGTATGCATGGAAATGACCATAAAGTGAAGCGATTGGACCGTGAAATGCGTGAAAATGACCGTGAAGTGAAGGGGCATGACCTTGAAATGCGTCGAAATGACCGTGAATCAACATAGAATTGGCGGGAATGACCGTGGTATGCATGGAAATGACCGTGAAGTGAAGCGATTGGACTGTGAAATGCGGGGAAATAACCGTGAAGTGAAGGGGCATGACTGTGAAATGCGCCAAAATGACCGTGAATCAACACGGAATAGGCAGGAATGACCGTGATATGCATGGAAATGACCGTGAATTGAGGCGATTGTACCGCGAAATGCGCGAAAATGACCGTGAAGTGAAGGGGCATGACCATGAAATGCGCCGAAATGACCGTGAATCAACACGGAATAGGCAGGAATAACCGTGATATGCATGGAAATGACCGTGAAGTGAGGCGATTGTACCGCGAAATGCGCGAATATGACCGTGAAGTGAAGGGGCATGACCGTGAAATGCGCCGAAAGGACCGTAAATCAACACGGAATAGGCGGAAATGACCGTGATATGCATGGAAATGACAGTGAAGTGAAGCAATTGGACCGTGAAATGCACGAAAATGGCCGTGAAGTAAAGGGGCATGACCGTGAAATGTGCCGAAATGACCGTGAATCAACATGGAATAGGCGGGAATGACCGTGATATGAATGGAAATAACCGTGAAGTGAGGCGATTGGACCGTGAAATGCGCCGAAATGACCGTGAAGTGAAGGGGCATGACCGTGAAATGCGCCGAAATGACAGTGAATCAACACGGAATAAGCGGGAATGACCATGGTATGCATGGAAATGACTGTGAAGTGAAGCGATTGACCATGAAATGCATGGAAATGACAGTGAAGTGAAGGGAATTGACCGTGAAATGCATGAAAATGATTGTGAATTAAAACGGATTGACCGTGAAATGCATGGAATTGATCGCGAAGTAAATGAAATGAATGAAATTGACTGCGAAGTGAATGAAATGGATTTTCGACCATAGATCTGATGGAATCTTAAAAAATAACCAGGTTGGTTGGCTAAAGTAGCTTCTCCTACCCCAAAATCATATAGGGTACGTCAAGTAACTAATTTTGGTTTAGAAGATATTCTTGTTAAATGAATAAAAAATAAATGAAAAAAAGAGAGAAATTTTTTTTATATGCTTATATATACATATTTATATAAATATGTATTAGAGAAAATTGTAGGTAGAATAAATTTATCCATGTAAAAAAATTTAAATTTTTTTTTTTTATAAATTGGCACAGACTACAGTTATGGCTACGGTTATAATCCGTAGCTATTGGTCATACACTTTCGATACATATCAAATACTCTTTGATATGTATCGAAAATTGCAGGATTTTTGAGGCAAACTCGCTGGATAGCTCTGGACCTTTTTCGATTAATCGAAAGACCTTCGATACATATAAAAGGACCTATTGAGACGGTGGGGGCTACGGATATCCGTACGTATAGAAAACACCGTAGCCATATGCTCCTGGCCTATTTATTTATTATTATTTTATTTTCTACTGTGGTAATCCCCACCACTTTTTTTGGGTCCTATTATGAGGTATGTGTTATATCCAAACCGTCCATATATTCGACGAACTCGTATTAAGGCTTGAAACGAAAAATAAGACAGATCTAGCTATCAAGTGGACCACACTGTAAAAGGCTGTGGAGGATTTAACGTCTACCATTGAAACCCTTTTAGGAGTCATAGAAGTTTTGGATTATTATGAAATTTGTTTTTCCTCTTCGTCCAGGGCTTTGTGACCTTATGAATAGATTGGATGGAAAATATATGTTATGGTGGGCCCTACAAAATTTTTAACGGTGAAAATTAATTTTACCGTTGCTCTTTGTGGTGTGGTCCAGTTGATCTTTGGATATGATTTTTTTTTTTTTGATAATGCTCCCAAATGATCTCGAAATATGGATGAAAGCTGTGGATATAATAAATACGTAACTGTGGGGCCCATGTAACTTTGATATATTTTGAACCGTTCGTACAACTCGGAGTTCGAGGAGTGTCAGCGCTCGTCTTCGAGCACCACCGATCCGTTTGAAGGAAAAAGTAGGGGCATTTTCGACCTTTGGCAAGCCATCCGTACAGCTGGGGCTTATTTTTGCAAGGTAAAATAAGGTGGGCTTGGTCTCGTAAATGGGCCATAAATGGGTCGTACAGTCGCAAATTTCTCCACCAAGAAAAAAGAGGCACATGCAAAACTCAGCGCATTCCAAAAATCAGGTGGGCCAAAGCACCTGAATACATACAATGTGATTGTACATGGCTCCTTGTGGTGCACCCCATCTGAGTTTTGGATCAAGACATTTCATGGGATGTACGGTGAAAAATGAACAGATGCTCAATTTTCTTTCTCCATAGACATTATTGGTGGGCCCCACCGGGCTTGAACATATGATAATTATTGTACATTTGGACGTGTATGATCATTCACCATCAAATAACTGAAATGGGCCTTGTGGGGTATTGAAGAAAGGGCCAGGATGACAATCCAACCTGTTTAGATTTATGAAGGAACGACATTCGTTTAGGTGGGCCAGGCTTGGAACGGCCCAATTGAATTTAAAATGAGTAATGATTTCCTGGACCTGGTTGTAGCCTAGCCTAACATACATCCCTTATGGATGTGTGCTTACTGTTTGAAAATAATGTGGTTGGTTCATTAAATGTTCACCGTTGATCCTCGCCATCCGATTTCGTATTGGCCCACCAGAATGTACTTGCACCGTTGAATATCATCTTGAGCAATTTGGGCCATTGGATTATCTTATTTTGGGAGGTTGGACATTGGTTTGGGCAATTTGGATCCCAAGCTTGTTAATAATTTCAATTCAATCATCTATCCGCATGTAGAGTCCCACCTATGCACACATGTGAGAGATTTGAGCTTTCCATCTGATGGGCTATACTTATTAGATCTTCCAGATTTAGAGTGGGCCCACGCAGGAGCATTACAATGTAGAAAGTAAATGGATGGCTAAAACAAATTTTTATGTAGCCATCAACGTGCTTCTCACACTCTGGTACACACAACACAAACACGTGCAATAAAGATGGTGTACACGCCAGATATGTGCCAGCTGCATGACGTGATTGGTTTTACATCCAATCCATCAGTAACAAGGACAACGCTATATTAATGCTCTAGCCCAAGAGTTGAGTTCATCCACTGGTCAGGTGGGGCATAGTTTGTAAGTATTCTATTGTTCAATATATAAATCATTTCTAATAGCCACGTAGAATTGAAAGATGAAAAAAAGGATAAAAAAGGAAAAAGAAAAAGCCACATTCATATCTATGCTTGCTCAATACGGTACGACTATATTATTATAGAATCCTCTTCATATATTTCCATATATCTCTAAATACATCATGTAAATCCATCTAATTACATGTAATTTATTCGGATTTACTTCTGTAGGAATTGGAGACCATGGGGATGAACAATTCCAACTAAGTGGTCAACTGAAGAATTATCAGGTAAAAGTGCTTGTAGGACAAATGGTAGGATTGTAGGCAAGAAAAATCAAGACATGTAATACAATTGCAGTAACTGTTAAAATGTGAGAAGCATATAGATGGTCGGATCATCATTATAAATAGTAGAATAATTTAGTAAAAAAATTTACCGTATACCAACCTAATCATACTCAATATATATTTCAATTATTAGTCAATTATATTACTTAATCTAATTATTTATTTTTTCTGCTGGTCAGTTATATTTTTTTAGTGTAATCCTTTATTTTTTATCTAATATTTATATTATGTAGTATAATTCGTAGTGTTAATCAAGTAGTTGGTAATCTTAATTATAATTTGAGTCTACATTCATATGTAAGATTTAGTCCTTCACTCAGGAAGGTGTTTTGCAGCTGTTCTTTTATTTGTGTTAAAAAATCTTTTAATACAGAAAACAAAAGTGTTACCCATCATCATAGTATGAACCCTATTATTTGAATATCGCTTAATCTGGCCGATCTCATTCGATCTTGATCATATACTACGTATCCGCGTATCTCAGCACTTGGGGTCATAGTTGTTTGGTTTGAATTGAGCTACAAATTCAATTTTGACACATTTGCACTAATCACATGTTCAAATTTGAAATCAAACTACAACATAATTTTAGCACATTCAATTGAAAACTCAAAAGAAAAAAATAAAAAATTTTACTTGACTATCAAAAATATTCATTGAACACCGGCTATGCAACAATTTTAGCTAGCACCATAACATGAATCTAACTCATGAATGAGTTACAAGTGACATTGATGTCAAGGAGAAAGATTTGACGGTTTGGATTATAGTGATTAGCTTCACAATGAGCTAGGCTCACATATGGTCATATAGAACTATATAAAAAGCTAGAGTACCAAATTCAACTCTTTCTATAAGCTGCCATGGCTTCATCTCGAAAATAGTAATCTTAAAAATAATAGTAATGATAGACGAACACAACGATGAAAAGGATTTTACTGCCTCTAATCATATAAACAAACGTGTGGCGAGTCTTACCAAGACCACGTGTGTCATACGATGAATGGCTTAAATCTCATACAGATGTATCAGGTTGGTATGTGCCCGGGCCTCGTACATGATTGTACAAGTTGCTTGAATGCAAGTACGGATGTAAATGAGTTGTTGGGGTCAGACCCAGGGTTGTCTCAGACCTGACCCATTTGACAGACAAGTACGGAATGCAGCCCCAGATCTGATTCATTAGAAAATTGATTGGATCTTGGCCATGGTTATGTCCAAATAAGATGGGTCCAGTCTATACTAAGAGGATCTAGACCCACCCATTTGTCTATAGTCATGTTTGGGTCAGGTTTAAGTTGAATAAGTCTAATTTCTAGCTTTTCAAGCTGATTGTCAACAGTTCGGGTCACAGATTTAAGACTTGACAAGTCAAACTGACTTTGAATCGAGTCGTGACTATGGTTCAAAAACCCGAAGAGCCAACTTGACTCAATGTTCAAATGGGTCTGGTGGACACGAAGATTAGACCCAACTCGGCTTGATATTTAATAATTATGATTTAAAAATGTTATCAATAGCACGTAGTAATATATTTTTGGGATTTTTATAGCAAAATTCTTTAGGAATTTGGATTTTACAAAATAATGCATGGATAAATTGAAATTCCTGGGTGGTGGTTTTTTGAAATGTATAAATATTCTTGTTTATATTTATTAGTTAAAAAGTGGTGAATTAGGAATTGTGGGGCCCGTGTGGCATGTGAATAATGTCCAACCCGTTTAATAGATGTACCATAACATGATTAGAAGACTAACAAAAATATGGCTGATCCAATCATAGGGTAAACGCAACCATAAAAAATAATATTCCACTTTGAAGCATTCAAATGCATTCCATCTAATGGTTACATCTGCCATATGTTAGATGGATTGAATGTCATACATGTACCACGCGGCCCAATAATTATTGAATTAACTATTTTTAAAGAAAAGAAATAAGTGAGGATATTTTAGTAATTTCAACCACTAAAAAGCATACATATATCTCAGGATTTCTATTTTGCCTCCCGTTATTTGGTAAAGTGTGAATTTCTAAGGCACTAAAAACTTTATAATTTTAGAATAAAATTTTAATAATAATGTGGAATAGAAAAAATATCATTAAGTGATTAGATGATGCATTAGCATCTTTCCTCATATCTAATTAATGTTGAGTTTGGATCCCCGCTTCCTTTAGAAGTGGATTGATCACCTAATGATCTAATGTGATGAGATTTGGTTGGGTAACGTGCGATTGGTAAAGATGGGAACTGATGAAAAAAATGTTTGAAAGTTGTTTAGTTGATCATGCACTCAACTAGAGCCCATCTCTAAAAGTGGCATCTACCCAATCAAACCTTGCCACTCTTGCGCAATAGGCAATTTGTTTCCTCTCTCTTCACATTCCACTAACATTTACACTTTGACTCAATTGTAGTTATCAGGCGTCATTACATTTCATTTAAAGCTTGCTTGGGTTGTAAGTCATTTTGCTCAGGCTACTTGTAATTTAATTAACTTATTTTGGTTTATATTTATTCAATAAATATGTTTAATAAAAGCATACATATTGGGCAAAAGTATAATAATAGTTTGTTTGGCTGCCAATATACTTTGACATGTGTTATTTGATTTGCCATCTCTCTCTCTCTCTCTCTCTCTCTCTCTCTCTCTCTCTATATATATATATATATATATATATATAATATCATTAAAATCTCTTTTAATTTTTTACCTATTCATATAGGATCTACCTTTAATATCAATCCTCCATTATGTGGGGCTAACCTTCTATGTGAACAATTTATTATGTTGGGCTTACCATGCCTTGTCTTGGCATTCTCCTTAACATGTGGGGCATGGCATACCTTCAACAGGGACCATCCACCTTGTAACGTCCACCTTCGATGTGTGCTATCCATCTTGTGCGATGACTTTAGATGTGAGTTGTCCATCACGTTGGGCATTGGATATCATCCCTTATGTGAGGCTCACCTTTAATGTGGACTGTACATCATATGGGACCTAGCTTCGAAGTGGAGCCTCCAGGCAAGCTTGCCTTGGATGTATGCAATTCAACATAAGAGGTTGAGCTTTGATGTATACCTTCTTAACTCCATTATGGGGTTCCACCTTGATGTGGGTCATCCATCATGTAGGGGCTATCATCAATGTTAATTGTCAATCATGTGCAGCCCACTTTCAATGTTCATTGCCCATCATGTGGAGCACACCTTTAATATGGACCATCTATCGCATGGGCCCACCTATGGGGTGGGTCATCCATCATGTAGGCTCTGCTTGAGATGTGGGCCATTCATTATTAGGGCCAACCATTGATGTGGACCATCCATTACGTGGGGTCAACTTTGACATGTGTTATATTAATTGTTTATCATGCAAGGCCCACCTTCAATGTCCATTGCCCATCATGCATAGCCCACCTTTGGTGTGGACCATCCCTCTCATGGGCCCACCTTTGGAGTAGGTCATCCATCACCGCTTGAGATGTTGGCCATTCATCATTAGGGCCGACCTTTGATATGGACCATCTATCACGTAGGATCCACTTTGACATGGGTCATGTTAATTATCTATCATGCAGGACCTAACTTCAATATCCATTACCCATAGCTCACCTTTAGTGTAGACCATCACTGATTTCATGGACCATTCATCACATGGAAAGGTGAGAAAGAGAACAAGGAAAGACAGAAAAAGTAAAAAATAAAAAAACCAATAAAATTTTATATTGTTGTAGCTTTAAGCTATTAAATAACTTTTACAAAGGTGGTTAGTAAATAATTCTTATTAAAAAGTAGTTTATTTATTACCATTATATATACACACATACACACAGAGTCTTCCAAGTTGAGATTGAGTGAGACCCAGTATCCCAACAGGTCATGATGACAAGACCCATCGGGTCCACCCCAATGGATGGTTGAAATTCAAAAGAAACATGCCACAATGGTCCACATGCAATGGTTATAACCCCTCTGACGGGTTAGTTAGGGTCATTCACCTCAATTCATTTCATGGCCTGGAGCTGTATCCACACAGTGATGGGGCCCACAAGATTAAAGATCCAGATCTCTCGTACACGTCGTGTATATATGTATGATTAGATTCATCGAACGCATCCAGCTTTTCATAAAGCGAGGATTCTCGCAATCTGTTATTTCCACACCGTGTTCCTATCCGTCCAAACGACGTGGCAGCTGGTGGGCCCCACCATTTTGGACGCATGCAGGACGGAACTCTATTCCTTTTGCACATTAGCCACCAGCTCGCCTGTCTTTATCTCTACAATACGACGGATCGGTTGGGCCACTGATCCGACGGTCACGGTCAGGACTTCTTCTTACCAGGTACATTTTGTACGGTTATCATCCACTGAGGGCCCACCTTTTTGTATATATATATACACACACTCTGGCAGAGTATGACGCTTCATACACAGGCACTCAGAAATTATACGCAATAGGTATCTAAACTAAAATTAAACGGATTAAGTCAAGGAAGCCATTGTGGCCAAACTACAGTTCCAAATTTATATCAGTTGAACGATCCTAACCTCTGATTCTTGGATACTTGTTTTATTTTCCATTTTAACCGTCTGTTAAATATCCACAAATCGGACAGTCGGATGATCAAATAACCTTAATTTTCGGCTTATAATATATTTGAACCAGGACCCATGATTTGGACGGTTTGATTTGAATTACTTGCATGCCATGTTCGCAATTTCGAAGTAGTTTCTATGTGGGTCGTATTACTCTGGCAGAGTATGAAGCTTTTCTCGAGCATCTTTTCGTGGAAAATGTGATATTACCGCGTTTCTTTTCAGAACCGTCCATTTTGCACGCCACGAATTGCAAGGACGGGATTATTCCATCAAGGAGATTTTCATATAACATTCCATCCATAGTAGGCCCCACCAAATCTATGGTCTGGAATAAACCAATGGCCCCATTTCCTACCACACTATTTTTGGCGTATGGCCCAGGGACCTTTGATGAAAAGGTTGTATTTTCAGATCTGGACGGCTGTCGAGCCATCATAATCAATCTACCGCTAAGGCTATCAAATCAACGGTTCTGATTGATGACGATGTCCACCGCTTGTTCAGAGTACTGCATATCAAATCAATGGTTCTGATCACTGGCCATGAATCTAAAAACGATGAACTCTATTTGCGTACACGGGGTCAATTTGTTCCTCTACTGGCTACCATGGATGAGGCCTGCCCTAAGAAAATCGCACCGGTTGGATGATCCTGGCCGTTGATTGGACTACCTTTGGGCAAAGCCGATAGACGGTCAAAAAAGGTTCAACCAATGGGCAGCCTTTCATAGGTGATCATCCTTCCACAAGCGGCTACAATCATTCAACCAGTGTGACGTTAAACGTGAGCCCATCGTAGTTGGATCTAGTAGATGAACGGCTTGGATCTTATGTCCAACAGGTGAGGAGCCCCGCTATGCAGGCAGCCATTCATCAAAAATCATTGATGTTAGGCCGGTCTCGGAAACTGAGGTCATGGTATCGATTCCCTGGTGGGGGTGGCTAACAGTGAAGTGTGAAGTAATACTAACAAGCTAACCATTAAGAAAAAAAACAAACGATGAAAAAGGGCCTGTGTGGGAGCCTGGATTTGGAACCCTTATAATTGGAATTTTATGGATTTGAAAACTTATTGTCGTGTTTGGCATCCTAGATTCAAAATCCCAATTAATCCAAATGTAGCTATGCATGACATATCTCTAGGGATTTGAATTTAATTACCAAATTAACTTTAATATATTTAATTAGTCTAAATATTGATAAAATGATTGTAATAAGCCTATTGAAATGTATATTTTGTCCGATGAAATTCACAAGCATAAGATTACATCTGAGTGACTAACCAACAAATTTTAACCATCGATTTACATGAACAATGTTTGAAAGGTGCATGTCATTGTGTTAAAGTAATTATACTGATGTAATTAATAATCTAATTATTTTTGACTTCATCAATGGACAAAAATGCTAAAAAGAGAGGCGTGCAACGTGAGGACTTATCAGATGTCACTCATCTTAGTACTATTCTCGCTCAAATCTATGATGCCAAATGATCCCTTAGTTTTTTTTAGGTTTTATTTACTTATCACCTAAATCATTGGGTGGGCCCCAAATTCATCATCATGGTCCATCCAAAGAACTGCAAATCCATCTCTTCATATCAAAACAACGGTTTTGGTCATGCGTCCAAACAAAACCTAGATCTTCTTGGCTAACAGTCTATTTAAACAAAAAAATTGGCTATTTATTTGTTGTAGATGGTGTGGCCCACCGAAATCTTCGAGTCGAAAAGTCTAAAATACAAAAGAAAAAACATAAATAGGGAAAGCTCAGATCTTGCACTTGTTCAATATTAACATGTCTGTCAACTTCTTCAGAAAAGATCAGGTACCATTGTTCATGAATCATGTTCTGTCGTTCTACTTCATTAAGACAAGCTGCGAATATTCAATATTTGATGTGAAAAGGCAGGCAGCACCATAACTGCCACCTTAAATGACCGGCCATGCACTTATTAGGTGGGGGCACACCATGTGATGCTGGAAAAGCTCTGTGGGCCCCACCATGCTACGGCATGTGTTTTATCTACATTGTACGTCCATTATTCTAGCTCATTTTAGAGCATGAGTTCAAATATGATGCAGATCCAATTTGAGTGGACTGTAGCATAGAAAATGGTGGTGATCCAATGCCCACTATTAAAAACTTTCCGAGGACTACTATAATATTTATTTATCATCTAACTTGTTGATAAAGTGTAGGACGTGGATTAAGCATGTTCATAACGCACATGGATCGGAAGAAGCTTAAGGAAAAATCGACAAAATTCAGTATAGTTTGGTTGATTGATAGAGTTGGTCAACAGGTTGAATTTCCACAAGAAATTTCAGATTGTTTATTGACTGATTTTTGCTATTTTAGGGAGGTCAAAATTCTGCTCAACATGTTAAAATAGTAATCAATAGGTCGAAATAGTGTTCGACAAGTCGACACATCAAGTCGACAAGCCGAAAATCACAGAATTTTCAATTTAAATCTCTGAACACTCTTTTACTATTTCGACTTGTCGACTCGATTGGTCAACAACACGTCGATAGACGAGGTAAATTTGCATGATTTTCTGAATTTATTTCGTAATTTGATTAAGACTCTTTCATTATGTTTTTAGGATTTGTTTTGGATTATTTAAAGAGTATTAAATTCATTTTTATCATTCATTTCATTAATAAAATTCTTTAGAAGTTCTTCTATTTCTCTTATGGATTCAAGAAAACCTCTTATGGATTCAAGAGTGCCTTATGAATTCAAGGTGTTTATCGATCGAGGAAGACAGTGCTCGACCTCATCACGTCCTCCTCTGCATTTGTTTGGTATCAGAGTGAGGCTTTTCCTCGGATCAGTAACTTTTAATGACAGGGTGGACACAATTCCATAAACGGTATTCCAGAGAATATCCTTTAATAGCAGTGACTTTTGATAAGGCACAATGAGAGTATCAATAAGTTATGCAAGGGTTGTAGGTTTCCATTGATCGCTTGACGAAAGTCATAGGATAGATACATGTTTGTGACAATGATCCACTTCTGGTACGCTCTGGAATTCACAATTGTGTTGATCTCAGGGCGATGCCGGCGGTGAATTGCATAATCACACATGAGGAGATGGGATCCAGTGATGACGAGATTGATGACATGATCCTCCAACATCTTAGATGGTGCGATGATTGGGCAGATTAGAAATTCAAGATAAAAGTTGATCTTCCTAACTTCAATGGCCAACTCCACATCCTCGATTGGCTATAAGTCAACTATATGAAAATTCTAAAAGAGAAGAAGGTTAAACTTGTGGCTTATAAGTTGAAGGGCAGAACTTCACATGTTGGGAGCAACTTTAACTCAAGCGAATGAAACAGATGAAGGTGTTAATCCGCTCGTGGCCGAAGATGAAGTAGTTGTTATGCGCACGATTTTTCCCTATCAGTTACGATAAGGTATTATTCCAATAAATTAAAATTGTTGGCAGGATAGCTAGTCAATGAAGAGTTATGCATAGAAGTCCCATTGTTTGTTTGCGAGAGGCGACCTAGTCGAGATGGAGTTGCGATAGGTCGCCAGATTCATCAATAGTGCACATGTGGCCCCTGTGGAAACAAAGGACCGACCTAATACTTCTAAAGTGGATGAACATTCTCTCGTGAATGAACACGACTTCGTCAAACACTCGAAGGAGACATGAGTAATAATGACATTGGTAGAAAAGAAAGCGGATGATGAGTTCGTGGACATTCTAGAAGATGTAAAGCCAGTGTTATAGGAGTTCAAGATGATTGTGCTTGTATAACTTCCCAATGAATTGTCCCCTATACTAGAGCTTAGTCTCTCTCAGATTGAGTTTGTCTTCAACAACACGAAGAATCAATCTACCAACTAGGCTCTATTTAAGATTGTGTATGCCCGACTTCCTAAACTTGCACTCGACTTGTTTCCATTGCCTAAACTACCTAAAATGAGTATTACGGTGGAGAATATGACAATCCAGGTAACAATTATTCATGTTGATGTCCAGGAGAAATCATAAAAGCGTACTACAGAGTACAAGGAAGAGGCTAGTAAATGTTGGCACCCGAAGTTGAATACGTACTGTGAACTAAGTCCGTTGAAGAATTCGATGAAGTTGAGCATGTATCGTGAACCAAACTCGAGGATATATATATATATATATATATATATATATATATATATATATATATATATATATATATATATATATATATATATATATATATATTAAAATAGAGGGGTCTAATGTAGGACATTGATCAAGTACGTTCCTAATACACATGGATCGAAAGAAGCTCAAGGAGAAATTGACAAAATTCAGCTTAGTTTGACTGATCGACATATCTGATCAACAGGTCGAATTTCCACAAAAAATTTTAGATTGCTTGCTGGCTAATTTATGTTATTTACATATGTCGAAATAATGTTCGAAAGGTTGAAATGTTGTTCAATAGGTCAATATATTGGTTTGATAGGTCGAAAATCACAGAATTTTCAATTTATATCTTTGGACACTTTTTTTGACATTTTGACCTATCGAGGAACATGAAAATTTGCGCAATTTTCTAATTTTTTTTTATCTAATTTGATTAGGGTTCTTTGATTATGTTTTAAAAGTTTGTTTAAGGTTATTTAAAAGGTGTTAAAACTTATTTTTATCATTCATTCTATCAATAAAATTCTTTAGAAGTTCTTCTATTTCTCTCGTAAATTCGAGATAGCCTTTTGTGAATTCAAAAGTACCTTCTGGATTTAATGTATTTATCGATCAAGGAAAATGATGCTTGACCTCAACACGTCCTCTCTGCGTCATAAAGTCACACAAACCTAGATAAAAGGAAAACACAAATATCAATTTTATTTGGAACTTTTGTAGCCCAGCAAGCTTTTAATGGTGGTTCAATCACCACCATTCTTATGGTGTGGTCCACCTAAGATTTGGATCTGCATCATTGCTGGGCTTGTGCCGTAAAATAGGGATAAAACAGGTGTGGTTTGGCTAGTGACACTACCTCTGGCCTAGTGGTCGTATGTGTTTTATCCACGCCATCCATCCAATTTTCTAGATCATTTTAGAGCTTGATCTAAAAATGAGACAAATCTAAGTCTCGTGTCGACCACACCATACAAAAAAAGTAGTGATAAAATGTCCACCATTAAAATCCTCTTAGGGCCCACTATAATGTTTATTATTGGCATCTAACTAGTTGATTAGGTCATATAGACCTGGATGAAGGGAACAAAGAAAACTTTTGTGGCCCGTAAAAAGTTTCCAACGATGAGCATTCAATCGGCACTATTTTCTTTGATGTTTTCTAATTGAGATTTGAATCTATATTATTTTTTGGATCAGGTTGTAAAATGATACAGAAAAATAACTGAACAGCATGGGTGAAACACATACATCATGTTTGGATGAAACACATACAAATGGTAGGGCCCACAGAGCTTTTCCACACCACAGTTCCGCCGGCCTATATATATATATATATATATATATATATATATATATATATATATATATATATATATATATATAGTAATAAAAGTTGATTTTGACGTTTGTGTGAGTGAGAGTGAAAAAGCCCGAAGTAAATGGCCCAAAATAAGCCTATTTTGCCCATTAAAACACCTAACTATATGGCCTACTCTCTTGTATATGTAGAATTCACTTCGTCTGTTAGGTTAAGTTCCTTATTTTCATCGTGCACACAAAAGATCAACCTGATTAAAAATTCATATGGCTCAGACCAATGGAAATAATTTAAAATTACTTTAAAAAAAAAAAAGAAACTAAATTCACCTGGTGTGGCCCACCTGACTTCTAAATCAAGTTTATTTTTGTATTTTCCCTTCATCCCGGTGGGCCGTATTTGAGAACGGGCTTATAAGATAAATGTCATATGGCCCTATAAATAAACCTAAGCTGTGGATCACGCAGATTTTTGTCTTTCCCTTCATCCTAGTGAGGTATACCTGATGAACAAATTCAATTAAAGATAGACATCATGATGTTTTGGGCATTGCGGAGCCCACTGAAATATATTTGTTTTATATCTCCACCGTCCTACTGTTTTGTTAGCTCATTTTAAGGCATGAGCCCAAAAATGAAGCAAATCTAAAGAGATGAATTGAACCACTCCACATAGACAGCGGGGATAGTGACCCCAGCCATTGAAGCCTTCTTAGGGCCCACTGTAATATTTTTTTGCCAACGGACTTATGGATAAGGTTACACAGACTTGGATAAAGGGAAAACAGAAATATCAGCTTGATGGAATTTTTTGTGCCCTCCAAGATATGTTTAACCGTCCGCGTTTAATTAATCACCGCTATTTCTTATGGTATGGTATAGCAGAGCCTTAGATTGACTTCATTTTTAGATTCATGCATTAACATGAGCTAACCAAACAATTGTGATTGAATGCCACCATTAAAAACTTCTTAAGAACCATTGTAATATTTATTTGTTGTTTAACTGAGAAAGTTAGACTTGAATAAAAGGAAAACACAAATATCAATTTCATTGGAAAGTTTTATAGCTTTAAATGGTGCACGTACAATCACCACCATTCCTATGGTGTGGTCCACTTGTGATTTGGATATGCATCATTGCTGGGGTCATGTCCTAAAATATGGATAAAACATACATGGTTGGCTAGTGGTGATGTTGTGGGCCCCACTATGATGTTTGTATTTTATCCTCATCATCCATCCATTTTTTATTTTTATTTTTCATATCATTTTAGGACTTGGATCCAAAAAAAATGACACAAATCTATATCTCAGGAGGACCACACCATAGAAAAACAAAAGTGATTAAATGACTACCATAAAAATCCTCTAGGTAATACAAACTTGGATGAAAGAAAAATAAATAAACATCAGCTTGATTCAAAACTTTCGTGGGCACTAATAAGTTTTTTAACTGTGAGCATTTAATCAACAATGTTTACTTCCTTACTGTGTACTTGAGATTTGGATTTACCTCTTTCTGTACTCGTACCATAATATGATTTGGAAAGACAGATAAATGACATAAACACATACATCATAATGAGGCCACAGATCACTTACCACTACCGAATCCATAAATAAGGTGGGGCCCCCAGAGCTATTCCATTCCACACAGCACAAAGTTGATTTTGACGTCAGTGAAAGCCTGATGTAAATAGAAACGGATTGGCTACTCCCCTGCCACCAGCTCCGTGGCTGATGGTCGGTGCTATGTGGGCTTGCCACGGTGTATGTGTTTTATCCATTTTTTAAGATCATTTTAGAGCTTGATTCAAAAAATGAGAGGGATATAAATATCAGATGGACCACACCACATGAAAACAATAGTAATGGATATCTACCATTAAAATCCTCCTTAGGCCCACTGTACTGTTTATTTGACATTCAATTTGTTGATTAGGTCATATAGACCCAGATGAAGGAAAAAAACAAAGATCATCTTCATCTAAAACTTTTATATCCCCCAAAAAGTTTTAATGGTCAACCTTCATTCAACATTGTTTTCTGTAATGTGGTCCACTTAAGATTAGTATAAAACTCATTTTTGGTCTAACACCATAAAATGATCTCTAAAAATATATGGATCGTATGATGAAACGCATACATCATGGCGGGGAGAGAGGGATATGGTCACCATCACTGCACTATTGTGTAGTGGTGCGGGGATGTATTAGATTACATGGGGATTTGTTTTATATCCATGCCATCCTTATGTTACGCAGCGCAACCTAGGGCATGAGCAAAAAACATAAAAGTAAATCCAAAACTCAAGTAAGCCACCTCACATGAAAATTAATATAATGACCATTGTTTCCTATGGTGTGGTCCACTCAAACTTTATATTAACTTTATTTTTAGATTCATACCTTAAGATGAGCTGGAAAAATAGATGAACAGTGTGGATACAAGACACATACATCATGGTGGCCCACCCAGCACCCACCAAATCACTACATAGGCTAGGGGTAGTGTGGGGAACATCACCTGATGGACGGTGTGGGTCCACAGAGCACGGATCTTTTACATCCATCAGAATGTAAGTACAGTAGAGGATTCCCCTCTGAGGTGATCATCATGGGATGGCCCACACGTTATACGGATGGGATGACTTCTGGGTGGGAAAAGAGAGCCATGCATTTTGAATATTGAATCATATCTATGACGCTTTTTCTTCGCGCGAATCCCGGAGCTTTTTTCTTCCAAACATGTTATGCCGACCAATCATCACGTGCTCGATGTGAACGCGGCGTTTTTCCTTGAGCCACGTCCGCAAGACCCAACGTCATTTTCCTGGAAGGCACTGACGTTAGTCGTTAGTTACCGCATCATACACCGGCTCGGCTCGGCTCGGCTTGACAGTTTGGCTTAATGGCTTGCTTCGACGAAGAAACGATATGCCTGCGTACATCGCGTCTGTACCTATTTTCCTTTTATCTACTGTACTGAAACCTGTAGGTTTCATGAAATCATCTCCGTCCATTAGGTGCATCGGTCTCCAACATGATGTATGTGTTTCATCTATGCCGTCTATCCATTTTCTCAGATTATTTTAGTGCTTGAACCCAAAAATGAAGGGGATCTAAATCTCAGGTGGACCACACCACAGGCAAAGAGTAGTGATTGAATGTCCACCATTAAAAACCTCTCATGGCCAGCATAATGTTTATTTGACATCCGACCTGTTAATTAGGTTATATAGACCTTGATGAAAAATATTAGTATGATAAAAAACTTTTGTTGCGCCCAGGAAATTTTTAACGGTGGGTGATCTACCACAATTTTACAACTATATTATAAATTAATCTGAAAAAATGAATGAACGGCCTCTGTTCAATCATCAATAGATGTACGGCAAAGAAACATTATAATGAGTATTAGAAAGTTTTTAATGGCCAGTGTTCAATTATCTTTATTTCTTCTGTACGGTGTAACAACCTCGTTTAATAGGCTAACTATTGTGTGTGTAAATGGTCTAAGGATGCAGTGACTTATGCATAGTGTCATGATAACTGAATTATAATGAAGATCCACCACATAATCTATGTAATTAATGAAGTAGATTGTGACTATTTAATGTGACTAAATTACCCTTATGACATGTAGAACCATGCAGATTCGATCAACCTTACTTGAATGATAAATCAATACACATTAACATTTTAAACATTTACCCGTCAATCCACGCTACAAACCTAGTATCAAAAGCTATGAAATCTTATTCACCCTAATAGTAGTGGTAAAAATGCCTAGAATTGCTATTGATCGTTCATTAATGAGCCATAATGAACCATCAATTAAGAAATTATATGAATACATTGGCCTTAGTGGACTCATTTTGCCTAGATCAAATGTTTGAAGTTATACTCGAAATCGCACAACTTAGATCGAGATCAAGGAGTGTGAGCTGTGTGACTCACCTCAGTTTGTTCTCAGAAAAATTATATATAGAAAATCCATTCCAGAAAATCCAATTTTAGGATTTTCTTAGGGCCCGTTTGGCCGGTCGGATTGGAAGGGATTGGATGGTATTGGAAGTTAAATCCCAAGATTGGCCGGGCGTGTTAAACAGAGTCGGTGATCTAATCCCAATCCCATGGGTCTTAAGACAATACACTGACAACACCATCATTACCTTTAAATCCCATCCAATCCACCTTAATCCATTCAAATTTGCCGAAGATGTGTTTGGTTCGAGGGATTGGAAGGGATGGGAAGGTTTAATCCCGGGATTGGTTGGGCGTGCCAAACAGACTGAATATAGCAATATAGGTATATAGCA
Organism: Magnolia sinica; assembly: GCF_029962835.1. Classification (NCBI taxonomy): domain Eukaryota; kingdom Viridiplantae; phylum Streptophyta; class Magnoliopsida; order Magnoliales; family Magnoliaceae; genus Magnolia; species Magnolia sinica. Next base: position 88,232,421 of record NC_080580.1, read on the forward strand.
ATCCCATAGATCTCAAGACAATCCACTGGCAACACCATCATTACCTAGAAATCCATGCCATCCACCATAATACCATTCAATCCCTTTCAATCCACCCGGCCAAACGGGCCCCTAGGGTTTTGAAAGGGGTTTTTGTTAGGAGACTCTGAATAGAGATGTTGATGCTTCCATCTAATTGATGCTTACAGTAAATCAAAGGTAGGGTACCGGCCCATCATAAAAATTTAGAACCAATTTAGTTTTTCTTAAGTTTAATTGTTTTTTGTTTGGAATTCTGTAGGTAATCTAGAGTTCTCACAAATCCTTAGCTCAAGATGTGGGTATTGTGTGAAATCACGTACATACAGGTGAGGACTATTATTCTAAGTTAGCATTTATCAACCCGTGATAGTGTTAGTTAGTGAAATTTGGTGTTTGTTTGAAAATTTTCTCTCTTTAAATGTTAGGATTTTACTATGATTATGATTCATATGCTATGTGTGTTGATTTGATTACATGAATGTTTATTGGTATGCATTTATTATTCATATGAGCTTATTTGTATGAAAATATGAACTTATATGTTGTGCATGCCAAGTATTTGAATAAATACCTAAGTAAGTTTTTTTTTTGGGATTATTATTCTTTTATTACTGCATTCACATTTTTGATATCATAAATTTATGTTTCTTAAAATTGTCTCTACAAACGGAAATTAGTGACTGCCCGTTGAGGGTTTGGTTGTCACAAACTTGATAAGTTGATATGAGACATAACTCGATTGATCGGCACTGGCTAGGGCCACTCAGGTTGTATTATACACCCAAGGCTAATCTCGTTGTTGTTCACTCGATCTACTGAGTCAAGGTAACTCAAGGATAATCAGTGTTGAATCATTTGCTGTCAAACATCATATGGAATCTAGAATACCACAATTACCATTGATTGAAGTCACCATTCATAACCCGTTTGCAACCTAGACAAGCTTACTCGTTACAACTCATGGGCCATATATGGTGGTATGGGACATTGTGTGTGTGTGTTGTCTTTGACCTGCATTGATTTGGTAATCTTACGGAGAGTCTTAAGCACCGATTGTCACGCTTCAAACTCGGAAATCGAGCTCACAAAATTTCCGATTGTTGAATCTGGTGCCGATAACCTCCGTAGTACCCCATTCTCGGCTCCCGGCGTCCATACACCAGATTTCAATCCTGGGATTTTACAAGGAAGATTTTTCAATATACATTTTACTCGTAAGAAGCATAACCACAAGTATACCGAAATCACAAATGCAACATCATCATCACATATCCACTAATATAAACATTTGAATACAGTGCTGAAAAGGAAATACATATATCGAAAATCAAAGCTCCAAAGGTCCACTGCATGCTCCAAGCTCAACGCTGCTACAACCTAACGTCACCTGCACGCATCTATCATACATAAGTTTAAAGAAAGCTTAGTGGGTGGTAAAAGTGTGTGCACAAGGTAAGTGCCAAATAAGTAATATCAGAATAATCAGAATAAGCGGAAATACCGACAAGCTCATAATCATACAATATCAGAATAATGCGAAAACATGCTGATAGGCCCATAAATGCCATCAGCCTTACCCAGGCTATGCGATGCAAAAATATAATAAACCAATATCATATACTGAGGAAGCAATATAGATCAGCTATGCAATGCGGAAACCGTAAGCCAAATACTATGTGTTGAGGATGCAATATATTATGCGATGCGAATGAAATGACTAAGCTGAACTGTGACGTCGAAATGATAGTACGTAGTATCGCAAGCTACGGGGTCTATCACAAAGGACTTCTATCCAAACTAGTCTCATACTTAAATTTAGATAGTCAGATCCAATGTGGTAGACTCCTGATCTCAGGTTAGTCGTGCACCCAACCGAAATCCTGGCCATGCGAAGGTACACAATAATTAGTTGCACACTACCAGCCCGAGTGGATAGTAAATGAAATGAATGTATGAGTATGCAACTCTTACTCAATAAGTCCACATATCAGTATGGTTCCTCTCTGGGATCATCACCGGGGTCTAGTACACTCCACACCACCTGCCGCCCCATCAAACGCACAACTGGGTAAGTGGAAGAGACCTCACTATCCGCCTGACCAGTAGTCTGCCAATACCTACCCGACTTATCGATAGCGGACTCATTCCTCAAGCTAGTCAAACTCAGTCTAGCTATGCCTACTCCCTTGGACGGGTAAGGCCACACCCCCTCCCAACCGACCACGACAGAGTGAGAGACGCGGCCTCCTGGTATTCGGCACTCGAGCGCTTATGTATCCACTCGGTCTCGATGTTGGGGCGTCCCCTGGTACTAAGAGGGTTTTAGGAATTTTCACCCAGGGCCATATATGACAGCCCAATGCTCGAACTAAACATTTTCGGTGTCCCATCTAGCCATCCACGATGTGCTTGTGGAGGCTACAACCCTGATGTCGCTAGGGCGTACAATAATCACAACACACAATGTAAGATGCATGAGTCATACAATCCAGTCATGCATCAATCCTGTGCATACCGTGTACTCATGTGAGACAATCTCCACCTATCAGGGGTCTCATAATAACATGCTCAATGTCATATACAATAATCAACCACATCTCATAACAAACATGCAGATGATGCGTATGGGCATGTATCGTGATACTATGCTGTCACATACTCATAATCAGTATCAATAACTGGCACCAACAATCGGCATCGACAATCAGCTTCGACAATATGGACATTTAACCAACATTCCTCTAAGGAGTGGCCCACATAGAGCCTCACATATAGTGGACGCATGGCCTCACAAACGGCTTGATATATAATGCCATGGGCCTCACTTAAGAGCTTAATACACATCACAATTGGCCTTTCACATTGGCCTAACATACATTACAATAAGCTCCATCGCCTGACCCTCAAATGCATCACAATGGGCCTTATCACATAGGCCTCGACAATTAACCTCGGCAATCAAAATCGGCCTCGACAAACGAAATCGGCCTCGGCAATTAGAATTGGACTCGTTATTGGAATCGATCGATAATCGGAATCGACAAATCGGTCACGTCAACCGGAATCGGCAATCGGTCAGACAATCAGCCTCGATCACTAATCGACAATCGGGCACGACAATCGGAATCGATCGATAATCAGAATCGGCAAATCGGTCACGTCAATCGAAATCGGTAATCGGTCATGACAATCAAAATCAATCGATAATCAGAATTGACAAATCGGTCACGTCAATTGGAATCAGCAATCGGTCACGATAATCGGAATCAATCGATAATCAGAATCGACAAATTGGTCACGTCAATCAGAATCGACAATCGGTCACGACAATCGGAATCAGTCGATAATCAGAATCTGCAAATCGGTCACGTTAATCGGAAACGGCAATCGGTCACGATAATCGGAATCGATTGATAATCAGAATCGGCAAAATCGGTCACGTCGATCGGAATCGAGAATCGGTCACGACAATCGGAATCGATTGATAATCATAATCGGCAAATCGGTCACTTCAATCGGAATCGGCAATCGGTCACGACAATCGGAATCAATCGATAATTAGAATCGACAAATTGGTCACGTTAATCGGAATTGGCAATCGGTCACGACAATCGGAATCAATCGATAATTAGAATCAGCAAATTGGTCATGTCAATCGGAATCGGCAATCGGTCATGACAATCGGAATCAATCGATAATCAGAATCGGTAAATCAGTCACGTCAATCAGAATCGGCAATCGGTCATGACAATCGGAATCAATCGATAATCATAATCGACAAATTGGTTATGTCAATCGGAATCGGTAATCGGTCATGACAATCGGAATCAATTGATAATTAGAATCGGTGAATCGATCACGACGATCGAAATCGGCAATCAGTCATAACAATCGGAATTAATCGATAATCAGAATCGGCAAATCGGTCATGTTAATCGGAATCGGTAATCGGTCATGACAATCGGAATCAATCGATAATCAGAATTGGTAAATCGGTCACGTCGATCAGAATCGGCAATCGGTCATAACAATCGGAATCGATCGATAATCAGCACTGACACCGATAATCAGCACCGATAATCAGCATCGATAATCGACACCGACAATCAACATACATAAGCAAGGCGGGGCCCATAGATAATCAGTCGATCAACCATAATATAAAGATTGGCACTCGGCCGTGGTTATATCAAATCCGATAACATGGAGTCATCCGTCTACGGCGAATGAGGTCCACTTATTTGGGTTAACCCACGAAGAGAATATGCTTAACAAGGCCTAAGGGAAGGTCACAATGAGGACATCTAGCCATCATTGCCCCTCAATGTGGACATCTAACAAACATTACTCTCCAAGGAGTGGCCTACATAAGGAATTCATAAACAATATAACGGCCACACACACACATTACATTGGGCCTCGCTCATGGGCCTCACATACATCGCATCGGGCTTCCTATAAGGGCCTCGACTATACCACAATGGGCCACGCCCACGGACCTTGGATACATCACAATAGGCCTCACCCATGGGCCTTGAATACATTTCCACGGGCCTCACTCATGGGCCTCATATATCAAGTGGGCCGCATTACATGGACCGCATTATATGGGCCGCACTAATGGGCCCAATACATGTCACAAGGGCCGCATGGCATGGGCCTAACCTTCATCAAGTGGGTCGTACCATCTACACCATTCATCTGTTCTTAAGGATCATTTTAGAGTATTTTCAAAAAAAATATTTAAATCACATGGACTGCATTCCAATTAACAGTGGTGATAATGATTCCAACCATTAGAATTTGCAAGGCCCACCCTAACATTTAATTTCCATCTAATCTGTTCATGAGATCACACAGACCTGAATTAAGATGAAAAACAAATTTCAAATTGATCCACAACTGCTGTGACCCCAGGAAGGATTTCACTGGTGGACTTTCACTTAACACTGTTTTCTGCAGTGTGGTCCACTTGATATTAGATCTCTCATTTTGGTCTCAAGCCTTAAACTGTCTCGCCCTTTGGATGGACGGTTTGGACGTAACACATACATCAAGCATGGCCCCACCGTCAGAATGGATGGACGGCTTGTGTAAAACACATACAGCATGTGGGACCTGCAACCTGCTGGCGTCAAGAGAGTAGCCCAGTAGTTGCTCCACGTGCAGCTTGCTGCCCGGTTTTTTTTTTTTTTTTTTGGGTTTAAAGCAGAGGTGGGTCCCACGTAGGGCCCACCCTCATGTATGTATATATATATATATATATATATATATATATATATATATATATATATATATATATATATACACTGTGCGGCTTTATGGATTAAAAGGGGCCAGAGGTGGGTCCCACGTAGGGCCCACCCTCATGTATTATATATATATATATATATATATATATATATATATTATATTATATTCAATAGACGTCCAGACCCTGGACGGCCTGGACATACACATACATCATGGTAGCCCACACGTGGGGTGGGTCCCATCGTCCAGGAACGGTGGACGGTTTGGATGGAACACATACACTGAGGTGTGGCCCGCTAAAATGGATGGATGACGTGGGTGGGTCCCATGGACCCCACCGTCAGTCCACACTACGCTGTTAGCAACCGTACAAGGCATCAATGCCAAGACCTCAGCGTTGCAAGGAGGTGTGTCTTTCACTCAGCCTACCACTGGAGCCATGGATCTAGCGTGGATAACATACTAAGGAGGCCCCACACGGACGTGGGTCCCACCCCCAGGGGCTGTGCATGGTGCGGATAAAACCCATACACCGTGGTGTGGCCCATAAAAAGGGATGGATGGCGTGGATGGGTCCCATGGACCCCCTTGTCAACCCACACTACAATGTTAGTGTACACCCACTGTTAGTCCACACTCCACTGTTAGTTAACACTTCACTGTTAGCACACACCCAGTGTCAGTGCACCCTCCACCGGTGACGGACGGTGTGGGTATGCACCCCATCAAGGTGGGTCCCACATGGACCACTTGTTTTGGATCAGGCTAATATTTGTGTTTCCCTTTCATCCGGGCCCGTGTGACCACCCGGTCATGTAGGCCCCAAAAAAAAAGGATCAAGGCGGCCCACTATTTGGATGGCTTGGGTAAAATAGACACATCATAAAATGGACCATGATCATGGAGAGAGAGAGAGAGAGAGAGAGAGAGAGAGATAGGAGATAATGGAGGGGCCCCGCCACTATGGGCTCCTCTTGGATACAAGCATACATCAAAGTGGGTCCCACATATATGGACCCTTAAATCAAAAGAAATGAACGAAAGACAAAAATTCAAGATCACCCACCGTCTTCTTCTTGCTCCCTAGGCTTCCTTTGCTCCTTAGCTTCGATTCCAATGGAAGATGATGGAGTTTTAATGGTTGAGATGGGAGATGAGAGGGTAGGAAGTGGGCCACATACAACTCTCTCTCATGGAGGTTTGGGAGAGCCTTGGACGTGTGATGTTTTCTCTTGCTTGGGAGAGTGGTTTGAGAATGAGAGAGAGAGAGGGTTGTAGAGAGAGAGAGAGAGAGAGAGAGAGAGAGAGAGTGAGTGATATGGATGATGGAGTGATGGATGTGGTGAGTGATAGGTGTAAGAACTTTTTGACTTTGGGGTAGATAGTTTAAGAACTTTTTGACTTTTAGGGTTGCTTGGGGATATGGGTGTGAGGTGATGGTGTACTTGACATGTACTTGACCCTTGATGGGATTGATTGTTTGATGGATGTGACATTCAGTAGAGATTCTCTTGGGTTTTACAATGCGCGGCGTTTTCCTCGAACCGAACGAGGGCCCATATCTCCTGGCATGGGTATCGCCTCGGTGAGCGAGATGCGGCATTGGAACCACAGTGACGGCACGGTCACTAGGGTACAAGTCTCGGGTCGAGCCGACTCTGGTTGACATGACTCGGCTTAGGATCGCGCGTAAACGTCGGACAAAGGTCGAAGGTTGCCGAAATTCGACCGGGAAGAGCGCGGAAGCCTAAGGAATGGTACGGTTTAGGATACGGGTCTTACACCGATGGAGGTGACAAGCTTACCATCATTGATCTTGGGTGATGGCCCATACTGTATTAATCTAATATCTTTGGTGAACGTCATACCAATGAATTTATTGATTTATAAATGCTGAGCGACGAACTTTGAATGTGTAAGAGGACACTAGTAACAAGCCACATGTTTCCTGCATATTGACTCATGATAAAGTTGTGGTGTTTTGACTTTGCCAATATTACTAGTTATATATGGACTAGTAAAGGTTAGATAATTATGCTTATATTCTACAAGAGTGGTGTGTTTGGTAACCCCACCATATTCATGTAGAGTGGTGCTTTTAGTAACCCCACTAAATCTATTTTGGGTGGCAATTTTGGTAATCCCATCATTTTGCATTCCTCTTACCATGCATTAATCAACTAACTTAGGAAATTGTATGTGATATTATGCTTCATTACATGTACTTGATTATGTTGATAATGTGTGTAACTTAGGGAATGATAACGATGAATTGGTCACTCACTTCCACATGAGACTGTTTTAAAACACCAACAAATTACCTTTAATGTAGGTACTGTCATGGTGGTAGTGACAATTGTAGTTATGTGATCCATGTGCCGTATTTTCAGTTTTTGAAGATTTAAAATACTTGGCGGGCCTTTGTTTCAATTCTACCATCGGTATCAGTGTACATATTATTAAATTTCTAGTTCTTTTGGGATTTATACCTTAGACCCCAACTAAATAAAATTTGTTGTGGTTTATGGTTTAATTAAATATAATTGAAATGGTGTGATGCCACTTAAATTTCATACAAATTGTACACTATTTAGTTTAAATTCTTCGCAAATAACTTGATATCATATAGTTTAGCTATTAAGCTTCACTTCCATGTTTAAAAGTGATGCCCGTGAAATCGGGGATCATGGATGTGCCCAACTCTCGAATTTTGGGTCGTGATATGTGGTCAACTTGAGATTTAGATTTGCCTCATTTTTGGGCTTGTGAGATAAAATGATTTGAAAAAAAAAATCACTGTATAATTTGGATAAAACACATACATCATGATGGGACCCATATACCTTTTCTAGCAGCACAGTGCCGATATCGGCATGGTGTGCTACACTGTAAATTTGAGTCGGTTATGACCCATCTTAGTTATGGAAATTTTTGGCCAATTCATTCATCTTAATGAGGCATCAAATGAATGAATGGAATGTTATAGAAACATCAAATTGGGCCTACATAAGTGCCATTCCCTCTTAACTCTTTCTTCGGAGTGGGGCCTCATGAGTTATGGATGTTCATGATAGTTGGATCTATTGAAAATGTGGTAAGAGTACTTGATGTACGGGGTCGATCACATTAAAATTGCACTTGGGTGGTTTTTGTTGTGCGAGGTACCTACACAAGTTACATTATTGGGTTGGCTAAAAACTATAGCGTTGCTAATAAAAAAGTGTCATATGTGTATAACAAACATGGGACCCACAATGAAAAGGACAAAATCGTCGATTTATGTAATGCAATTTTTACCTTTTAATGACATGCACATGATGTATTTTCATTGCCGACATGTCATTGCCAAATAAATGAAGGTATCATAATTTGTGTCCCTTAGAAGAAAAAAACAAGTTATTTAATACTCTAGTTATGTACGACATTTGATATACGTGCACTTGAAAATGGTACATGTGACCTATATTGTAACACCCTGAAAATCGAGGGTCGTGCATACGCTCGACTCCCGAGTTCCCGGGGTCACTTATAATCGGTTTCCCTTAATATGCATTTAATCGGGTTTAAATGCGCAGCCTGGAGTTCCTGGAACATGAAGCACAAATGCACCTGTCAACTGAAATGAAAGAGAACTAGCATATATATATAAATATACACACATATACATGACCAAGGAAAAATAATAAAGGGTCGCACATGGTGTCACCCAACAAAATCACAAAGAATAATATGACAAAAAGGAATAAAGCTGAGCCCTCTGCGCAGCGATCCAACGACCCATCTACTGATCCGACGGGGTCCTGCTCATCAACTGGAAGTAAGGGAACTCGTCCTCCTCCTCGAGGTTCGCATCGCCAGGCTCCATGAAATCTGTATCACCTGCATCTATGAACGGGTCTGGTTGGTGTTTTAAAACACCGTCCCAGAGTGGGAGTGAGTGATCAACTCAGTGGGTGCTATTAGTCTTAAGTTGCAACAAGCATCAATTATAATAAGAATTTAATGAAAAGCAATCAATCATAAACATCTATCTAGTCTTGTTAATGTGCATGGATGCAGGATAACATGATGTATGCCCTCACCACAACGCTCCCTCGTGCGACAACATCTAACGATCGCCAATGCAACACTCCCTCAGTGCGACCTCGACTGCCGAGTCGCCAACCTAGCTAATGCCATGCAATGATGATGTTAACCAGGTTCTTAGTTAAGTCCATTCATCCAGCAGATTTGGGAATCTGATACACCCCACGTATCAAATGCCCTAAACTAGTTGCGAGGCCAAGACCCCCAAATGTGTGAGGCCGAGACCCCGCGATCCTTGACCCCGTCGGGTTTCTCCTATCCCCGACTTCAAGCACATGGGGGTGCTGAACGTGGGGTCGCTCGCGGTCACTACGGGGAGGCGCGTCACCCCAGCGTAGGCCGACAGCTCGGACATAGTGTCCCATTCCACCATGCCCGGCTCACGAGGCTGTGGACCAATTCCGAGTGGGTTATTGTTGGGCTACAACGGTTGTAGGGTGTCCCAGGTTCCATACAAGTGTGAGCAAACAGGGTTAACAATCATGGTTGGCCAGACAGTAGGCTAGACCGCACGAGTCCAGGCAAGTGCATGTCGGAACGACATCGGGTGCAAGCAACCCATGTAGTCTAACTACAGTCACCCACACGCACTCGCACAAATCCATGGGTTTAGCCTCAAGGCGGTCCTACCAACGAGACCGCCTTAACTTTTCCCGTTTTCTTGGCCAACCCTAGGGTTTGGATGGTGGTCCACAACATGTCAACGGACAGGGATATCAACTAACAAAATCATCATCATGTTCTCATACCTCAGTCATATAATCCATATTCACCTAATAAGCAAGCTAACAATTTATAAGCAATGGTGCATGTGTGTTGGGTGTGTTAGTGAGGAAGTTGCTCACTTCCTACAACTCATGTAAACAAATTACACATGAAGTAAATAAGGCATGCAAGCTATAGGGCATCATCACGTGAGCAATCATATGAGCAATCCAACAAGTCATCATCAAATTTGCACCAAGTCATGTAAGAAGCAAGAACAACGTCATGTGGGGAAATCAAATAAACATACAATTCCAAACCACTCTAAATAAATATAAATTCCTAGGTTCCTCTATATTCTCTAAATGCATCAAGGAAACAGTCAAAATCATTAAGCTCATATTGAAATTGGTGCTAAGCCACCTAGGAATAATAGTCCGCACCTTAAGAGGAGATTTTCATTCTTTGAGATCTTAGGGTTTGGGGATTTGGGTAAAACCACCATTTCCTAAATCAAAATCAAGAAGACAACATTAATACCTATAAATCTACACTAAGTTGCTCTATTGAAGGAAAATATACCATTCTTACCTCCTCTTCTTGGCATGGTGGGTTTGGTGGAGGTTTCCTTGGAGAATAGGTAGAGAGTTTGCAAGTTTGAGCTTCCTTGGGCCCCACCTCCTACCACATACTCTTTTCCTTTCTTCTTCCTCTCTCTTTCTCCTCCTTTCTCCTCTTTCTCTTCTCCCTTTTCTCTCTTCTCTCCTTCCTTCTCTAGGGCAATTTCGTATGGGGAGAAGGGTGCCCCAAATGAGCCCCTTTTATAATGCCAGTTTTGGTGGAAATGGCCCCAAGTGTTGGGTTTTTACTATATTAGACCTATGAGAGGGTTTTTCTAAGCTCTAGGGCCCACTATGAGGTGTACAAGTCAATATACACCGTAGGATAGCTAGCTCTAATGATGATCTACGTATGGATATGATTGGCCCGCCATTTGGATGCGCCGATCGACAGATATGATAAGAAGTCTGTTCAACGGTCACCGATAGTCGATCAGGGCCGCAGCTATACGGATATGAGCAGGGAAATATCCTTACTCCATGGGTAAAGTCTGGTCACAAACTGACGGTCTGAAATCCTCAACTTTGCATAAGAGTGGACGACTCAATTCACTTAAGTTCCAACTCCTTCCTTTAGGGTATTTGCACTTCTCATGCACTCGTCCTTCGGCTCAAGTTGACCGGTTCTGGACCGTACCCAGGTCCGATTCCCGCGATGGACGTCAAGCCCAATGAGATGGACATTATTCTATAGTTCTGGAACTACTGGTCCACCAACGAGCGGTCTAGAGCTTGTTTGGATAACTAAGGCAGTTCTGGTGGTCCTCTAGCCATGAAACTTATACGATAGGTGCTCCATGGCCCGATGAAGGGCCATGCAAATTTTGGGAATGATCAGATATGGGGTTTGGTCGCACGGGTCTGATTCGCGATCAACGGTCACCGTGCCACGATCGGGACCCAGATTTTGTGGGCGGGTGTAGAAAAATATATTAGACCCTCATCATAAATTATGAAGAAATCTAATGGCTGAAATGTCTTACATTTCAGTTTTATTTACTCGTGCCAGATTCTAATTTTGGCATTGGTGGGGCGCATCTGGCAAGTGTCAGATTACACTTCTGGGTGTCCACTGGGTCCGTGGTCCGCGATGGTCCTCAAGCCCAGTGAGATCTATGCTCCCCTCAATTTTTATAATTTTCTGACCTTCCTATGTCGCGGTATAGCCCGCACGGGCTGCTGCCAAGTGTAAATGGCCATTTGGCTTGACGGCCCGCACTTGGCCCAATCACAACCCGACTGGTCTACTCTAATGGGCTAATCCTAACTTAATTTAGTTATGGCACCAAACCATGAGTAGTTTAAACGAACGGTCCTGCGGCAAATCTTATGAGGACGCCTCAGTACACTGTTCTGGTTGGGCGGGACGTTATACTACACCTGATGTTCAAGTGATCGGGTGGATTCATTGGCTTTCTACGGCTGATTAATCGGACTAGTGCGGTTCTTTACTGGTACATCCTGTATAGACTAACATTAAGTGCTATTGATCATTTAAGTGATATTATAAGTTAATTAATAAAAAAAATTTAAGAATTTTTGGAAATCCAAAACAGTGAAAATTCAGGATGTTACATATATGAAGTCAAATTAAATAGACTAAATGGTGGAAAGCCCATGTCTCCGAGTTACAATATAAGAATCAAATTAATTTTACAATCATAATATTTAATTTGTAGCACTTATTTACTTTTAAATATGACCATTATATATTTTTATTTTTTGACTTTCTAACAAATTCCAACAATCTAATATTTAGACCACCAAAACAGAGTATTTTTATATATATATTTATAATACATCTAAATCGGTACCCATAATTTTGACGGTTTAATTTGACTTACTTGTATGCCATGGACACAAATTCTCACTAATCTTGATAGTTGGTAAAGAGGGGATGCGTGAAAGAAGAGCTTATGGAGTCAAACCCTCTATGGAGAGTTTGAAAGGTATTGACCGAGTTAGCAACTAGTCAATGAGTTAAAAGTTGGTTGTAAGTTTGGTGAATAAATGGAAAATGGATGCCTTGAGCCAAATGAAATTGATGATCAAGAAGATTGAGGCGGAATCATTCGATGTCGGCCATGGCATTAACACTCATATCTATTATGCCGCCATATAGTAGGTCTCTGTAGATCGGATAACTCTTTCAAGTCATATCTCTGAGGCTTGCCATATCGGTATTGGTCGACTCATAGTCTTTAGTGAACTAGGTCGAGCCGAACTTTTTATCTCTAAAGGGACAGAAAGAATGGTTGGACTTATTACTGGTGAAAGAGAAGAAAAGTCTCATACATTCAGCAAAAAAATAATTGATTTTGGAGCAGAGTATATTGTGATGGCCGAAGGAGGTGAATTTTACATATATTGGTACATATTTGATAAAATTTGCTCTAAAGTATTCATAAAACCACATCTGAACAAGCCAGATAAGCCAGCCATAGTGGTAAAAACTCATTGTAATTACTTCATATATACTACGGTAAAGATGGTTGAGCACGAAAGGGGTACGAGGAAGCTGACGTCCTTGAGCAAGCGCTTTGGCTAGATAAATGGATTCTATCGTAATTTGAAGAGCACTCATATATAACACGAAACGACAAATCCATGCCAAAAGGAAATCCGTGTATTCTCCATTTTATATTGAGATTTGCGTTGCAGAGCCATGAAAGTGGAGTATGCCTTGCTAGTCTTGTCCAAAAGAGTGAAGGGATGTTGATTATTTAAAGCAAACCTCAAATAGATAGGCTCACAAAAGGGAAAATGGTAGGTGAAAACACATACATCCATAATTGTTAGACCTATGGGGCCACATCCAAAGTGGAATATATTGGTTGATCTACTTGAAAAAGTTGAAATCGCTGTAAAGATGAAGGTATTGGCTGGATATTCATGTAAGGAGAGTTTGATGCGTCCATATATTCTTTCCTTGTTACGCCTTGAAATTCGGTGCCTGAGTTGGCCAGACCCGACTTCGAATCCCAGGTTGTGATTAAAAATTTTAAACATTCTCAAATATAAATTTAATAAAAACTACATCAAATTTTTATCTAATACAATGTTTCGACTCACTTTTAAGTTTTTTTTTTCCACTATACTTTTTTTTTCCAACGCAAATAGAAAATATCACTATGATTAGACGGATGGTTAGATCATCACTCCGCTTCGTGATGTTTTATTTAAACCAACATGATTTAAATGATTTTTAAACTCGCAAGTATACGAATCAGATGTAGATACGGTACATATTACGAGATCGTTCCCACGAGGACTGGTCGTCACAATTCAAATCTATGATTCTCCTTAACTAATCCAATAAATAATGGAATGAATTACTAAGCACAATTTTATGAAAAACAATTAATTAAGAACAGGGAAGAAAATTCAATCAGAGAGAGAGCACTAGGACTTTCGAATCCACCCCTAATTATCCTAACCTTGTTTTGTCTGTTGATTCACCTTGATCTAGATTGATACCACTTATACAGAGAAAGTACAATCTGTGTCCTTAATCGGGCATACAAACTGTCTAATTCCTTTAAGCAATGCCATGAATGACATATCCCATATCTTTGGTCGGGTACATGGAATGTACATTCCTTAAAGCATCCTGTTTCTTCCTCTATAGGAAACTTGTTCTTGATCAGACACAAGCACCTATAATAAGCATCCAAACAACATCCATATATATACTTTAATCAAATTCATAGATGGAGAAGTATAGAATTTAAACCCATAAAGCCCACTTAGAGAAAGAAACAAATTAATTAAAATTCAAAGTAAATCAACCAACACAAGAGCTGATCAAATTAAGGGCTTCATCTCAGCCCTAGCTGAGAGATTAGTGACCCATAAAATTCATAAAAAATATTAAATAAGATTCATAAAAAAAAGCATCAAACCAAACAATCTCTCTCTCTCTCTTCTTTCTTCTCTTTCTTCTCTTTCTTCTCTTCCTTGCTTCAGATCTGGAATCCCCTGGTTCTGAATGCCTTTCCCACGTCCAAAACTCCCCTTTTATAGCTGCTAGATGGTTGGAATCGGTGGCGGAGTCGTAGAAGGACTCGAAGTGTAATTTTTCGCAGCCGTGATCGGTGGGCCCCACAGAGCTGTTTTCTGGAAAATCCACCCCATCCATTGGATTCAGAACGAAATTTCAGTCAAGAATGGGTGGTTTTGAAGGTTCATTATCGCGGCCCAGAGAAGAAAATACAAAAAGATCAGTTTTGAACGTCGCCAGGTAGCCCTTTTGTGGCCTCTGTACCGCACATGTGTGTCCCCATGGGAGTGGAATATCAGCATAGTTTTGAAGATCTCGAAGCCCTATACACGATGGACGGCTCGGATCGGCCGTACGGGTGACGTACGGGGCCCACAATCCTTCGCAAAAACGGCCAGCGGAAGACGCTACGCGGACGCCAAACCGACGCTGCGATGATGGTGGGGCCCATTCCTGGACTTTTCACAGGAATCCACGTCGTCCATTGGTTTCAGCTCGAAAAATCAGTAGGAATTGACTGGTTTTGGGGTGAATTTGGTGCAGCCCACGGAGTTTTGAACTCACCGTCCGTTTTGCGTTTTTCAGCGATCAACGTCCGTACACATGCATGGAACCAAACGGACATCTAGGCGATGATGATATCGGCCCCGGGAAGCGGATGGACGGTTCGGATTGTCCATTTGGACACTAGGTGGGCCCCACAACCGATGACAGCGGTCGGTTCCGCGGACGCTGGAAACGGAAACTTCCGTTTTCCAAAGACGAAGTCGGGTCAGCGCTGCTGACCGACACTCGTCCGTTTGGTGCGCAGCCGATGCACCTGTGCACTGTGTACACATCTCTTACACAGGGCTCACCGTGATGTTTACGAGAAATCCAATCCGTCCATCCTATTTGTCATCTATTTTCAACCATCAGCTCCAAGTTTGAGGCAGTTCCAAATATCAGGTGGGCCCCAAGGTGAAGATTAATGGGCTGATCTGTCCGTTGGACCACTTCCCGCGATCTTCAATGGCTGAAATTTAATATGTACGGTTAATTCACGGCCCTCATCTCATGTATGAAGTTTCGAACTGATCGGATAGTGGGAACCATGTGATCTTGCATTCTGGACCCTTTTCGGGCCCCTTTGGCTTGCTTTCCTCAGATCCCAGACGTGTAAAATCTTCATTATTGGTTCTCTGGAGTCCACCCCGTGCTCTGGAGACTTTGGATCATGAAATCCATGCCTTTAACACCAATTTTCAATTAACGCTCCTGACTTTATCCTGTAATAAAAATACAATTAAAATACTCCATTAAGCATTATCATATACATAAAATCTGGTAATTACTGGGGTCTGATATGCAATATTTGACCCTGATCACAACCCCCAACCAGCATTTTGCTAGTCCCGAGCAAAGTATGCGAAAAATAATTTTAGAAATAAAAGATGATTCCTATAAACTCAAGTGACTTGTGAACAGATAGCTGAGATGTGAAAATTCTAAGATTCATGATTGGTGTGTGGAATTTTTCTCTTGGAATCAAGCTCTCAGTAAACTTCATAATCAAGTTCAACATATTAATCCATTAATTATAACATTCCTAAACATTGAGTTCCATGAGTGTAAAGTGTAATCTCGACTTACAATCAATTGTCAATTTTCATGATATCGTTAGTAATTCGTGACAACCAAGCTTGAAACCAATACTGGCATTTTAGATTAACTTTCCATTCAACTAGCCTTTGATTTTCTTTATGAACAGTACACCAAGGAACTCAAATCCTCGCCTATAGGGAGCAAACCTATGGCGAAAACTTGTCGCCCAACTTTTTTATAAGTCAACTATGGAGAATCAAAGCTATACCTATAGGGAGCAAACCTATGGTAAAGATTTTGTGACTTAGCCTTTTAATTCTTCTTTTTACCAAGTTAATCATTCAGTTATCGAACCGAAAACTTAATGTGTAAGCGAGATGTGATATGTGAAATCATGACTCAATCAATGTTTACAACGTCTAATCATGGATTAACAATTCAAAATTGACTGTGAAATCAAGCAGATGGCCGAATCCAAGAGTCATAAGTTACCAACATCATGTATCTTATAATGGTAAAATCACAACTATCCTTCAAAATCACTTTGAATTCAATAGAAATTCCAGAAAAAATTTTAAAGTTTTCACGAATTTTGCTCAAGACCAAGAAAATACTGATTAGGTAACCTAATCTCCCACCCCCAACCTAAAATCTACATTGTCCTCGATGTAAAAGAAATAAACAAGCAATGCACATGGAACAACGAGAATAAAAGAGGAGTGATGAAAAGATAAAACCTGGATGGAGAATCAAGAAGCTTTCTCAAAATTTGTGAAAAATTTCAACGTAAAAGCGAGTTAGCACGAGAGAAATCAACATAAGCAAAAATAACAAAAAGAAAAACAAAAGAAGATCCTACCTATACCACTTTCGCAGGTGCTCTCGATTACATTTAGCGCATGCAACAAGCCTTTAAACCCCTAGGTTACCCCTAGTGGACGAGTTGTAGTCTCGTGAGAGTTTGCAGTAATGTTACCCACAAACATTGAAGTAACTAACTAAGAAAAAGGAAAATGAATGCAATAAAAAGCAATACAACAAAGCAAAAGGCTGGGTTGCCTCCCATGAGCGCTAAGTTTAACGTCTTCAGCCAGACAAGAACGGACCATGAATGAAATAATCTTTATAACCAGGGTCCGCCAAAGAAATTACCTCAACACTTTCATTAACCGATCCCAGACAAGTGATGTGAGTTCCCATGAACTGTGCTATCTGAAGTAAGGCAACTGACACTGTCGTCAAATAATTTAAGGACTTCTGCTCGAACGACTTCTTCTATGTTAGGATCACGCTTCCTTTGCATGTTATGCGACATTACCACAGCATGATCCATCCATGCAGGGGGGCATACTCCCTGAATTTTTTCTATCTTCCGTTCAATTGCTGCCTTATATGCTCTAAGAACATTAAGCAGCCTGCTCGCCTTTGTCTTCTCAGAGTTACAAGCTGTGCTGTCAGGAAGAGTCTCAGAGGGATGAAGAAGTTCCACTTTCGCTCTCCATTTTTCAGTCTCCAATATAGGAGTAGAGTCGAGCAATGCATTGACTTCATGGATGGGACTATCAATGTCAAAATCCATGCCCGATTGTGCTAAGCAGGTCTCAAGAGGATCTTCAAAAGATGTACGGAAGGAGTCCTGCACAAGGCTCTCGATCATGTCCACTTCAAATATGTCATCCAAATCTGAGGGTTGTTGTCCTGCATTAAAAACATTGAGTTTAATATTCATGTTACCAAAGGACAATTTCATAACTCCATTCCTGCAATTGATAATAGCATTAGATGTGGCCAAAAATGGACGACCCAAAATGACTGGGATCTGACTATGAAGATTCTGGACAGGCTGAGTATCTATAACTATGAAATCCACTGGAAAATAAAATTTATCAACCTGGATTAACACATCTTCAATAACACCCCGGGCACCTTGACAGATCTATCGGCTAGTTGTAATGTTACCTTAGTCGGTTTCAACTCACCAAGTCCTAGCTGCTCATAGACCGAATATGGTAACAAATTGACACTCGCCCTAAATCAAGTAATGCCTTCCCGATCTTATGATCTCCTATGCCGCAAGAAATGGTGGGAGCTCCTGGATCCCTAAATTTAGGAGGGTGTTATGTTGAATCATGGAGCTGAGCGCTCTGCAAGGAAGACTTTCTTATGAACATTTTGCTTACGCTTTTGAGTGCATAAATCTTTAAGAAACTTAGCGTAAGCAGAGGACTTGCTTGATAGCGTCAAGCAACGGGATGTTGACTTGCACTTTTTGAAACACATCCAAGATTTCATCAAAGTTATTTCTTTTCTTTATTGGTGCCCGACGTTGAGGAAAGGGTGCTTTGGGCACATAAGGTGGCACATTAGTGGCTCTTGGAGAGTCGAGAGCTTTTGGACTTTGGATGCATTGGTATGGCTCTCTGCTTCATCTTGATCTTCTGTTTTAGAATTTGATTCATCCCCAGCATCTCTATTCTGTTATCAATCTGCTTGCCTGACCTAAGGGTAGTGATCGATTTGGCTTGTTCATGATATTGCCCTTGGTTGGAATTAGAGCCAATCTCATACTGTCCCTTTGGATTAGCCTCAGGTTGGCTAGGGAACTTGCCCTTCTCTCTCTCACTCAATGTGGCAGCTAGTTGACCCATTTGTACTTCCAGCTTGGCAATGGATTGTGCATTTGCATGTAAGCTTTGCTGGTTGGCTAGTAAGGTTTGTTGGGTGTCTTTTTGGAATTGGAGAGAACTCTGCATGAAAAGATGGAGTGTATCCTCAAGAGATGGTTTCCTTGATTGTGTAGGCAGTTGTTGATATTGTGGAAATTGTTGAGGTTGTTGACTGCCAACTTGGAGGTGCGGTTGCATGGGAGGATTTCCAGATGGTCCTCCTTGTTGTGGTCCTTTTGCCCAAGAGAAATTTGGATGCCTAGCCCACCCTGGGTTGTATGTGTTCGAGTAAGGATCATTCCCAGATTTTTGAAAAGTGTTCATAGCATGAACTTGTTCAGAGAGAAGTTCTGGGAATGCTGCACCAGATGGACAAGACTGCATAGGATGGGCAGGACTAGAACATGTGGCATATGCCTCGACTTGAGCTGTTTGTGGTGGTCCATTATTTAATACCAGAGCATCAACTTTCTTTGTCAGGTTATCAAGCTTGGCGCTCAACTCTGGTATGACTCCTATCTCATATATACCACCTCTCTTTTGTGGTTGGGGACTTCTGTCACCTCTATTTGAATAATCCCATTGCTGGGAATTTTCGCACAAGGTTTCAAAGAAGTTCCACGCTTCGACATCACTTTTGGTCATGAATGACCCTCCACTGGTGGCATCAACCATGCGACGGTTCTGTGGTGTCAGACCGTCATAGAAGTATTGAACTTGTTGCCATTTCTCAAAACCATGGTGAGGACATTTAAGAAGCAAGTCCTTCCATCTTTCCCAACATTCATGAAAGTGCTCGCCCTCTTTTTGTGTGAAGTTAGTAATTTCTCTACGGAGGGCATTGGTTTTATGAACGGGGAAGAACTTGTTTAAGAACTTCTTAGACAGTTGGTCCCATGTAGTGATAGATCCAACTTCTAGAGAATTCAACCATGCTTTCGCCTTATCCTTCAAAGAAAAAGGAAACAGGCGTAGGCGGATCGAATCGTCTGAGAAGTTTTGGAACTTAAAGGTGGAGCAAATGTTTAAGAATTCTTTCACATGATGATATGGGTCCTCCTTGTCCAATCCATAAAAGGATGGCAACAATTGTATGACTCCAGGTTTAAGTTCAAAGTGTGCTGCCGTAGTAGTTGGCAACACTATGCATGAAGGCGCATTAAATTGGACAGGAGCTGAATAATCTTTGAGAGCTTTAACTTCAGTCTCATTCGCCATTTCAACAGGATTATTTCTCAATCGTTCACGAATTGTTCTTTCAATCTCAGGATCAAACGGTGCTAGTTCTAAATTCAGAGACCTACGTCCTAGCATAAACTATGTTATTGCAATGTAAGAAAGAAAATTAAACAAAGAAGCAACCTAAGAGAAATAAAACTAGACCTAGAAACTATGAGATTCTAAAACAAGTTAAAACTATGTAAATAAGAATGGGAAGAAAGAACCCGGGAAAGGAGATGATTGATGTCTGAAGAATAAAGAGCTCCTCCTTTTGAAGACAATGTTAGCAGCTTCCTTCCTTAATTCCTGTAAACAAAAAGAAATCAAAAATAAATTAAATTTACTAAATTAATGCTAGAAAAAAAATCCTAAGCAACGGTTAATTTCTAAAAAAGAAAGTTTGTAATCTTAGAAATAAAAGCTAAGTTAGTTTCTAAAAAGGAAAATTTTCTAAAAAATAGGAAATTAGAAAATAAGAGAGAAACTTTCTAAAAATAAAAATAAAACCTAAAGACTCTTCTAAAAATAATAAAACCTAAACTAGAAGATAGAAAGTTACTTGAAAGAAGAATCAGAATCTAGAATTAGAAAATAGGAAATTTCTAAAAATAAAAAAAAAATAAAATAGCCTAGAAATAGAAACTTTCTAAAAAAAAAAATAATAATAATAATAAAAATAAAACCTTAATTCTAAAAATAGAAATTAGAAAAAAAATAGAAAATTTGGAAAGAGATTACCAAATTAGTAGTTTATGTCAGGTCCCTACAAAACAGGAAATAGGTTAGTTTCAAAAAAATTTAACCTAGAGTTAGTAAAAAACCTAAGACTATGAATTATGATAAGAGAGAATCCTAAATCCAATTGGAACAAAACAGTCCCCGGCAACGGCGCCAAAAACTTGATGTTTTATTTAAACCAACACGATTTAAATGATTTTTAAACTCGCAAGTATACGAATCAGATGCAGATACGGTACGTATTACGAGATCGTTCCCACGAGGACTGGTCGTCACAATTCAAATCTATGATTCTCCTTAACTAATCCAACAAATAATGGAATGAATTACTAAGCACAATTTTATGAAAAACAATTAATTAAGAACAGGGAAGAAAATTCAATCAGAGAGAGAGCACTAGGACTTTCGAATCCACCCCTAATTATCCTAACCCTTGTTTTGTCTGTTGATTCACCTTGATCTAGATTGATACCACTTAAATAGAGAAAGCACAATCTGTGTCCTTAATCGGGCATACAGACTGTCTAATTCCTTTAAGCAATGCCATGAATGACATATCCCATATCCTTGGTCGGGCATAAGGGATGTACAATTCATTAAAGCATCCTGTTTCTTCCTCTATAGGAAACTTGTTCTTGATCAGACACAAGCACCTATAATAAGCATCCAAACAACATCCATATATATACTTTAATCAAATTCATAGATGGAGAAGTATAGAATTTAAACCCATAAAGCCCACTTAGAGAAAGAAACAAATTAATTAAAATTCAAAGTGAATCAACCAACACAAGAGCTGATCAAATTAAGGGCTTCATCTCAGCCCTAGCTGAGAGATTAGTGACCCATAAAATTCATAAAAAATATTAAATAAGATTCATAAAAAAAAGCATCAAACCAAACAATCTCTCTCTCTCTTCTTTCTTCTCTTTCTTCTCTTTCTTCTCTTCCTTGCTTCAGATCTGGAATCCCCTGGTTCTGAATGCCTTTCCCACGTCCAAAACTCCCCTTTTATAGCTGCTAGATGGTTGGAATCGGTGGCGGAGTCGTAGAAGGACTCGAAGTGTAATTTTTCGCAGCCGTGATCGGTGGGCCCCACAGAGCTGTTTTCTGGAAAATCCACCCCATCCATTGGATTCAGAACGAAATTTCAGTCAAGAATGGGTGGTTTTGAAGGTTCATTATCGCGGCCCAGAGAAGAAAATACAAAAAGATCAGTTTTGAACGTCGCCAGGTAGCCCTTTTGTGGCCTCTGTACCGCACATGTGTGTCCCCATGGGAGTGGAATATCAGCATAGTTTTGAAGATCTCGAAGCCCTATACACGATGGACGGCTCGGATCGGCCGTACGGGTGACGTACGGGGCCCACAATCCTTCGCAAAAACGGCCAGCGGAAGACGCTACGCGGACGCCAAACCGACGCTGCGATGATGGTGGGGCCCATTCCTGGACTTTTCACAGGAATCCACGTCGTCCATTGGTTTCAGCTCGAAAAATCAGTAGGAAGTGATTGGTTTTGGGGTGGATTCGGTGCAACTCACCGTCCGTTTTGCGTTTTTTCAGCGATCAACGTCCGTACACATGCATGGAACCAAACGGACATCTAGGCGATGATGATATCGGCCCCAGGAAGCGGATGGACGGTTCGGATTGTCCATTTGGACACTAGGTGGGCCCCACAACCGATGACAGCGGTCGGTTCCGCGGACGCTGGAAACGGAAACTTCCGTTTTCCAAAGACGAAGTCGGGTCAGCGCTGCTGACCGACACTCGTCCGTTTGGTGCGCAGCCGATGCACCTGTGCACTGTGTACACATCTCTTACACAGGGCTCACCGTGATGTTTACGAGAAATCCAATCCGTCCATCCTATTTGTCATCTATTTTCAACCATCAGCTCCAAGTTTGAGGCAGTTCCAAATATCAGGTGGGCCCCAAGGTGAAGATTAATGGGCTGATCTGTCCGTTGGACCACTTCCCGCGATCTTCAATGGCTGAAATTTAATATGTACGGTTAATTCACGGCCCTCATCTCATGTATGAAGTTTCGAACTGATCGGATAGTGGGAACCATGTGATCTTGCATTCTGGACCCTTTTCGGGCCCCTTTGGCTTGCTTTCCTCAGATCCCAGACGTGTAAAATCTTCATTATTGGTTCTCTGGAGTCCACCCCGTGCTCTGGAGACTTTGGATCATGAAATCCATGCCTTTAACACCAATTTTCAATTAACGCTCCTGACTTTATCCTGTAATAAAAATACAATTAAAATACTCCATTAAGCATTATCATATACATAAAATCTGGTAATTACTGGGGTCTGATATGCAATAGATCATCACTCCGCTTCGCCCTTGACTAATCTTTGAGCCCCAAAACACTTGTTAATATGGGTGTGAACATAATAGCTCGTGGGATCGTATCCAACTCAAATATGAAATTTGTATAATTATACAAAATGTACAAATAATGAAAATAATTTGTTTAAAGTTTAAAACATGAATTAAAGTACCGAATATTAAAATATGAGATAAATACAATACTAGAATCGAAATAAAGCTCCGAATGTCAAGCTTTTCACGAATTCTATAAATAAAAAAATTAAATAATCATCTTCTTTTACAACACCGTACTCAAGTGAATGACCACGTTACATTAATGCCCACGCCCCGGTACCTCGTGGCGAGGGACCCATTTATATGTTAGTTAGTCAGACTACTTATCCAGTTGTACCTCTGGCGTATATACACGCACACAATTGTACTTATACGTCGTACACAAATGAGACTCTAAAGGATCTAGTGGGTTCTAAGGTCTTTCACCCAAGGGACACGATCGCCTTACTTGCTGGCTTTAGGATCTTCTATCCAAGAGACACAATCGCCCTACTTGCTGGTTTTAAGGACTTTCACCCAAGGGACACAATCGCCCTACCTGCTTATGCTTTTTAGGAAATCCTCAGGGCAACGCACTCGCATTACAACATTCATTCTTAATTAAAAAATAAATACGTACATGATATGAGTGACCATCATCCATTCAAATTAGAATTATTAAATACGTAACTTACTGCGGGTTAGTTACAAAATACATAGCATTATATCACATATTCTTCGTTATTATCAAATTATGCATGTAAGTTGTTGTAAGGTTCGATGACTTTTAACTCAATAATTATTTTAATTAGATAATTAAAATCATCGATTATAAATTGAGAATTAATTTTTAATATAAGTTAATAATTAATTTAACAAAATTAAATTTTTATTTGAATTAAATTTTTTTTATGAAATTGTAAATCAGTAAAGCGTAAGAACTTCTAAAATTAACTCATGTTAAATCCTAAATCCAAATAAATTAAAATATGAATTAGGTTTTATAATTTTAATTTAATTAATTTAGTACTATAAAATCTTACTATATATTTTTTTTTAATTTTTTACATCCTTCTAATAGATTATAAGAAAAATCTATTCTAAATATATTAATTGGATTTTTTTTTTCCTTTTCTATTTTAAACCCTAAGAGTTGAATTTTCATTTTATTAAAGTTAATCCTATTAAGGTTAAGTAACTATATAGATAGGAAATTCACATTAATAACTAATTTCTAATATCTAAAATTTAATTTATCAAATGTCAAAATTTTAAATTAATTATTATTATTATTTTATTTAGAATTAAATTCAGAATTTAAATTTACTTAATCAAAATTAATTCCATAAATCCTAAAATTCATAACATAATTAAATTACCAATAAACAACTAAGTTAAACAATGTTAAATTAAATTTAGATTTAGATTAGTTAATTGTACATTAGTATTCCCAAACTGAAATTATACTTAATTTATGTTATATTAAATTATTAAATTTGAACTTTAGTTATTATTAAAATTTTACCTTATATTATACATATCATTATTTTAATTAATATAAATTATTTTGATGTATTATTTCGAATTTGTCTTGAATAAAATAATTCAAAATTTTATAATTGAAGTCAATTTACATATTTATGTCAACAAAATTAATTTAAAATATAGCTAAAGTAAGATTCAGACTAATTTCAAATTTAATTTAAATAATTAAAAAATTATTTTGTATTAAATTCAGTAATTTAAAATTCTAATATATATATATATATATATATATATATATATATATATATATATATATATATATATATATAAATATATTACTCTAATGTTATTGAACATTTTTTTTCAAATATTCCATGAATAAAAATATCAACAATAAATAATAATTTGCTGCAAAATTCAATTTAGAAGAAATTAACTATAATGATAAAAAATAATTTAATAACAAAAATTGTAAAAATTTTAGACTAGAGATAGATCACCCATCTTGATAAAATCTTTATAAAGTTTTTTTTTCCTCTCTATTTTAATTTTATTCTCTCCTTTTTTTTTCCCATACCTTTTCTTATTGTACCTAACCTATGACCCTATCTATAATACAAGGGTCCCATCATACATAATGTACACATGTGGGAAAAAAAACAAACCGTTCTCTTTAAGTGGCCCCTCATGTAAGTGAAACACCCACCATATTAAATTCATTTATTACAAAAACATGCATCACGTGTGTATATGAAGTGATACATGTGGTGCATGGTTGTGCATGTGTATGGTCGTACATGTGGTGCATGGTTGTGCAGAGTGTACACATGGTATATATGTAAAATAATTAATGTACAATAGATGGTTGATCAGGTGAGTGAGTTAATGGGTTAAATTGATGGATGAATTTGGGTGGTGGATGACTAATTGAGAAGTTTTTTGAAAAGTGTTGATTAATGTATAAATTTAACGATTTCATTTTGTTGGTTTAAGTTAACGAATAGATAATCGACTGATCTTGTAATAAAACTTGGATGATTTGAAATACTTGGGTTGATCATTGTGATGGGTGGTCTAGATTAGTGACCTCTGATCATACTCACATACCTTATGTTTCCTAAATCCAACATTCATGTGCTAATAACTTTACTACGAATTAATATATTTATATTTTATTAAAAATTAATAATATTTAATACAAGCTATTAACTCTTTAAAATGTTAAAATTTAAGTAAGCATGTTATACATGCTTAGGACATACTACATTAGGGAGTTATACCATACATGGATGGATGGTTGGGATGTATTGAAAATAATATTTAAGTAGACCATGTGGTACCTCAATGAGTAGAGAAGTCGATGTACAATTGATTTTATGAATGGGTTACCCATTTGTAAGATATGGGGCGTCGGATTTACAATTGTACGTATGGATACATGAATGGTTTTCTACTCCTTTAAAATTATGAGTTTACCACCAAAATATGTATATGGCTTGTGGGCATCTAAAACTTGTTAAATCATATTCCAATGTAAGTAGTAATCCAGTAAATTTATCTAGAGAAATGTGAGAATCATCATAGTGATTTTTAGGTGGGCCAATTGATGGATACATATATGATGTACGGTTGGATGATAAGATATATGTGAAATAATCAAATGATTAAGAGTCTAATCCTTTATACAAGTTAATGTACGGTTACTTTCATGGTCAGATAGGTGCAAAATAGGTAAAAAGTTGATCGGATAGGTGGATCGTCGAATAAACGGCTTAGATGATTAAACTACAATCTTGAAAATGGATAGATGAGTGGGTGACCGCATACCTTACACAGTGTATAAACGATTGGATTTAGGATATGTTTCACGGTTAGATTTGAGCTACTTAATGAATGAATGGTTGATCTTAGGTGTATGAGTAAATAGAGTGCATGTATATATATATATACTATATATACACTAAAACCATACAAATTATCAATCACAATAAATTAATCAATCACATATATCACAATTTGTATACTGTACGCATGCATGCATGAATGCATGAATAAATAGAAGGATTATGCATGAATGTTTAGATGGATGCAATTGTGCATGTATGCAGATGCATGTATGTGTACCAAAATCTTAGGTCATTACATTCTATCCCCTTATAAGAATTTTGTCTTCAAAATTCAAAAATACCCAACATGTGGATGGGTGAGGATACTCCTCCTAATAAACGATGTGTTTAAGTGTCTGCTAAGTTTCATATGTTATAGGGTTTAAGTGGGCGTAAGAGTGTATAAATCGTTGCAGGAATTAGGGTTATTAGATTCCTGCCTCCATGTGTCACCATGTTATGCTTCAATGCAAGTAAACCATTCTGTTAAACCATTCATCAATTTCAGCCATGCCCTTAGAGACTAAAATGAATTGGAAGGATATGAAAAATTATTAGATTGGACAAGAAGAACTTCATCAGGACACTTTGGAAAACTTGGTTCGATCTCACGAAGTTGTTCATGAGTAACTGCAAGGTGAAATGTTGGAGCAAATGTCAACAATGCCTTTATCTGGTTTGATAGGAGTATTGAACAAGAGGTCATTGATCACTCCTGACAATAAAACATTTAGATTTTTGATGAACGATTCTAGATGGAAGGCTAGAATGGAAAAAGATGAAGATGTAATCATGATAATCGAAGGAAAAAAGACAAGAAATGATTTTTTTACACAAGAGAAAAGAAACAAAGGGTGAAGGAAAGTAAGCACCAACTTAGAATTGTGTTTATGTATTGGCCGCGATACATACACATTAATGAAAGGATCATCATGACTCATCGTACGATACAATTATATGTGATGTGTCATATGGACAATATAAAAGGGTAAGATAAAGGATATCTTTCGGTACGGTCTTGGTCCGGTAAAATCAATGGAGGGATAACACGTGGACCAACTACTAATTGCATTAATTATATTGAGCAATGAAACAACGTTGCTTTCACATTTTTCCTAAAGGAAAAGCAATGTGGGGGGCAATGTTATACCCTATTTCTGACAATTCTAGGAAAATTCAATTTTACATAAGAAATATGACGTGGATAAAAACATCTTCAAAATATTTGGAGCGTTTATATATATATATATATATATATATAGTAGAATCATAGTTGACGTAAATCCAATATTACACATATGTGGATAGTTGATAAGAAGATGTGGTTGAATTATCTAAAAGTTTAACGAATAAAGAGAGAAACACAGTTGAGCAGTTTAAAATACAAAAGGTGACTGAGAAGAACAAAGTTTGGTCAATAGAAGAAGAATAATCACAAAAGGGAAACATAACAAAAGTAGGATCTAAAGAAAATCTTTTCGACTACTGCAACTGTTGCAGTGATGAAAGAATGATTTAAAAGAATAAGATGTAACAAAATTCTCCATAAATGGGAGATGAATCCAATCGAGCAAAATGCATATCTTATATTGTAACACCCGGCCCAACTAGAACAGTGTCCTAAGGCGTCCACGTGGGAATTGCAGCAGGACCGTTCGATCAAACTGCTCGTGCGAGGGATACTACCAATGAATTAACCCAGGTTACCTATTAATGCGGTTGAATTTAAATATGCTTAGACCGAGTGCGGGCCGTAAAGCCGGTTCTCCTGATTGTACTTGGCAACTGCCTGTGAGGGCCGTGCAACGGCTAGGGAAGGGTAGAAAAATCTAAAACTTAGGGAGGCCATGAAAGCGCCCGAAAATGAAATATCCGTACTATCCAGTCAGCACTTGCCAAACGCAACTCACCCCAGCCTTGGCCCAAGTTTAAAATTTTAAATCAATGGTCCTTTTGATTGAAACAGGAAAATGAGGTATTTCAGCCGTCGGATCTCTTCTAAATTTACATCGAAGGTCGAAAATATTTCTCTGTACCCATTCACAAAATCTGAACCCTGATTGTGAAACGGTGACCATTGATCGAAAATCAGCCCCTTGCGATAAAACCCTGCATCTGTTTGCCTTCAAACTTTGCACAGCCTTTTATCAGGCCGTGGGGCACCTATTCTACAAATTTCATGGCCAGGGGGCCATCAGGGCAGCCCCAGCAGCCAAAAGGGGTCCCACAGGGCCATTTGAATGGATTAATAGACCCCTTACGATAAAACTTCGCATCCATTTGCCTTCAAACTTTGTACAGGCCTTCATCAGGCCGTGGGGTAGCTATCCTACAAATTTTATGACCAGGGGGCCCTCAGGAAAGCCCCAACAGTAAAAAAGGGGTCCCACAGAGCCATTTGAAGGGATTAATAAAACTCAGGGCCATTTGGCCCAGATCCAAGGTATAAAACCCTTTAACCCTCTCTCCCTCACTCACTCCTACAATAGATTCCAACAACAAGAGAGAGAGAGAGAAGAGAGAAAGAAGAGAGAGAAGGAGAGTGTTGAAGGAGGTGGGGTCCAAGGGATTTGAAAATTTGGAGAACCTTCTACCATTCCTCCAAAAATCTTACATTCATAGCCACAAGAGAAAAATTCTCGCCGATTGAGAGGTAATCACCATTCTTCTTCAGAAAAATTCATTTTGTAAGCTAGTCCCTTGCATGTATCCTAACATGCAGATGCATTTAACTCAGGACCTCAGCAAATGGACCCGTGAGTTTGGCACCCCTAGGACAATTCAACAAGCTCTCAACGATACATAGGTGCGGACCATTATCCTTAGGTGGCCAAGTACCAATTCTAGAATAAATTTAATGATTGTGGATGCTAGATTGATGTGCATGTGCAATTTAGAGGAAAACCTAATTTGAATCTTGTCCGATAAGTCTACTTAACATTCATGCGCTGAGAAATTGATGTTGGATTAGTCTTCAAATTGTTTGGACCTAGAAACTATGTTATATGTTTATTCTTGCATCTTACTTCCTGCATATTCTTCCTTGTTGCATACATGATTGTATTTTCCTGCAGCATGGTTGACTTGTTATCTTCTTGTCTCTTAGGCAATCCGACATCGCATGCACACACGTCTAATTTCTGCTGCTAAGAGTAGTTTGCATTCATTTTGATATCTTGAAATTTATGCTTTGATTTATTATATATTTATTTTCATCTGTACTTAAGGATGAATCTTATCTGCTTAGAAATGTTATTGAATATAGTCCATTCTCTGGGTTGGTCAGGAATCTGCGATTTGTGAGGGCGGTCTCATCGGTTGGGCCGTCCCGTGACTAGATTAACTGATTTGGGCGGACTCGAATGTACGACAGTAGTAGGACTACGTGGGTTACTTGCACCCGATGTCGTACGTTACGTGCTCGCCTAAATTTGGGCGGTTTAGTCCACCAACTGACCAGCCATGTTTGTTAACTATGTTTGCTCACGCTTGTTTGGAATTTGGAATACCCCATGCCCATTGACAACAGTTAGAATCGATCCACAGACTCGTGAGTCGGGCATGGTGGAATGAGACACTCTGTCCGAGCTGTCAGCCTACGCTGGGGTGACGAGCCTCCCCGTAGTGACCGCAAGCGATCCCTATTCTCAGCACTCCTCACGTGTTTTCATTAGGGGTGAAGAACCCGATGGGATCAAGGATCGCGGGGCCCTGGTCTCGCAAGTCGCGGGCCCTGGCATCGCAAACAGATAAGGGTAATGATATTATCGGGGTGTACCAGTTTTCTCAAATTTGCTGGATTAACAAAATTAACTAAACACTCGGCTAACACGTCCATGATAACATCACACTAGTTAAGTTGGCGACTCGACAGTTGAGCTCGTAATGAGGGAGTATTGGTCATGTGCGAACGTTAGACGAAGTCGCCTGAGGGAGTGTTGTTAGTAAGGTTATGCATCATACTATAATTCATGCATATGCATTAACAAAGATTAGTTAGAGATTTGTGAATGTGTGCTTTTCATTAAATTCATCATGGAATTATTATTTGATGTAACTTATGGCTAATGGCACCCACTGAGTTAGCTACTCACTCTCACTCTGGGAAGGTGTTTTAAAATACCAACCAGACACTTCATTAGATGCAGGTGAGGTGGAGCTCGACGAGCCGAGTGGGATGAGCATAGATGGGGAAGAGGAGCTTTCCTACTTTCAGCTTATGGGCGGGTCCCCGTATACTGTGCGGGTTAATTATAGGCTGTTGAGCGAGGAGATATAACGCACTATTTCTTTTGAACGTTTCATATGTGTATTTTGCCGGGCAACACCTTGTGCGGCCTGTTTGATATCTTGTATACTCGTATTCTCTAGCTGCTTTTATCTTAGTAGATTAGTTGTGGTTGTGGTTTATGTTCCAGTCGATTTCTTTGTTGCTCATTTTAATTGAATTATATGCAAAATCACTACAATTAGGATCTAAGTGACACCCGAGAGCTTGGAAGTCGAGTATTGCTTGACCCCTAAATTTTAGGGCGTTACACACATCCATCAAACTGAACAAATCTATTAATTTACTTTATCTTAGCTTATCTTAGGAGTAACGTTAATTAAGTAGTGGTAATCCTTAGATATAGTTTTTAGTTATAATCCAAATCCAGACTCATATGCTAGATTTGTTCTCTATTTAATATCAGGTAGTTCTTTCAAGAGATTTCATATTGTCGCTTTTAGTGACTGATTGTGAGTTCTTTTTTTTATTTATTTAAATAATTTTATTGCATCGAAAAATCATTTCTTATGAAAATCAAAGCAAATCATCTTCGAGAAAAAATCCCACACTATGATGATTATCATTTAATCATTATAAAATTCTACAAATGATTGAATAAGTGATTAATGTTATCAAATTTTAGATGTATATATTCAAAGTATCTATTTATTTCAGCACTTGGGGGTAAAAGTTGATTCGCTTGGATTGAACTACTCTATTAATTTTAACCCCTTGACATCCATTACACGTGATAGGAAACAAACAGAGCGCTAACACCGGTACGTAAGATATTCAGCTGGGGTACACTCGCCGTGCTAGGATGAATGAATTCGTGGAAACTATGTCATTTCAAGTTTCACACGCGCCGTACAATGCGAATTTAAACGTTCCAGGCGTGATTTAAAACCATTTCCTTAAGCATGATTTTACACCCTTTCATATGGTACGGCACAACTAAGTCTTGGAATGGACTAAGTTTTAGATTTCACGGTGAAAATATGATAAACCATCCAATGGACAGGTTGGATCCGATGCACGTGTCACACTGACAGCTCAGTTGTCTAGTAGCCTACAGTAGTCTTAGAGCAGCGGATTCGGTCCGGCGGGGTAACACCAAGTTCAGTCAATCCGTCACCCTGGGGCCACATTGATCTGTGTGTTTTATATCTATGCCGTCCATCCGTTTTACCATACCATTTTAGGTTACTTGCCAAAAAAAGAAGCAGATAAAATTCTCATATGGATATATATGACAATAAACAATGGTGATTGAACGGTCACCATTAAAAATTTCCTAGGCCCCACTGTAGTGTTTATTTTCCATCCATCCTCTTTATAAGAACCTGGAAGAAGAGAAAACACAAACATCAGCTCGATCCAAAACTATTGTGGGGCAAAAGAATTCAATCAATAAATTTTCTGATGGTGTGGTCCACCTGAAATTTAGAACCGCTTCATTTTTGGGCCCTTTATATAAAATGATATGGAAAAACAGGTAGACAGTGTCGATATACAAAATATAAATCAAGGTGGACCCACGGTCACGGCCTGACCAAACACAGTGTTAGTCTAGACTGACCGAATCAGCACTGGACTCGAGCCGTCCGAGTCGAGTCGAGCCATTTTGTTAGTGGGGCCATTGACCTTTCTTCCAGACATTCGCACGTGGCCTATCGTGTACCTGTGATAACATGATTTAAAAAAGGCCCACAAGTTGTCTGAGAATTACTAAAATAATAAAATGCATTCTAGAAGGGCACCATTTTATCTTATTTGGATCAGACGTGAATCTCATATATGCGGTGCTGATGTAAAGGATCTGGACCGTTCAGATGATGGGCCATATTCCATAACAACAACAACAACAAGAACAACCTGATTATCCACTTTTTTGGACTACAAATGTGTGGTTCTGAACAAGTTCCTAGCAATGGTTTCTATACAAGTTTTAGAACTCCATTGGTTGGACGGTTAGGATTTTTCTGCTTCTAATTAGGGCCCACAGAAACTGTACCACTTTGAAATTTGGCTGTCATCTCTATCTCTCACGTGGCCATTGATCTAGACCACTGGATTAAGGATTTCTCATCTGAAATAAGCCACAACCAAAAGCACACTGATTGAAAGATCCTAGCCGTCCAATCTTTTTTTGGCGGATTGCTTCATGTGACCTTTTGTTGGTCATTCAAGAGAAAGTTTATGGTCACAGAAACCAAGTGGCATTCCATGCCTATCGGACGGCTCAGATTGATGGTCCCAAAATTTAGTGTGTAGCATGTATGCACCATAACTGTTCATCTCATTTTAATACTAAATGCAGCAAGAAAATCATCAGGACTTGCTTTTGATTTTGATTTTTTTGATTTTTTATTTTTGTTGACGGTTATTAAATGTCCTATCTCGATGGACGCGGATTTCCTGCGAAAGCCTTTCGTAGGAAGTTCCTGCGCAAGGATTCTGAACGCGGATCCAACCCGTCCATCCGTTTTTTGAGCTCATTTTAGAACATGAGACCGAAAATTATTAGGATCC
This sequence comes from Magnolia sinica, assembly GCF_029962835.1. Lineage (NCBI taxonomy): Eukaryota > Viridiplantae > Streptophyta > Magnoliopsida > Magnoliales > Magnoliaceae > Magnolia > Magnolia sinica. The sequence continues at coordinate 88,265,862 of NC_080580.1, forward strand.
AAAACTCAAGTGGGCCATACCAGACGAAACAGTGGGGAAAGGAATTCCTACCGTTGAAACCTTCCCAAGATCCACCTTGATGTTTATCTTCCATCCAAACCGTCTATAAGGTCATTTTCACTGAGATGAAGTGAATAGCCAAGAAATTAAACCGATATAAAACTTTTGTAGCCATTTAAATGTTTCAACGGTGGTCATTAAATCCCTACTATTTCCTATCGTGTGGCTCACTTGAGTTTTTGATCATCCTCATTTTTGGCCGCATGTCCTGAAATGAACTCGAAAAACGGATGGACGGAGTGGCTTTCTCAAAAACATCTTAGTGAGCCCCACATAGAATCCAGGCTTTGGCAGGAAATCCGCGTCCTATCTCGATGGAATATTGCCACGTGGAGGGCACTCGAAACATATCCCATGTTGGGCCCGGACACGAATCCTGTGTCCCCTGTTAACAGGAAGTTCCTGCAGGCGGAAGCTATGTGGGGCCCACCGACATGCCCTTGAGAAATCCATTCCGTCCATCAGTTTCTATAGTCCAAAACAAGACAGGATTCAAAAAATAAGGCAGACCCAAATCTCAAATAGGTAACGCCGTATGAAAATGCGAGATTGAATGTCCACCATTGGAAACTTTATGGAATAAATGAAGTTCTTTATCAGGATAATATTTTTCCTATAGTTCATATCAGTAGAAATAACTTTATTAACGGTGTGGATGGCATATAAACGTCATGGTGGGCTCCAGAAATGTTTCAATGGTGTGTGTTTACATTATTACCTTTTCCTATCGTATGGCCCACATAACTTTTGGATCCACCTCATGTTTTTCACACTTCCCAATTATGATCTTTCAAAACGGATCAACGGAGTAGATTTATCAAAATCATCCATGTGGGCCCCACATATCTTCCGCTACAGAAACATTCCTGTTGTCCGGGGGAACATGCAATTCGCGTTGGTTTAACCCACCAACCTAGCACGTTTGGGGCACTCACGTCGTGCGTTCAAAAAAACAAAAACAAAAAGGAAAAAATCTTTTCGTACTCCTGCATTGTGCGATGCTTCATGCGCCTGCCCTACGAAATTGTGCTGGCGTCATAACTAAACTCAAATTAAACCGTCCAAATTGTGGGACCCACTTCAGATACGTCAACTAACAAAAAGTTGTACTGAACTCATGTCCAATCAGCGGATTGCCTGATGCATAAAAGGCCATTAAGATGAAAACCATCAACCGTCCAAATCCAAAAAATAGATGTCTCTTAATCACAGGTCAGGGTCCCTCAATCAATATAAATTACAACCTATAGCATCTATGCAGTGGACCCCGGAATTTGGACCGTCTGATTTGAATCTCATATGTGCCACGAGTAGAAATCTGAGACACCATTAAAGGTATATTCGTCAGCATCCCAACTCCTGGGCAGAAAATTCCAAGGTATCTTTTCAGACTTCCTGAATCCTTATCCTAGCCACGAAAAGTGACATTTCAGCACCATAAGAACTTTTCCACCGTTCATATGGCAATCGGACCATCCGATCCTTTGGTCCATCTGTGACTGGATCATAGTTCAAATATCACATCATAGGATGATCTACCGGTTCCACAAACCCTCTCTCTGAGTTCTTGCATTTGGACCGTCAGTCTTAATACTTCAAACCTTCCAATCAATCACATGTATTGGACGGTTATAATCACAGGATATGCCATATTCGTTTCTGGACTCGCTATTTGGAGGGTTAAGATTGCAGAACCTGCATACTTATGTGAGATGTACGGATAAATGGTAGTGAACTATCAGCAGTAGTAGCGTTTAAATCCAACATAATCCACCGACCAAGGGTATCTGTATCATTTGATTATCTTCGGCTGTTGGAAAGACGTGTAATTCCAGCCGTTGCCGTCAGCCTCGAAATCGTAGCCATGACGTACACGTACGGTAACCAATCCAGTCATGCATTTGGTGGGCCCCACCTTGGGATCTGCATCATTCTAGAAGGCACAACAGACTGATGATCTGGCCGTCCTTTTCTTGTCCCTAGATCAGATGCTTAGCATAAAAGGAAACGTTACCCGTCCATATCCGAACCGGCCAATGGACGGTCAGGATTGTAGTTATTGGTTACAACCATAAAGGAAAGAAATAACTTCGGTACTCTAGCATGATGCACCGTATACTGCTCATGCGTTAAATCGTTGTACACGTGGCAAACATATAAAACAAACCGCTCAAAACGTGGGTCCCACTTAGAGGGGTTACGAACCAAAATCACAGACCGAGATGCTGTTTTGATTGGCCGATTGGTGGACCACTGATCAACGGTCCATGCTCAACAAATTAGTGTCCATTAATAGGAGGTTATAACGGTTCAGTTAATCCGGTCTTAAGACCATGATCTACCGAAAGTGGGACCCACGGCTTGAACGATTTCCTTTATGTGAATCTTATGCCACGTGTACGATTCTGTGTGCACGTGCTCAACCAGAGCACCCATGAGAAACTGAAAACGCTTTAGTATGTGAATATTCTCTCGCGTGGATGGAGAACACACGTGGGAAAGATCCACTCCGTCCATCAGGTTAGACACCCTATTATTGTGTATCATAACAAAAATCAGATTGATTCAATCTTCAGGTGGGCCACACCATGTGGAACAGTTGAGATGGGACGTCTCACCATTAAAATAAATCAAGTTGTGTATCGGATCCTTCGTGTGTGTATGAGCCATCCAAACCATGCATCTGACTCAAAAAGACAGAATGAATGGATTCCAGAAAATAAGGATCTTATAAGACTTATAAGGTTTACACCACATGAATTTAGAGTTTTTAGTCATACTTTAATATAGTTTTCTATGGTGTAGTGCAGAGAATTCTTTTATTACAATGATTTTAAGGATGTATGGTAAAAATATTCCAAATCACCAGATGGACGGTGTGGATCTGATTCAAATCCTCATCCACGTGGTGCTCGGTTAGTTGTAGGCCTCGCTCTCCATGGGAGACAATTGGGTGGGTGCGGTCCTTACTGTGGGGCCCAACTTGATGCACGAATTCTATATCCATGCCGTCCATTCGTTTTTTCAGGTTATCTTAGTGTATTATAAATAAATTTAAGTAGATCCAATTATCAACTGGACCATAAAACCAGAAACAGCAGTGATCAACCATTAATGAGCCACAGAAGTTTTAGATCAAGATGATATTTCTTATTTCACTTCATATAGGCTTATATGACCTTATCAACATATTGGATGTAAAATAAAAAACACTTAAACATTAAATTTATCCCTTCTAAGTTTTTATGGTATGGTCCACCTGATAATTATATCTGCTTAAATTTCAATATACCTCATAAAATTATTTGAAAAAACGGATGAACGGTGTGGATATAGAATAAATCCATCAATGTGGGCCCCACTGTAAGGGCCGCACTGTATCTACTCCCGCCCTCCATACCACTACAGTCTTAACAAAATATCGTGTGTCATACCATTCGTCTCGATGAACCGAAGCCCCCCGTACAAACTTTCCACGCCTGCACGAATACGACGAGTAAGATGACGTTGACACGTGACATAATTGTGATGACGTAATACCAATTTTGCCCTTTTTCTGTGTGAAAATTCAAGAGGATTCTTCGTATCCAGCTTCCTTTACATTTCCATGCATTTTCTAATCCTACCCTTTCCTCACACATAAAAATGACATAACATCCTCTCATCCTTTCCATCTCCACTCCTCCCACTGAAGAGAGAAAAAATGGAAGCTCTTCCACCTGAGAATTCACCGATCATCGACTGCGGAAAGGCGATCCAGGAGCTGATCGACGGCCAAGAATACGCCACCCAGCTCCAAAATCTCTTCCAGAAAGCCCCACTTGATCAAGGGCTGGAATCAGCTGAAATTCTTCTCGATAAGGTGGCTCAGTCCTTCTCCAACGCTCTTTCGGTGCTGAATTCCGGCGTGATCGATAAGGATCGCTGGAATCCGTCGACTACCCAATTGTGTTCGTCATGTTCTGATGACCGTGGGGTCAAAAATTCCGGCCATAGTAAGAAGATTCCGGTGGCAAAAGATCGGAGAGGGACCTACAAGAGGAGGTGAGTACATAAATTTCCATGCTACTCATTCTATCAAATGTTAGGGGTATTTTAGTCATTTTAACCATATGGGGACATATTCGTCATTAGAAGAAGTATTGTTCTAAATTCCTATTGGGTGACTTCAAGTCAATAGAGGAAAGGCCAAAGATATCTCCTACATATGACAAATATGCTCCTGAGTCTTTTCAAATTTACAATTCTGTCCTGAAAAACCTTCCCCGTTTGGCATTTCCATCACCGTGACTTGGTACTAGTCCCTCACTCGTGTGGGATCACTGAGTATCTACACGCAGGAGAGATGAACACGTGTGAGAGATCTGAGCTTTTTATCAGTTGGATTTTCACTGTTTTTCATAGTTTGGCCAAAGAATCAAGAGATTTCACATCTCAATAGGGCTACAATATACAAAACAAATGGACGGTTAAAAAGATTCAGTTTAATTTGTACATTTGTGGCCCACCCGATGAGTGAATTATTCAATTTTTTAAATTAGCTGATCAAATCACTATTTCAAACCAGATGAAAGGCTCAGATCTCACACACGTGTTCCAAATTGGCACCAATTTTGTGATATCTTCTTTTTCTTTGTGTGTGCTATACTTAAAACCCAACCATTTTTAAGCATGAAAATATAATGGAAAATCTGCTAATTTTCATTTATTTGGTACTTAAATAAGCTATTTTTACTAATAGATGATATTTTTTTTTCTCAGCCTAAGATATATTTTTTTTTTTTCTTAATCTCAGAAGAACATCAGATACATGGACAAAGGTCTCGGCCACACCTATCGACGATGGCTATTCATGGAGAAAATACGGGCAAAAGGAGATCCTCGGCGCCAGATTTCCAAGGTAATTAGGTTGGGAAAATATAAAATATAATAGAATTAATAATAATTTAAAGAAATATAATTGCATTATATAACATAGTCATAAAAAAAAAAAAAAAAAAAATCATTTTCTGTATTTTAAACTGGTATAGACAGAATATTCGGAGTATTTGCGCATTATTGGAAAATAAAAATTCATTATTTTTTATATTATTTGAATATAATTGTGTAAAAAATCATCAATTTTCTAATAATGTGATCTTAAAGTACTAATCGAATTGCTAAGCAATAATTGTAATGCATGGGTTAAGTTCTATCAGTGGAGAAATATGATAGAGGTCATGGATATATGAATATGTATATATATAAATACAAATGTATAAATATGCACATATACATATAGCGAAATAAATACACTGATAGATCGATGACAAGCCATTTGTCTGGCGAGGATCGTTTGTGCATGACATCCAACACATTCAACGGCTCTTTTCGGCGATGAAGATCACATAGAGCAAAAATCAGGCCGACCCAATAATCAGGCTCGTCACACCATAGGAAACAATGGACAACTACACAAAAACATCTTCCTGTATGGCCCACTTGATGATTGGATTGGCCTGATTTATTTCATGGTGGGGTAAACCTATTGGATGGTTGGATGTCATGGGAACATGAGATAGGCCCCACTAATAACTTGATAAGGTGTGATCATGTATGTATATTTTGATAAGGTAATTGACATCTTTCACTTGTGGTTAACAGGAGCTATTTCAGATGCACCCATAAAAATGACCAAGGCTGTCAAGCTACCAAACAAGTGCAGCAGACGGAAGACGACGGGCCGTCGATGTATCGCATCACATACATGGGCCATCACACATGCAAGGACCTACTGAAGGCCTCATACATGTTGGATTCTACCTCTAGAGACTCTTTCCTACTCAACTTCGAATCCAATTCCATAAGCAAGCAAGAGCAACCTTTGTTTTTCACATCCTACACTTCAATTAAGCAAGAGGTTAATGAAGAGATGAGAAGTGATCTCACCCAAAGCAGCTCGCCTTCGTCCGGATATCCAATGCCGTCCGATATCCCTTTGTTCGAATTGTGTGACCCATTGCCGACCTTCTCGATGGCGGGGTCCGATACCGGAGATGTGGTGTCCGGCGTCTACTCATGTGCCAGTTCTCCCACATTGAACATGGATTTTTCAACTGGAATTGATGATATTTTTAGTTTTGATGATGGGGAATACTAGGAAATTAAGCTCCATGTAAATGAAGTTAGATTACTTTTCCTTTCTTTTCTTTTTCTTCTTTTTTTTTTTTACTTTGTTTTTTTTTTCTCTGTTTTTTTTTGTTTTTTTTTTTTTTTACTTTTCTGTATTTTGTATGACATGTTTTTCTTTTTTAAGAAATGATCAGCAACACTTCCTTCTAGTGTAACACATGTGTAACATAATGCGTGTCTGAATATGCGAGTGAGACAGAGAGAGGTGTGGAAAAGGCAATTAACAGCAACACAACAGAACATGAGATCTTAGGCATTCATTAGGTAGGGCTAGAGCTGGGCATCGAGTCAAGTCAGACCAAGTTATGGCTGACCCGACTCGATTCGTTTTTGAAATAGGCCTGACCCGAGCTCGACTCGACTTGGTACCGAGTCCAGCGTGCTTGAACCAATCCGAATTCAGGTCTGGCCTAAACTAATCCGAAACCAAGCCCGACCTGGTAAAAAGTATCGAGTTGTTTTGAGCTAGCACCGATTCAGATTGATAGATGAGGGGGGAGGAGAGGGGAGAGAGAGGACGACGGTGGTGAATCCGGTGATGGTGGTTGGTGGCTGCTGTGCAACTGTCGGGTGAGAGGACGACGGTGGTGAATCCGGTTATGATGATTGGTGGTTGCCGGACTTGGAAGAGGAGGATGAGAGAGGAAGAGAGAGTTGGGATCGAGTCAGGGAGGGTTGGGTCGGGCGTATAGGGTTAGAAATATTTAAAATTTAGGATTTTTTATTTTATATATACCTAAATCTAAGTCAAATCGGTTTCAGATCGAGTCGAGTTTGACCGGATTGAGTTTTGGGTCGAGTTACTGGGTAACTTGAACTCGACTCGATTTGAGTTCGGATTTGACGAAGGCTACTCGGTTCAGACCGACTCACCCATTTGGTTCGGGTTGAGTCGATTCCGAACGAGTCAGACAAGTCGAGTTAGGTGAGTCAAGTCGGTTTGTGCCCAGCTCTAGGTAGGGCCCACAGTGAGAATTCTGGCTGTGGAAGAGTGAGGGAAATCAATTTCCTGCAACTCCAGCCTACAGGGCTCCTTGAAGGGTGGGGCCTACCTTGATGTCCATGTGATGTCACCATTGAAAATGAGCCCAAAATTGAGGAAGATCCAAAACTATTGAATGCCCACCGTCGAAACCTTTGTGGGGCCCACATAAGTTTACGATAAGTTGATGTTTGTGTTTTCGGGATAACTATAAATGGGTTGGATGGCATATAAATACTACAAACAGGCCTGACGAAAGTTTCAATGCTGAACATTTTCATTTGAACTGTTCTTGCTATGTGTCGTACTTGAGGACCACTAGGGTTATTGGTAACTAAGCCTATACATATGTTGTAGGAAGAGCTGTGCTCAATGTGATGTTTGTGGGCCATCCACTCCGAACAGTTGAGACTCCTAGTATAATTAGGTCGACCCGAACATAAAAACGGCCAAAATCCAAACTTAGGTGGGCCACACACCTGAGAGAAAAGTGGGGATGTCTAAGGCCACCATGTTGTTTATATGCCACACAACTCGTTCGCAGGCGAACCCGAAAATAGACCAAAAAATAAATATGATTTAAAGCTAAGGTAGGGCCACACATATTGAAATTAGAGATTTTAGTCATGATTTTAATTTCATTGTTCCTAAGCATTTTCCCATATCTAACTATATGGTGGGCCTAATTTTTATTATGCACTTGAATAGAGGGTGACAAAACAAATGTATGGAGTGGATTTCACACGTACATCATGGTGAGCCCCACAGATATATGTTGCATGTGCTTCTCGTGACACTGGATTCAGGTCGGGTAGCTGTTGGTTGGAAAAGTCATCAAAGGACCGATCATGTTGGCACAAGCCTCCAAAATTAATAATCCAAGACCTTTGTGGACCTTTCATTTTCACATTACATCGCCATTCATTTCAGCCGTACCAGCCATTTTCGTGTAAGATTCATGCCTATTTCTTCGCAAGCTCAAGGCAATATCTATGATATTGCTGGACTTAGTTGGGAAGGTTCCTTCATCTCACACTACTTTTGGATAAGGCATGTGTGCAATACATGTGGAAGAGGAAAGGAAGAGATCTAGATGTAGAAAATTGCACAAGGAAGCTAGGGAGAAAAGGATCTTGACATTCATGGAAAATAAGGAAGAAAAAGTCAAAAGAAGAAAGTGCAAACAGAAGAAAAAAGAGAGAGAAATTAAAAGATAAAAACCATTTTATTCAAAGTAAGAGAAAAAGGTAAGAGATATTTTAGGTATGTGTTGTGTTTGCATTGTAAAAGTAGTATTAGGTGGGCCACACATGATCATTGGTTACAATTATAGTGGGTTTTACCAGATCGCTCAATCTAAATAATTAAATGGTTAAATCAAAACTTACGATCATGTGTGACCCACCTAATAGAAGTCTTACATGTGTTGGCTTGCTCTCCTTTGGAATAGGGTTTTTTTAATTTTATAATCCTATCAGTACTGCAACTCTAAAATACAAACTTTTTAACTAACCACTTTTTAATTTAACTCAATAAAAGCTTTATTAATAGCTAAGTTTCTTAATTAGATTAGGGTTAGGCATCGATTCTCGACAAAATGCCCCTTTGCAAAGAAAGGGCACCACTATATATGAAGAGAGACTACCCTAAATGATTTCAGTGGTCTCATCTCACTTGTGTTTTAGATTTGCTTTCTTTCGAGTAATCTCATAAGATGAGTTGGTGTAACATACTAATGGATTGAATTTCACATAGACATGAGGGTAAGTCTTATGATGCTTTTGTTTTGTCATTATGTGAGCTATATGAAAGGAGGAAGATGGGAGGAGACTCCTCACACCAAAGAAATGGATAAAATGGTGGGAAAAAAAGAAAAAGGAAAAAAGAACTATAAAAGCTTCTTTCCAAAATAAAGATAAGTACATGAGACCAAGCTAGAGAACTTTCAACGATAGCCTCAAATAGTAGTTGGAAGGAACTCTATCCTACATGTGAGGCCCACCATCGGTGATCAAAAAAGTTAATTAATGACTGGTATGGGGAAATATAGTCCGACTGCCCTTAGGGACGACTCGGGTTGACGAGCATACACTCCTGCGCCACATCATCCAGAAAAGGCAGACTTCGCATCCCCAAGCGTAGTCCTTGATAGTGCATGTTCCTAAGCTTCCACCTATGTACCTCACAAGGATTGTCCTGAAGTCTCTAGAAGCCTAAAGGATTAATCAACTTGGTGAAGTTGAGGAAGAAGAGCTCATCGAGAATAGATGAGACCGACGAGGAGATAGGTCCAACCCTCAGCTCGAAAAAATCAATAGCCAAGACGACCAATGCAGAACTTCCAAGCTTTTCATGGCAATCCCTAGCTGGTTAATCGATGGGTTTAGCTCGACTCAGTGCAGCTCGGCCCATCCCTGGTCAATCGATTGGTTCAGCTCGGCTTAGTTTAGGTCAATTTCATCCGGTTAATCAATTGGTTTAGCTCGGCTCCGACACAAATAATCGAAGATTCAGTTCAAATCTTTGTGATATCCAATTTTTGTAGCCTTTAACTTCTTCATGAGTCTTGATAGCCTCCTTGGATCACTCATATATAGGTTCGCCTTGAACGAAATAAGAGGTCCAAACCGTGCCGACTTACAATGCTCTGATCAAAGCAGTGCCAACTTACCTCGGGTATGCGTGACTCAAAGGTAACCGTTGATATCCATCACCTTCGCATAATTGTCCATCGAATAGATCTTATCCTTGGCACTGCCCTTATATCCAGAGCCCCTTATCGTATGGTACCGCTAGAGTTGCACGAGTTGCAAAGACAGATAGATGAATTCCGTCGTTTGGAGTTTATTCGCCCGAGTAATTCACCTTGGGGAGCACCTGTGCTTTTTGTAAAGAAGAAAGATGGTTCTTTACGGTTGTGTGTTGATTATAGAGGACTTAATAAGGTTACGATTAGAAACAAGTATCCGCTCCCAAGAATAGATGATTTATTTGATCAGTTGAGTGGTGTGCAGTATTTCTCGAAAATAGATTTACGGTCTGGGTATCATCAGATTCGGGTTCGGGAGGAAGATATCCCGAAGACAGCGTTTGTGACTCGTTATGTACAATTTGAATTTCAGGTCATGTCATTTGGTCTGACTAATGCACTTGCAGTATTTATGCAGTTGATGAATGAAGTATTCCATCCTTATTTGAACCAGTTTATAGTTGTTTTTATAAATGATATTTTAATATATTCAAAGACAAGGGAAGATCATGAGTGACACTTAGAGATGACGTTGCAAACCCTTCGTGCCTACCAGCTATATGCTAAACTGAAAAAATGTGAATTTTGGCAGGAAGAAGTAAAATTTTTGGGGCACACAGTTTCAAAGAATGAAGTTTCAGTTGATCCAGCTAAGGTTGAAGCAGTTTTGTAATGGAAACAACCAAAGAATGCATCTGAGATTCAGAGTTTCTTAGGTCTAGCAGGGTATTATAGCCGTTTTGTTAAAGGATTTTCTCGTATAGCTACCCCACTGACTCGATTAATTAGAAAGGATGCAATGTTTGTTTGGAGTGGAGCCTATAAGCGGGCATTCGTGGAACTAAAAACTCGACTGACGACGGCACCGATTCTCACTCTTCTATTTGGGAGTGAGGGATTCGTTGTTTATACAGATGCCTCGCTTATAGGTTTGGGGTGTGTCCTAATGCAACAGGACAAGGTAGTAGCATATGCATCTCATTAACTTAGGCCTCATGAGCAAAATTATCCTCCACACAACCTAGAGTTAGTAGCGGTAGTTTTTGCCCTCAAATAAGGACATAGTTGTCATTTCTCAGATTGTTTAATTTTAAGTCCGTATCTTAACATTTGGACATCGGGTTGAAATACGGCTTGCGGATCGATAACAGAAAAACAGTATGATCAAGTCAAAACATTCTCGAGGTCAATGGACCTACAGTCAACGACTATCCAGTGTACAAACCATATTTCGGAGCCTCAGGTCTTCCAGGTCTTACAACTTAATTCTAGGGTAACTACCCACATTCACCGCTCACGCACATCTCGCCTAATGGCTAAGGTCGTGCATGAGATTACTAACTACCCTATCCTACATATAATATAACTAAAGGATCTACCCATACTGAAAAGGTATGCAGAATCTCTCACCCTAAACCCTTCAACACGACTAGACCCAGATTCCTAGCCTGACTTTGGCATCGGAGGGTCCCCTACTCTAGCCAGGGTCTCCTTTTTTCTTTTCTTGTGCAGGTGCTTGGAGGTCTGAAGAGGGAGGTCCAAATTCTTGCATCAACACCTATCATGGGACTCTTCTCCGGGCCCACCTTCTTACGTGCTGACATCCTCATCCTTACTTTTTCTCGTGGGCCAATTGAATTTTGTATAGTTAGATTTTTAGGCTTATCTATTAACATGAGCAAACATAAATCACATACAGGTGGGCTCTACATGATTTATTTATTTTTAATAAAGAAGTCACTCCCACAGTTGGTGGTGTGGGCACAAATTTGCATCCCATCTACTGCAAATTTAGCGTGTAAGATGGTAACAAGATTGATGGTTCCAAGAAGTGCTGGAAATCCTAGTTCAATTGAGCAATGCCCTACACGTGCGGCCTACCCATAAGATCGGAACAGTTCATTAGGTGGGCCCTATCGACTATGGCCGATGATGAGAAAACCATATTGATTGGTCATTCGGTGTTCGGTCCATAAAATGGAAATAGGAGGATTAAAATTAAAATTTCAACGGTGCATATACAATGAGCAGATACCCACTATTTCAACCGATAGGATCACTTAACCTTTGCAGTATCTTTCTCGTGAGTCATCTATAGATAGGTCCACCGGATGAACATCTTCGATCACCAAGATAGAGCTGGTCCAGTGATTCAAGCTACAAAACCTATCCTTTTCCAATTTTTCTTTTTGCACAAATATATCGAATCCTGAAAGGGACTTGAATGATATACTTTGACAGCATTAATGTTAATACCAAAACTCTAAAATAGAATCTTTTCAGCTAACTACTTTAAAAAAAAATTTAATTCAATAAAAGCTTAAATAGTAACTAAGTGTCTTAATTAGATTAGGGCCAGGCATTGATTCTCAACAAGATGTGGAAGAAAGAGCACTGCTACATAAGAAGAGAGCTCCCTAAAATGATTTAGTGGTCTTATCTCACTTGTGTTTTAAATATACTTTCTTTTAAGTAATCTCGTAAGATGAGCTGGTGAAAAGGCCTAGCTATATGTCCTAGAGGGGGGGGGGGGGTGAATAGGACAATACCAAATAAAACTTATAACAGCGGAATTAAAAAGAATATGATAGCCAAAATAAATCACAATGCAAGAAAGTAAAATAACCTCAAAATTCAGATCTTGAGAGGTTGATACAAATGTTGTTCTAAGGACAACCTTACACCAAAAACCAGAGTTTATGGTAGGATAACCTTATTTTTAGAAAGATCTTTGTATCAAATCTCAAACCGAAGAGGAATACAGAAATAAATACAAACTAAATTAAAATAAATTGTAATCACAAATGTATTGTTCTAGGGACAACCATACACCATAAAAATGACAGGGCAACCTTGCTGGAACAACTTTTAAAGGAAATTGAATATCAAGTTGATAAAGGAATAGCAGAAAATAAATTCTAAACTATTGCAAAATTCTCACAATGCTTGAATTAAATGATTACAATATTCACCACCATACATACATCCCACAAAAGAATAATTAAAGATCAGAAGTATAAATCATTCAACCACAACACAAGGGATTATAGTGGTTCACCTGTGTGTTCACCAACTGTTAAACAACAGCCACAGAGAATGCTACTCCACTCCTAATATCCTCACACATGGGATATTGGCGTTCACTAACAAAATAAGTTTTCCCAGGTTCACCCAAAACCTTTACAATTGTGTCTTTGTCTGTGGGCTTACACAATTAAAAAACCCCACTTCTGAGTTTTCCTAGCTCTCCTCAGATAACCAATACAACAAGATTTTTCTGGCAAATCTTGAAAGAAACCAAAACAGAAAGGAATTTATAATTAAATGTAAAATACCTGATTATCTCCTTCGTTGTAGCAGCCCGGTAGAACCAAATCAGAGTAGATGATTGAATGTCCAAGTTCAATATCCAGTACTCAATTACAATGGTTCTAATTCTAATAGATTTTAAATTAAACCAAATAGGGCTTGCCTTAATTGATTTTGATTCCAAAGAAAGGGAATAACAATTCCTCTTATCAAATTAGATTGGAATAGTAGAAACAAAATCAATTAAATAAAGCTAAGGAAAGAGAATATTAAATAAGCACACTTAGCTTAGATGGAGCACAGAATTATCTCTCAGAAGTTCGATGAAGATTGGCTTGAATGGATTAATTAATTTGATGATTTCTTTTGAGATTCGTGCACTATTTATAGGTGAGCGGATCGCGTCTTCGACTGGTCTAGGGAGCTCTTCGACTAGTCGAAGCAATAATGAATATTTGAACTTTCAGGCGCGATAAGCTTTGATCGTTCTACGATCGGTCAAAGGTCTCCTTCAATCGGTCGAAGGTCTCCTTTAATCGGGTCAAGAACTTGAAAAACATCGCCGGATTTTAAGTCGAAGATTTTCGATCGTCGAAGATGCAATCGACATCGCCTTTCGATCGGTCGAACAGATTCCTGGACTAGTTGAAGCCTAACAGATTTTATCCGAAATTTGTAACAAACTCACGACTGATCGAGGAATTTCTTAGACTGGTCGAAGCAACTCTAGAATTAGTCGAAGAAGGCCTAGGACTAGTCGAAGAACAGACCAAACTTATGTAAAATAAACATTCGATTTATGTATCCAAAGTGACCTACTTCTAAGGTCAACCTAAGGTCAGTCAAACCTCAACCATGAAGAAAGGACATTGAAACATTAGGAACTAGTGACCTTGAAGTATGAGCCTTGAAGTCTTGATGTAGTTCAATCTTGAAATCTTGATGTAACTCAATCTTGAAATCTTGATGTAGCTCAATCTTGAAAGTGTCTTGAGTTCTTTACAAACTGCCTTGTACTCTTCTTGTAATCTTGCAGCTTGAGTCTTGTCTTGTGAGCAGTTCTTGCATTCAAGATTGATCCTTGTACTTGTGAGCTTTGCTTGTTGTGAGCTTAGCTTGTTCATGAATGTTGATCCTTGAGAGAGCTTCACTTATGCAAGTTATATATAACAGTGATTTTGGCACCACAAATTTGACAACAGACAGGGATATAAACTATAGCACTTACAGCTGGTGCAATAGATGCATATATTGGATGTCACATAAACACGAGAGTATAAGCCTTATAATGCTTAACTATGTGAGCTACACGCAAAGAAAAAAAATGAGAGGAGGCTCCTCGTACCAAAGAAATTGACAAATTCATTGATGGGCTACATGTAAAAGAAAATATCTATAAAAGCTCAGTGCCTTTCCAAAGTGGGGATAAGTACATGAGACTGAGTTGGAGAACTTTCAATGAAACCCTCAAATGGTAGTTTGATGAAACTTGAACCACGCATGACGCCAGCCATGGATAGCTGAAAATGAGAAAGTCACATTGGTTGGACCATCTTTCATATATTAGGAGAGTTTCCTACAATACTTGTCGCAAGGAGCCAAGTTCGAGGCTTAAAAATAAAAAATAAAAAAAATAAAAACATTTGTTTTGTCTATCATCTACATCAAACCATATTAAGATGATAGCGTTGAATTGAAAGTGGATTAGCTGGTGTACTACACACCATGGAATTGGCTGGTGTGTTGATGTCACCAACTTTTGTGGTTCCCATCACGAGGTATGTATTACATCCAAGCCGTCTGTCCATTTGATGAGTTTGTTGTAATGCTTGATCCAAAAACTAAGACAGATCTAAAGATCAAGTGGACCACACTATAAAAAGTAGTGGGAGATTGAACATATACCATTGAAATCCTTTTGGAGGTCACATAAGATTTAGATTAATATGATATTTGTTTTTCCTTTTCATTCAGGTTTGTGTGCCCTTATGAACATAGTGGATAGAAAGTAAACATTATGATGGGCCCTACAAATGTTTTAACTATGAGAATCATTGTCCTGTGGTCCACTTGAGCTCTAGATATCACTCATTCTTGAGCTCATGCTCTAACCAAATGGATGAACAGCGTGTACATACTAAATACATCATTGTGGGCCCCAATATAACTTTGTTCTCCTTTGAACCACGCGTACAACTTAGAGGAGCATCAATGCTCATTTTCTGAACATGTATTTATATTAGCTAGGTTAGTGATGTCCTATATTAGCCAATTTAATTTCTTAAAAATAAAATAATAAAAAATTTAAGCAACCAAGCCACATCACTGAAAAAAGTAAGAATTAATTAAAATACGCCGCATAATAGTCCTCCTTGTGCTCACCTTCTTGGCAGTCATCTCCCTTTTTCTCACGGGGTAGCTAATTGAGCTTTGTGTGGGAATTTTTGGTTTACGTAATAACATGAACTAAGCATACATCACTTACAGGTGGGCCCACATGTTGTTTTTAAGAAGTCAATGCTGTCGGCACAAATTCGCATTCCATCTAATGCAGATCTAGCGTGTAAGATCGTAACAAGATAGATGGTTCTAAGGAGTGCTCCAAATCGTAGTTCGATTGAGCTATACTCTACACGTGTGACCCACCCATAGGATCGGAACAGTTCATTAGGTGGGCCCTATCGAGGATGGCCACTGATGAGAAAACGGCATTGATTGGTCATCTGAGGCTCCCTCCATAGAATGCAAATACAATGATTAAAATCAAAATTTCAACGGTGCATATCCATTGAGAAGGATCCCGTTATTTCAACGTATGGGATCACTTGGTCGTTGCGTATCTTTTTCTTCGGTCATCTGTAGATGGGTCCACCGGATGAACGGTTCCGATCATCAAGATAGAGGTCCAATCATGCAAGCTACTAAACCAATCCTTTTTCTATTTTTCTCTTTCCACAAAAATATCGGATCCTGAAAGGATCTTGAATGATACTCTGGCAAGGTTGATGGTTAATACGCAGGCAGAAAAAAAATCGTACACGTGGCATATGTTAACTAATGTTAAACAGAAAAAAATTGCAAAAACCATGTTCTCTAAGTCCAAAATCAGGTTTTCTAAACAATCCTAACCTCTAAGTTAAGGGTACATGTTTGTTGAAATAGGATCGTTAGATCTTTTCATTTCGACCGTCCAATAAGTGTCCACCTATCCGATAGTTATAGGATAAAATAGGTGTAATTTTTTTTTTAATTCTTGATATATCTAAATTGGGAAAATTAATATGGTAATTTTAATTTTAATTAATTTAATGCCACGTAGGCAATGTATAAGTAATTTCTAAGTGGCTGCATATCATCAACCACACTCTGCTGGAGTACCGAACTCTTTCTCTTTCCATCTCATTTCGTTTGGGCTGATCCACTTGTCTCTGCTCTTCCGTCCCTTTTCAGATCGTACACCATTCACGTGTAACACGTGATGATGATCTGGACCAAGAATCCTGTTGGATCCACCTTTGATTGTGACTAATGAAACATTTATTTTATTGGTATATCGTAGCCGTCTATTAAATGGACCATTCCATACTGAACATGATCCATTAATGAACTTTGTACTTAAGCGTCTATTCTTATTCCACTTATTAGGATAATAATATCTTATAAACAGAAATATTTCTTGTTAAATGGTCCAACGGAAATTTAAATTTAAATTTAACGGTTTAGATCTAGTATATATTTAACACAAGTGTAGAAATGACGTGGAGGTACAGATAACTTTCATGCCTCCGAAAGCACTGGATCCTGTCAGAAGACAGCAACGATACAATGGGAATCTCCGAAAAGAAAAAGACGAGAAGGTTACCATACGTGATATTTGCTGAATCCATTCGCGTGTGGAGCCGCGCCCATACACGCGTGGGAAAATATGGGATTCGTGTGGGAAATGTAAGCTGTCCATCTGTTGATCAATGCACAGATCTTGTGCATCAAAATTCAGACCATTTCTGTGGGCTAAGGTGTACAAATAAATTGATGGAGATAACAATAATCTTTGGCCGTCCATTTGTTATATATGCTGTAGCCCATGAAAATGGCCTATTTTTTAAGCCAGAAGATCTAAAAGTATAGTTCATTTAATAGAAAGATCAGATATCTCACACGTGTTTCATATTTGCACGTGTGACCGCATGTGATTGAGGAAGGCTCCTGCGCGCGTGAAATTAGCAAACCTAGTGGTCCTCATGGCCAGCTAGAATACCTGTCCATCAATTCCAAGTGGCACTCTCATCAGGTGGGCCGTAAGGGTACGTTGAGAATAGGCCATTGGTGATTTCTCTCTGACCGTCCATTTTCCTCGTACGGTGGCGGCTCAACTGATGAAGAGAGATACGTCAGATTCGGACGTGAATTGCGTGGTGAACCCAACACCACGTAGGGACGCGGTGTAAGGACTACGTGGGGTCCACCATGATGTCTATATTTTAATCCACGCCGTCCATACGTTATTTAAACCTTGTTTTATGTAATTAGCCCCAAATTGAAGCGTATCCAAATCTCAATTAAGTTGCATAAAATAGTAGGAATTGAACGTTTACCGTTTAAAGCATCTTGCTAGCGTTGTACACAAACCGAGTTGGCTTGGTTAGCTCGCTAGACTGGACTCGAAAAGCTTGGTTCAACTCAATTCGAAACTGAGTTGGAGCCGAGTGGAGTTGATTTTTTGAGTTTAAAAAAATTTCTAACCGTGTACAAGCTTGATCAAGCTCAACTCGACTTGGATCTAACCCTAACTCGAATTGAACTCGGGTCAAACTAGTTCGATGACTTAGTTATTTTGATATTGATGTTACTCACGAGGCATTTGATGAAATGACTCAACGAAACATCATCGGGTGGCAAGGAAGGTATGGACATGAACTAAATGTCCATATGTCTTGATTTTGATGTTGGCTACTGAGTGTTTAATAAACTACCTATAAAATCGTTGTTATTGTTTTACATGTGATGAGAAATTGAAGATATACTACATTTGTTTATGAAAATGCTGCACAGGTGAACTCGGCTTAATCTTGATTCGAACTTAGCTCGAAGTAGCCCCAGATGCTGACCATACCAAGTTCGATCAAATTGGAGGACTAAGCTAAGCCGAAATTAATCCAACTCGCGTACACCTCTACTTCTTGCAGGCCCCGTAGGTTTTAGATCAAGATGATATTTGTGTTTTCCCTTAATCTTGATATGTGTGACCTTTTAGATCAAGATGATATTTGTGTTTTCCTTAATCCAGGTATGTGTGACCTTTTGGATCAAGATGATATTTGTATTTTCCCTTAATCAAGATATGTGTAACCTTATAAACATATATTTGGGCCCAGGAAGGTTTCAACGGTGGACCTCGTTATTCCCACTGTTTCCTGTGGTGTGGTCGATTTGAGCGTTGGATATCTGTCAACTTTATAGTCATGCCTTACAATGAGCTGGAAAAAAGGATGGACGGCGTGGATAAGACACATACATCACGGTGGGCGCCACAAAGTCCTTACACCATGTAGCTACGTGGTGCTTGGTTCACCGCACAATCCGCGTCCCTCTGATTAATGGTCCAGGTAGTATCCGCGATCCAATCAGCTCAATTTTAGCTACCTTAACTAAAAGACGTTTTTCGAATGAACGGTTAGGATCCATTGTCGAAGTGGACAATGGAGTAATAGGGTTAACTAATGGTACTCGACGCGCATTGTATCTTCGCATACTACTATCTGCGCACATCTATAGTATTCTCAGGTCTTTATTTCGCATAACCGGGACCAATGGATCAGTGATCTAGACCATTGATCTGATGGGCCCCACTATGAATGGACCACCCACGAAATTCTTCCACATTAGATGACCTTAATCCTTCGATTGGTGGCTTGCGAATATACAGTTAGTGTGTTCGACGCAAAATGTACCAACGATCCACATTCAACCAAACATAGGCCAAAAATCGGACGGCTTGGATCTTTCAATTTCTGAGATTCTTAGGTTATGGGCCATCTCTACTGGGGCTAAGATGAATCGTCTGATCACCGAATCACGGATCCCGGCGCAAATCCCGCGACTCTCGCTGACTTCCAACGCAAATGGGCCCCACTGAGGATGCGGGCAAGTAGAAAAATCGGACCTGTTGACAGCTGAAAGGACGGTGAGGTGCACCTAATGGACGGCTCATATTCCACCACGCATGTTGGTTTGGAAAAATAGTGACATTGGCCAACTTGGCAGGAAAAGAGATAAGATTACCGTACGAAAGGAACTTTCCATTGAGAACCACTCCAGCCAAAGGTTTCAAGAGGACATCGACACCGTTGATTGTGACAATGACGAGATGTGGGGCCCACCCCACTTCTCGAAATCGATTAGTCATGGAAGAAAAAGTTAATAAATAAAATCAAAATGTCATAGTTTAAATGGCTGTCTAACGTCCTTTTTCATGAATGAGGAATGACAACGTACGTGGTATCTCATATTCGCAGGGTACAGAAGCATTTTAGTTCTGGCAAGTGGGGCCATGTTTCGTTAATCTGAACCGTTGATCTGTCGAATTTGAATTCAGATATAGTCTGATCTGATTATAAGATTCCATTAATAAATATTAGTACCTTTTCCAATTGAATATTTCTCTTATTCTGTTGTTTCCATTCTCAACCGTGTATCTTCTGGGAACAGAATTTGAAGGATACGATTTTCTTATACTTGAAATTTTTGAATTTATATTCCATCCATGGTGGGACATGACAATCAACGGTCTGGATTAGTGAAACATAGGCCCCATTTGATGTTGTGCAAAGCTGCGGGTCACGAATATCAAACGTGTGAACGTGGAACCTTCCAAAGACAATGAATAAAGATAGGGATCGGGAGAAGGAAAGGAGAATGAAGAATTACTGGACCCTGTGCATGTACACTCGCGAGTGTGCTCCCCAAATGCGCTGATGCGGAAGATCTGAGCCGTTCATCGGGTGCGCCCTACTACTATATACGTTGATGCAAAATATTATGTCAGACCTATTGTTGGGTAGATGACACAACCACATTTAATCTGGACCAATAGATGATTCCATCTTAACCATCCACTTATTTTGAACCAGTTGATTCAAGGACAACGATGCTTTCTAGCATTGAGATACTAGAAGGTGGGACCCATTTGATTAACGGTTCAGATCCATGTGGGTGGCCAGCTAGCGAGTGCACTTGACAATGTTCTAGTAAAAAGAGAAGGTTCGTAGAGGTAGAAAAGATGTGAACGTATGTGGTAGGACTGTGAAAGGTCAATGGTCATGTGAACTGGTGTGAACACGTCTTTGAGTCCAGCACGGCTCGTGGGTTGAAACTTCCACACTTCTCAGACTGATTTGATGGCTAGGAATAAAAACATTAAAATAAAAATAAGGATCCAATGGCTTCTCCCCCAAGAGACTATTGTGTCCACCAAGAGGTCTACGTTACGTTAGGCCAACAACATTGGTCGGTTTCACCAGCTCATGTTAGGGTTTCTGTATTTATTTTTATAAGGTATATAAATATATTATGTATGGATTTATTTATTTATTTATTTTTAATATTCGATGGTGATTTTAAGCTCAAGTCTCTCCAGGAATGGTATAAATGCATCGTTTTACACGCATCGGATACTTAGTTCAAATTTATTAGTATTTTTTTATTCTAGCTATAGCGATGATTTAGTGCTTCTAGAGCGCGGCGCGCGCGCGCGCGCACACACACACATATATATATGGTATCAATGCAACATATTGTATATGTGATGTCAGTTGGGTTAATTAAGATTTGAATGACAATTATATATATTGCCATATAATAATAAATGTTTATTTAAGTTATATATATATATTCTAATCTACATAAATATATATATAAAAAATACCATATCCAATCAATCAAGAGTCTTATTCTTTCATTTTTAATTTTTAATTTTTAATTTTTAATATGTTTTATGAGACATCAGTGTTAAAATTTGAAAATCTATTTAATACTTGGAAGGGTAAATTTTTGTGTTGAGTTATAGACTTGTATGGTCATTATACCATAAAGATAAATAGTTATTTTTATTTTTTTTATTTTTTTTTTGTACTTATTAAAATAATGTTTTAAAAAAATACTAAATTTATTTTAAAATATTAGCTATACAAGTCAAGATTTAAATTCATAGATTTCATATTTTTATATCAAATTTCTTTATTTTCTCTATTCTATACTACAGTTTTTATATAAGAGTATTACTCCAAAAATTAAGTAGATTCAAAACTCAAGTAAGCCTCATTGAGAAAAATATTGGGGATGGAATTGCTGATAATTAAATCCACTATATTTATATGCGATTCTAGAAGCGTCTCTATGGAATTGCTGATAATTAAATCCACTATATTTATATGCGATTCTAGAAGTGTCTCTTTCTTTTTTCTTTTTTCCTTTTTGGCAAATATTCTAATATGAGCTGGCAAAAATAATGGATAGAGTTGATGTTGAACAAAAGATGCATTGGCCCCACAAAGATTGCCTACAGTGCTTCTTCGCTCGTAAGTAAGAGAAAATCTTTAGTACTTTGATAGTGATGGATGATTAACAAGCATCTAGAAATCATGTAAAAATTCAGTACATTGTATTAAAATTATTAAAATTAAGATGTTTGAATTATAGGTCCTGTTTAAATATATCATGAGCCAAATATTACACTGAGTTGGTTACCTAACTATTAGATTGGTCGGTTTGGACGGTTAAAAATGAAAAAATAATAATAATCTAATGGTCGTTTTTCAACAAACAAATGCCCATGGGAATGCTTGACTAATCTGATTTTGAGACCATGACCTGCCAACATTGATTTACAATTTCGAATTCTTGTTTGCCACTTATAAACCTTTTGAGTGGCTGGCTTTTAAGTGGTATACACTGGCAGAGTATTAAAAAAACATCATCAAAACAAAGTTTATAGACTGGTTGTGTGTGATGCTTGATATGCAGTACTTGAAAATTATACATGTGGCTTGACTTAAATTGGACTGCCAAAAATATTAAAATCCAAAAGGTTAATTTCACAGTAGTCCCAAGATCAAAGTGGTTGAGTAATCCTAACCTTTGATTCTCAGGCACTCTTCTTGAGATAGGATCATTCGAAATTTCTCATCCCATCTCAACCGTGTGATCTAATGTATTACACAAGTATAATTGGCCTATGATATATTTAAAGTGGACATGTTGACGCAAAAATTTGGTCTATCCTTTTTAGACCTTCAAATACCTGCATAAGAAGAAGACAAAGAAGACCCTGGATAGAGCAGGAGACCCTCCGATGCCAAAGTCAGGCTAGGAATATGGGTCTGGTAATATTGAAGAGTTTTGGGTGAGAGATTCTACATACCTTTCACCTTTGGAGGTGATCTTATTTATAGTTGGTTGAGGAGAGGCAGTCACATAAGAGAGATATCCCTGTTTAGCAGGGACGTGTTGTGGTATGATTTAAGTTTCATATATGTCGTGGGGATCTCCTGAGATTCTCGGCAAAGATCTTGAGCGGATCTCCATGTCGACTGTCCTCCTAAATTCTTGGTTAGGATCTCGCTTAGATATCGCTGAGACTAGGTCAGACCTGATGGAAGGAGAGTCAGGCTGACCCAGGATTGTGCCGACCTGGGGTCGCGCTGACATGGGATTATGCCGGGCTGAGGTGCGGGAGTTGGGCTGACAGGCAGATCAGTAGATCTTCCGACCTGATGAAGAGAGGTCGAGCCCGACATCAGTTCATACTCGATCAGAGGTTGAGGGTTGATCCTCCAGTTACATTTGCCATTGTCCAACCAGACGAAGTGCACAATGTTTCAACCTGACATCTTCTCATTGGTCGGTCCAATTTCCATACAGCAGAACAGGACCCACAATTTGGCCAATTCAAATTGATTTACTTCCATGCCACTTGTGCTGTTTCATCCAAATAAAAAATGGTGGGAGATCTTCAATAATGGGCATGGCATAGCTGTGCAGTGATCTGGACCGTTTAAATCACTGACCCAACTGTGGATGGCTCATAACCTACAATTCACAGTAAGAAGATTACAGTAACCATATGATTTCCACTTTACCAATCGGGTCCGGGCTCAAGTCTAGCCTCATTAGCCCATTTGGCTTGGGCCCAGCCATTGTAGCTGTTATTTGGTTAGATGGGCCGAGATTTGCCCAGGTTGCTGTTTGATCAGTGGCCAACTGGCCATGGATAATTGAAAATTATAAGTTGCAACTGATTTCTCGGCTGGAGGATGGATGGATCAAGGCAGATTTTTTTATGGGCCCATTAAGGCCCAATGAGCTTCTCCTAATTCATTATCGGACCTACACCTTGTACGGTTGGGCCAACAGAAGAGGTGGAAACGTGGATGCCAACCGTTCATCTGGTAGGTAATGTCTACGGTGGTTTGCAGATGAATACAGGAAACACAATCCTATCACATGGACGGTTAGGATGAAGATGGATTCATGAGGAGAAAATAATGGCTAGGATCATCCCAACGGCACGATTTCAGCCAATGGTCATCTACAGACGGGACCCAGTAGTTGGAAGGACCGGCCACAATCATTCATCCGTGGTAACAAGACTGTGGGGCCCACTGTGTTATATGTGTTTCATCCACGCCGTTCATCCGTTTTTCCAGCTCATTCCAACCGATGATTCCAAAATTGAAGAATATGGACGTCTCAAGGTGACCACACTACAGGAAACAGTGCTGTTTATTTGTCATCCAAACTGTTCATGAAGTCACACAGACATGGATAAAGGCAAAACACGAATATCAGCTTGATCCAAAACTTCTGTGGCCTCCAAGAAGTTTTCAACGGTAGGCATTCAATCCCCACTTTTTTCTTGTTGTGTGGTACCTTGAGATTTATATAGGCTTCAATTTTGATTTATTGGCCTAAAATGAGGTGACAAAACGGATGGACGGCGTGGATAAAATACATATATAACGGTGGGGCCCACAGAGTCCTGCAATCCACGGCCAAGACGCCACGGCCAGAAAAGTGAGATTCGAAAAGTTATCAGATGAACCATCGGTTTCTATTTACAGATACGATCATCGCAATTGGATAAGGAGATTGTGCGTTGAGGATTAGCTGATCACAGGAATACCGTTACCTGCTTTAGATCATACCAAGATATCATTACGTACGGTATTGAATCATTCCGTTCCGGCTGAAATCCATTCCGTCCATCACGTTAGAATCATTATTTTTGCCATCCATACATACATAATATACGCAGGATTAAAAACTCACATGCGCCTAGAGGTGTACATGAGTTGAACTGAGTCGAGTCGAGCTTGGCACAATTCAACTCAACTCGGCCACTAGGTAACCCCAGCTTGAACTCGGCTTGACTTGGTCCTCGAGCCTAACTGGCCATATCGGCTCAGATCGGTCCGCAGCTCAGGCCACTTCAAATCGAGTTCGAGCTGAGATCAAGCCTCCACAGCATTTTTTCAAACACACGGAGTGCACCTTCAATTTCTCCTGGAATACAAAGCAATAGCATTGGTTTACATATATTTTATCAAACACTTAGTGGACGACAAAGGTATTTGTTTCATATCCATAGCTTCCTTACTACTAGCTAACACTTTGTTAAGTCATTTCATTAAATACTTGCTTAGCAACATCAATATGAAAATAATCAAGTCCTCAAACTGGTTTGATTCCAGTTAGGGTTCAATATGAGTCGAGTCAAGCTCGGGAAAGCTCGAACTCAGCTCAAAATTTTTTCGAGCTAAAAAATTCAGCTCAACTTGACTTGAACTCAGTTTCAAACCGAGTTGAATCAAGCTTTTTCGAGTTGACTCAAGGGAGCTAACCGAGCTAACTCGGTTCGTGTAGAGCTTTACATGGCCCACGTACGTTTTGGAGGACTATTTTTGTTTATTCTCTTCATCATGGTGGGTTACACCTGGTTAATGGGTACGATGAAATATACACACCATGGTGGCCCCAGACACAAACCTATGGTTAGCATCCCATCGCCACTGTCCCACGTGGTGTGGTCTATCCGAGCTGTGGATCTAGCTGATTTTTGATACGAAGGTCCTAGCAACGTGGATAAAACCTAATAGACGGAATGGAATTTACATATACAACATGGTGGGCCCCACAGAACTTGGTATTTGGAGGAGGGTTCCAATTCATGCTGACAATGCGCCCTCCCTAATGAACGGCCCGGACGATGCACACGTGTGAATGAAGCCCACCATCCATGTCATGCTTGCGAGTACGCTTTGCAAACCTCATGGGAGGAAAAAAAAAGAAGAATATTTATATTGAATTAGTTTATTAACAACCGTACAAAGCCAAAGAATTTCTACAAATAATAATCTCTCATCAGAAAAGAAATCTGGGCCGTTCATCAGGTGGGGATCACCAAGAACATAGAACCACCCAAAAATCAAAGGTCCACTCATCAGGTGTGTCACTAATCAGTTTTCTAACCATCCATTTCCCATACACTAATCACCTAAATATTGGAACGAATTAATTTCTGCGCCATGAAACGTTCACCATGGTCTCCGCTTGATGAACGGTCCAGATCTAGAGCATGCCTGTCTTGTTGGCACGTGTGTCGCAAATCATTGCCTGCGTGTAGATGGGCAATGCCATACACGCGTGTAGGTTTCCTAATTCTCTTGCCTGGAAGAGAAAATAGCATCCATGCTACTGCTGCTGCTCCCTGAGTTAAACATGGCGTCAGCAAGGTCCACCACAGTCTCCGTATCTTTCCCACCTTGCACGTGTGAAGATCCCACGTGAGGATCCCTCTGCATTAGCACGTGTGAAAGGCCCAACTGAATTGAAGTGGATACGGGCTGTGGTTGTGTAGTTCCATGCATCGCTTCCTGAGAGGCTGGTGGGCCAAGGATGAGAGGTGAGGCCGAGTATTGGCACGTGTGGTGGCCACGGTACGTGACCTCGAACGTGTAAGGATCGTCATCCAGCCGTTGGAGATACTTCTTCGCCTGACAACCGTAGAAGTTCTTGTGTGTGCACCGGTAGTAGCTCCTGTCATGCAATGGGCATTGAAGAACGTTGGCAAGGGTATTTTCGTCATTTAAAAATAGGGAGATATTTGATACTCAGGCTGCGTATGAGGCTTCATACGCAGGCACTTCAAAATAATACACGTGGGGGTAATTTAAATCAAATCAAACCAGCTAAATTGTGTACCGTCCAAAAATATCATTGTTGGGTCGGCCACATTTTGAATCACATATCATCATCTATCAATTGATTTTGATTTTGTGCCCCGCTTGATTAATGGATCGGTCTGATTTCAAAAACCAGAGATCATAATGTTGTGGCCCACCTTTTTCACGGCTGGGATATCTTAAATATGCCAATAGTTTGGCGGGAAAGAAGGGGTAGTATATGAAAATTCATATACGAGGCCGTACGTGATAACGGGCGGGTTTGGGCCGACCCGGCCCGACCCAACACTTAAAACCCAAGGCTCAAGTATGGCTCGGGCCTAATATAACAGACCCAAGTCCGACTTGGAAATAATAGTGGGGACCATGTTTGACTTGATACAGTCCAACTGATGTAGTGCGGGTCGTGGACAGTTTCATGGCCGAGATGGATAAAAAAAAGGCCCGATCGGAAACAGAGATGATTCGTACCGTCAGAACTTAAAATGGACATATTTTGTAAACTAGAATGAGCTATTAAGAGGTTGTGAGCTATCTTCTTCCTAGGGTTTATGTTATTATTTAAGAGGTTGTAAGTTTGTTTTTCATAATTAATCAATTTATTACGAATTTTTTAGAATTATTTTTCTTTTTTTTCCTCATGGATTCGAGGCATTTATTTGAGGAGCTCCGTGGATTCAGAATAATTACCCCCATTAGGAAGAAGCTGCTCGACCTCACGTCTTTCCCTGTGTCACCAACCCAGCCCAAAAATAGATAAAATCCCTATTTTCCATTTGATGTTTTTCAATCTATTCATTTATCAAGTGGGCGACACACGGCTAACTAAAATTTTTAGAGAAATAAAATCAACGGCCAGTATTCAAATATAGATGATTGCTTAATTAAGGATTGGACAACTACCACATGTACGTAATGCTAAAATAACTTCAGCTGAGGCCTGGCCATGATGTGAGGCCGAAGACCGGATCATGGGCCAAGCAAGTAGGTCCAAGCCCGGCCCATTGCAACCCTTTGTATCATTGCAAGGGCATTTTGGTAAATTACCTTGGGAATCTGGAATTGAGGATGTCCTTTTGGCCGTACTTTCGCCAGGTGAATCCATCGTCGGGTGGAATCTCTGGATTGCCCGCTCGAGGTGCAGATACCCTCTCCTTACGTATGCTCCGATTCTCTCTCCTGGAGGAAATATAGCCGTTTGGATTTAAACTGACATTTCCAAATTCCAACTGATTTTGAATTTTATGAAAGATTAGAATTCTCTCTAACCTTAAGCTTTGTAGGCCCAGTATCTGTATCATATCTACTCCATTCATTTAAGACATGACCCAAAAATGAAGTAGATTAAAAAAAAAAATCAAGTGGGCCAAACCACGAAAAAAAGTGGGATGAAAACGCCTACGGTTGAAACCTTCAATATTATATGCCATTCTGAATCTGTCCATAAGGTGATTCCCACCCTGATGAATGGCTGAAATTATATAAATATCAGCCTGATTGCAGCTCATAAGAAGGTCTCAATGGTATTTGTTCCATCCCACCATTTCTTATGGTGTGGTAGACTTGAATTTTCAATTTGTCTAATTTTTTAGATCATGTATGCTAGTAAATTTCTACATTGTGATTGGTCCGCATCATTACTGACATTGTCAGCACTAATGATGGCCTAATAATACTATAGTAAGCATGTTTTTTCTATTCGTGACAAGCCCAGAGGGTCTAAGCCTAATCATACTGTAATAAAGTGTTTTTCTATCC
Source organism: Magnolia sinica (assembly GCF_029962835.1). NCBI lineage: Eukaryota > Viridiplantae > Streptophyta > Magnoliopsida > Magnoliales > Magnoliaceae > Magnolia > Magnolia sinica. The sequence goes on from NC_080580.1 coordinate 88,294,129, forward strand.
ATGGCAAGCAAAGAGATCAAAGCCTAATTATACTGCAATAAAGAGGATTTTTCTATTCGGATCAAGCAGAGAGGATAGAAGCCTAATCATACTGTAATAAACAAGTTTTTTCTATTCCTGGCAAGCAAAGAGAGAATTTAGATTCTAAGCTAGCAGAGCCCATGAACCAAGTTGATATAACACAGACATTACAATGGGCCACACCACTCTTAGGATTATAGGGATTTCTGGTTATAGCTTTCTAAAACGAGGGGGCAGTACACACACGTGTCACATATCCTGGGCATTCATTCATATGGCATGTCATTTGAAAATAAAGGGTAGTTGCACCCATCAAGTCAGCTCCAAGTGTGCATTGAATTTGAACGGTTGGATATGTCCATGTTATACACCACCTAATGAATGGCCTAGATCAATAACAAGTGTTCTATCCACCTAGATCTTTGACAAGTGTCTCTCTCCCACACATGAAGTAGCCCTCGTGGAATTACGACCCTTCATCAAATAAACCACCACATACATGTTGATGCTTTGTTAGGACTGAGCTGTCGGGGACTTATCTGAGTCAGGCATTTTCCATTGCTAGCTTGTGGTGTCAAACAAGATCATACGACTCAGATGAGTCAGCAATCCATTCATTTTAATGAAATCATTTGGAAAAGTCCTCTTTTCAGCTGGGATCTAGTATCACCTAATTCTCGTGAATTTTGGGCCTATGAACCATGGTTGATATCGTGGCCGTAGGTACGTATCATATGGATGGGTATGCTCGCTCACGTGTGTCACACGTGGAAGACATTGGTGCAATGTAAATGGGTCCCACCATTCTGACCACCATTCATGAAAAGTCAGGCTAATCTACTCATCAGGTCAGCCACACCCTTACATTGAGTCAGATCAAGGGTCATCCCTTGATTGACACTCATCTGAGGAGTAGATTGCCTTGATTTTTCTACACCCCAATCTTCATTTTTGGGCCCTCCATTTGCATGAATAGGATATCCTTCTTATTGGCAGTTAAAACACCCGAAATCAAGCTGACCCAAAACTCAGGTGGGCCACACATCGTGGAACAATGTAAAATCACTCCTAAAACAACAAGGTGTGGCCCAACTGAGTTTTGGACGAGGCTGGTAACTCGCAGCTTATGAACGGTTTGGATGCATGGAATATACACACCATGGTGGGCCCAGAGACAAACCTAAAGTTGGTGTCCCCTCCCAAATTTTCTGTGTGGTGTGGCTCACCTGAGGTGTAGACTAGGCTATATTTTGACCCTGGGGACTAAAATCAAGGAATCCACCTGATAGATGGTGTGGATCTCACACAAACAACATGGTGGGCCACAGAGCTTCTGTGTCTGTGGTAGAGAATTCTGGTCCTCGTGTTGAAACATGAGTATATACACCAAAACTTCCGTGTATGCTCTTCTTGTTGTGATCAGATTACATCTTACTAGTGGTCACGAGCAGGTAGTGCCACGTGTTATAGAGGTATGTGGCCCATCCAAGCAAGCCCATGATAAGAATTTATGGTGGGTCCCACTCATCACCACCGTCTGATACAAATCGAATGTTGGCATGAGTACTGTTTCGGTGTATGTACTTTATTCCAAGAAAAATAAGAAAGCTAGAGTACTTTGATTTTACCTGTTCCCAGTTCTTTGGACCAATGCCCCTCCCATTGAAGAACTTCTACCGGAATCTGACGTGTCCGTTGCCTGAAATTCTCCAGTGGACCTCGATCGCACCGAAGCCTCTACATCCCCGGCGGCCGCATACTCCATCGGTTGACCCAACTCAAGATCTACACCGCTAGTCGTGATCTCCAACCCTAGATCAAGATCATTGGCCACGCCGATCTTCGGTGCCGAAAACATGTGCACATCGAACGGGTTCCTCCCAACTAAAGCGTGTGCGTGGAGGAGATCCATGGCTTCTGTAGAAGTGGGCCGCCACGATTCGGGCGGCTCGCTGAAGATCATGTGGCTGTAGGGAGATGGGTGGGGAGTATTCAATAGATCCATGGCTTTGTTGAATACACGGATGATTTGTTTACATGAAGAAGATAAGAAATTAGGTTGGTTTGCTAAGGTTGGGAGGTTTGATTCAAGATCTTTGGCTAATGCACATCCATGGAGGATTAATTGGATGGCCTCACTACTAGCATCCATGAATGCTTTGATGTTGGATTTGTTGTGGAATTCAAGGGTCTTAGATAATTTAAATGGGCCATGGAGTCAATCACTTGGAAAATAAAGAGTGCATGGAAAAGAATTTGATGGTCTCCATGACTACCCCAAATTGTACTCCAAGGTCAACTCTTCTATCCATGTGTCTGATTTTCTATGATCAGAACCGTTCATCAGATGGAGAAACCAGTTATTGATGATTCTGTATCCTACATACTATACAATGCAACTCGACCTTTAAAATCAAACATCCAGTGTCTCACATAGAATACGTAAAAGTCAAAGTATATGAAATGGGTTCGTGGATACAAAATGGGGGGAAAATAACAACGGTTCTGATTTCCTGAGGTGGGCCCCATGTAGGTTGGACGGCATACAGGGCTACGTTATTTGGTAGTCTTGGGGACTACTAGAATGCTTCTGGAGTCTGGAGAAAAGATTTTCAAAGTTCGTGCCTTAGTCATACGTTCTCGGATGGAGAATTTAGGGATCGATTACTTGGTCAGAGCTTTCCTAAGCATACATGCGTCTACAGTGGAACCCATCTACACGCCACTCTCATGTGCCAAACTCGCATAAGTGTGCGAGATCCAAACCGTGCATCAGATGGGTCCCACCATGCATATGCACTTGACCATACATCGTGCCCTAAATAAATGGATGGCCGGTGAAACTTATCCAAAATTTTGTAACCCATCCTTTTTTTTTTACAGAGAATATTTGAAACAAAAACTATAAGGTGGGACTCACATGATGGACGGCTTTGATCTTACACGTGAGTTTTATTTCCACATGGGGAGGCGTGTAGATGGGTTATCTTACACACGCGCGCGGCTTGGAAGTATCCTATGGTCATGGTCGTTGTTGTTTTCACGTTGCTGGGGTCTACGGGAAGACTTGGAAGATTCTCCGTGCAGATGGAAAGAAAATATCAACGGTATTCTCTGCTTCTAGTAGAGGGTGATAGGGATTAGACTCATATGATGTTTTAATAAAAGGGTTGACGCGTGTGAGAGATCAGGACCATTCATGTGAGGGCCCCTGCAATGGATTGGCTGTACCCATATTCTAAATGGTCCTAGTCGTACCATCAAAGAAGTTTCTCTTCTTGAATGTGGACCGTTGGCTACATTTGTACTTCAATCCATACTGTTGACACGGTGCACCCCACTCTAAACGCATGTCATGGTCTGATTTGAATCGGTTAAAATTATAATAATATATTAATAATACGAGGTTCAGTTCCTCTATACAACTGTTGAAGAATGAGCTTATTCTCCAAATGTTTATGTGGGTCTACCTTTGTGTAGAGCCCACATTCAAAACGTACGAAAGGTGCGACCCTTTCAAGATCAACCACGTCACAAACATCAGACCAATTCAAAACGCAGGTGGCCACACTACTGGGAACCGTTGGGATAGGGACACATCATTAAAACCTTCTTTGAAACCTTCTTGGTGGGAAGGGGGCACACTTTGTTTTTTTATATGTCATCCAATCCATTGATAAGATTTTTCCCATCAGGATGAATTGGATAAGTAAAAATTGGACCTGAAATGGGTGGTGAGGAGCTCACCACCCACCTCAATGGTGAGATGTCATGGCAAGGTTTGATTGGTGGGCCGTATGTTGTCCGAGATGGGTAGATCCTAAAAGCTTAAAAAAAGGCTTGAGCCCATTGCTAACATCATAAGCCCCACCAATCAAATATCACCACACAGGAATTCAAAAAAGCCTTATAAGCTCACCACGATGTATGTGTTTTATCGGCACCATCAATTCCATTTCTAACTCACATTTTAGTATGAACCTAATAAGCTCACCTCGGTGTATGTGTCTTATCGGCACCATCTATTCCATTTCTAACTCAGATTTTAATATGAACCTAAAAATGAGGTTGATCCAAATCTTAAGTTGACCACACTATAAAAAATAAGAGTTGAGTTTCGATCCCCTGCTTGCTACAAGTATGGATTTTCTTATAGTTGTATTGTGATTAGACCGCATTTAATGCAAGAGTGCTGACAATGTCGTTGAAGACATGGGCGAATCATATTGCATAGAGCATAAAATCCTTTGTGGCAAGCAGATGATCTAGATTCAAGAAATAATAGAGCCCACTGATTGAAACTTTTTTAGAGCAACAAAAGTTACGTGTGCCATACATTAAGGTCCATGTGATATAATCAACAGGTTGGATGGCAGATAAATATTACTATAGATGATAGGAAGTTTTTAAGAGGGCCATTCAATCACACCATTGCTTTGTGTGGTGTGGTTAATATGAGATTTGGATCTACCTTTTCTTCTTCTTCTTCTTATTATTATTATTTTTTTTTGGGTTAGTTTGTTAGTACACACTCATGTCAGTACACACACTCCATGTTAGCCACCCCAGCTAGGGATTGACGCCAAAACCTCAAGTGTTGAAATGAGGTTTCTCTACTCAGTCTGCCAGTTGAGCTATGGATCTGGGTGTGATTTGGATCTACCTCATTTTAAGGCTCATGCATTAAAGTGAGCTGGCAAAATAGATAAACAACGTAAATAAAACACATACATCATGGAGGGCTAGCAGGGCTTTTTCCAGTAACACATAAAACCAACATCTGCCACAAGTAGGGCTGATAGTCGAGTGGGTTCAACGCGACCGACTTGACATTGGGTTGGGCTCAGGCAAAATGAATCGGTTGCAATCTCAAGCTTGGGCTATACAAACACCAAGTCAATAAAATTTAGGTGGGGCTCGGGTTAAGGTCTTGAGTTGCCTGAACCCACCCAAACCTAATCTATATATAAGTTAGTTATAAATTGTAATTGATTGTGGATTGTTTATGTTGAAAGCACAAGATCTTCCAGGGATATAGTGTCATTGGTCCACGCCAATTCTGATGACTCAAGCTAACAAGATACACTAGATTTCTCTCTTGAATGGATTACATGCTATACAATATGCCTTTTAAGGGAGAGATTGTCCCATATTTTAACTTGTTTGTTTAGAAAAAAATGAAGTTCTTTACGATAAATAGCTACATATATAATCAATAAAATTAAAGGTACAAAAATGTAAACCAGCATTAAAAATATAATATACTAATGTAATAATGAAAATATTAACACGTATTCACCCGACCAATCTTAATTGGTTAGGCTTGGGGTTAAGAATTCTCGATTCAAGGTTAGGTTGGATTAAAGTTGAGGTATAAAAACCTTAGATTGGGCTAGGGTTGTGCATCAACCCGACGCAACCTGCCCGGCTTTCAGCCCTAGCTACGCTAGGCTTTCAAAGTCTCAAGGTGGGTGAAGGAGCTCAACTCCCAATCCACATCCTAGGGCATTTTAAGACACAGTCAAGGTATAGTACATCGTTTTGTGGCCCACCTGAGTTTTGAATCTGCTTGATCTTTGGCCTCTAAAGAAAACGTACACTGAACATGACTGGCCAAGTAAATGTCATGATCACATCTTAGTGGGCCCACACAATTATTTATAGAACAAACCAAATCTACAAACGTCCTATGCCAATCAGCGTCTGATAATAAATATATGAGAAAAGATTGTGTCTGCATAATTTCTATGGCCCACATGTGGGAACCACATATTTTGAGCTGTGGCTATGTATATTGAGCCGAGAATAATCACATCATACGAGGAAATATACATAGGTCAGCTATTTAATGGCACATGAGTCGCCGAGATCTTAGTGATCCAAATCATTCATCCGCTAGGTCCATGCTAATAAGATATATCACACTGCATGATCTGATTGATCTGAACCATCGGTCCAGTGAAATTTTGCATTTAATGTGGACCATCAGCTTTATCTATTTTTAACCGTCAATCTGCAAGCTACCAATTAGAAGGTAAGGATCGTCTGGTGGAAGAAATTGCAGTTCATATCCCATCATGATGAAAACATCAGGTGAACAATCTCAACCATCAGAAGATTGGCCCACCTATCTGGGTCTGGGGTGGCAAGATAATTGGGTGGCGAACGATCTACCAAAACATGTTTATTTCTAGAAGGTGAATGTGCGTCCGAGCTCGCAGGACTTTTGGGGCCTGTTTGGTTTACCATTTCCCATGGTAATTATTGGTAAACGGTGGAGAATAAGGTTGAGATGCATAAAGTTTGTGGGGCCACTGTGATGTATTTTTCTGATCCACGCCGTCCATATGTTTTATCAGCTCATTTTAGCACATAAACGAAAAATTGAGGCAAATCCAAAGTGCCTGTAGACCACACCACAGGTCATAGTGGGAATTGAAGTCTACCGTTGAAAACTTTGTGGGGCAAATGAAGCTTTGGATCCAGATGATATTTGTGTTTTTTGGTCCATCCATGTATTTCTGACCTTATAAATAGGTTGGATGGCTGATACATAGTAATTACTGTGGGCCCTACACAATTTTTTAATTTTTAATGGTGGACATCATTATCCCCTCCATTTCCTGTGGTGTGGTCTACTTGAAGTTACAATCTACCCTTTTTTTTTTTTTTTTGTTTTTTATGATCATGCCTTAAAATGAGCTTTTAAAATGGATGGACAGTGTATATCAGACATATATCATTACGGTTTAATGGTGTATAATCATATTCTCTCCACCGGAATGAAACATAGTCACCTGTGTGTTTACCACCAATTACGGTGGAGTTTTCTGCTGATTTTATTTGACCTGCGCGCGGGTGAGCTGCCTACTTACACGCATTTGCACGTGCCAATTACCCGCAAGAAATCTGAGATTTCGTCAGGTATGGTATTGCTTAGAACTTCTAATTAAAAATCAGCCCGTTTCACACCTAAGGTGGGCCACTGCATAGATCACAAATGGATGGCTAGGAAAAAAAGATCTTGACGGTAAGTTCATTTTGTATGTTGTGGCCCACCTGAGGAGTGAAACTGTTTATTTTGTTCACGTAAGATATTAAAATTATTTTCAATCGTATGCATAGTCCAGATCTTACATACGTGTACCATACTTGAATACGTGTCAGCGTGTGAATGAAAAGGTTTCTGAGCGCGTGTAGATTTAGGAATTTCGGTGAATTTCATGCTTCCTCGATGAATATCATGTTTTCCAATGCCTATAGTTATAATCTGTAGCCATAGTTTCATAATCTGTAAGATCCCGTCCATTTCGTAACATTTTTTATGCATATGTGCACGATGATCGACACGCTTGGCCAAACCTGGATTGGCTGTGCATAGTATACACCCGACTGACCAGAACCCCAAGACCTCGAAATCTATTTCATATTGACCGCCCCATCGCCACGTTCGCGGAGGTACCACCCATGCATCCGTTCGACGCTCCGTTAGTGAGATACACTGCGAAGAATCATTGGTATATCATGTGCGCATGGCGCCATATATTCCATTTCACACATTTGTACAACACATGCACCATACCACACATAATCTCCACCCATGTGTGTGATGTCACCCTCCCATACCACCACTCTCTCATGTGCACCCAAAGTCAACCCTTCTCCATACAACACTTTATGCATGATGTCATCATACCATGTCACCCTATGCCTCCTTTAATCCACCATTAATTCCTAATCATGAATCAATTGTCATAATCGTAATCTAAGCTAACCAAAATCATATTAATTGAATCTAACTACATTTTTATCCATTTCTCTACAAATACTCCTCCATTCCTTAACATTTTCACCATTTTCCTACAATAAGAGAGAGAGAGAGAGGTGATCTTGGTGGGCCATCAACCCCATCCCTTTCACCATCAACTCCATCCATCCATCTCAACAACCATCTATCTTAATTATCAAGGTGAGTACACCCCCTTCACTTATGTTATTGATTTGTTTCTTATTTGAAATTGATGATGATTATGATATAGGACCCACTGATAGTGAGCTCCATTGTGATGATGTGTGCCATCTAACCCATTGGCTGTAGCCCCACTATGATGATCACCAGCCATCCAACCTGTCCTTGAGGTCACAAAGACCTGGATGAGGAGAAGACATAGATATTAACCTGATTAGTAAACCATGGCCCTACTGTTGAGGGTCAAATATTGCATATTAAACCCTATTTATTACCTGATTTGACGAACACGATAATGCTTAACGCTATAATTTAATCACGTTTGTGTTGCAAGGTGAATTTAGGAGCTTGGACTGAAAAGAGTACTAAAAATATGGATTTGATGCTCAAGAATCATCAAGGCAAGGGACGGATCTTAGGAGACCGAGATTGAAAAATTCACACGCCATAAATCCAAGAAAATCAAGTGATTGAAAATAAAGAGGCCTGAAAATCATCCTGAATGCAAGATCACAGGGTTCCCACCATCCGTTTGGCATGAAACTTTATGTCCGGCCTGAGGATCATAACGTAACCGTACACGTAAAATTTTGGCCCTCGAATATTTGTGGAAGTGGTCCAATGGAAAGATCAGCCATAAATCACTGATTTGGGGCCCACCCGATCTCTGGATATGCCTCAAATTTGGGCTCCACCCCTTAAATTAGATGGGAAGGCAGATGGATGGTGTATATTTCTGGAAAACATCACTGCGGGGCCCACACGAGTGATGCACGTGCACCACGGCAAGTCCACTCACTGTGCACCAGACGCACGGTCGGCCGACTATATTAGAAAGCGGAGAGAGAGAGTGCAGACCGTCTGCACGTATGAACACTATGGAGCGTTGTGGCCCACTGCCGTTGATCAGACGGGTGATCTGAACCATCCATTCGAACCGGACGGTAGGGCCGACCAGAATTATGATGTCCATGTACCCCATGCACGTGCTCTCAAGAATACCACTTCAAATGCAGGATGAACAACATGAAGATTTGATCCCTTGGACTACACCAAACTCGAGCAAAAGCATCCATTCCCGACTGAAATTTCGCCACGAGTCTAATGAACGGAGTGGATTTCGCTACTGACGTCGATCAGGGGCCCCACTGATGCTACCGACTCCGAATTCGCATGAGTTATGCACGGACGTGCGTCCGGATGCTACCGGCCAACGTGTGTCGTTTTATGATCTCTATCTCGGTTGGATGAGTGATTTAGACATCCAAACTCCTCCCAAGGGGCGTCCAACCAATGCCAAGAAGACTGAATGGAATAGATCCCGCGACAAGATCTTCCTTGTCCCAAAACTCGTTCCAACGCAAGGTGTTTCCTTTTCCACTGCGCAAAACGGACCGACTTCACTATTGCTGCAAAAGCTTTACGCACTCCACTCGACCAACCTCCTTGCTATTATAAAAGGAGAGGGAGAGAGCATGGAGAGGCATCATCAGACGTGTGGAGAGAGAGAGAGAGAGAGAGAGAGAGAGAGAGAGTGTGTGTGTGTGTGTGTGTGTGTGTGTGTGGACGGCCGGCAGTAACAAGTTCATCTTCTCCTTCTTCCTTGTTTTTCCTTTGATGTTTTTCAAACATTTTAGTTCAATCATGTCTATGATTGGCTACACCTCTTAGCTAAGGATATGAGGTGAAGCTTGTAGTGTGATGGGATCGTTTATATGGCTTTGATTTATGTTAAATTGAACTCTCTTTGACTTTGGTTTGATTATAAGGAATATTCATAGTTTTTAATAGCTTGTTGTGACTTAAATTATAATAGATCTGTGATAGCTTTGAGTATGTTCTTTTCATTTTAGAGATTATGAACTTGGGAACGTTGTTGTTCACTATCGTCTCATGAACATGGTTGGATGATGGAATCCTTCCTAACATTAATAATTCTCTTAGATTGGTTGAGGATTGGATAAATTTTGTTGTTTGCTTTGTCTCATAGGCATGGTCTTGTGATGGAATCACTTCTAGTTCTCATACCTATCATTCATTGAAAACTAGATCAAAGGAAGTTCATAATTGAATTTTAATGCATATCTTCCAATTGAATGAAGATGGGACTCTGATTCTAGTTGTGTTTATGAATCAAGCATAGATCTCCCTGATCTCTACAAGTGGATCCTTGGAAACCCTAGTTTCCCACCTTCAAATTTTACAAGTTTTAGTTACTTAATTTTCAATTACTCTCTTACATTCTCCTAATTTAGATACATCTTCTTCTAGTTCTAGTTCTGGTTACTTTCAGAATACGTACAAAATGGGCAAAGGCTACGGATAAAACCTTAGCCTCAAACCTATGGCTACGGTTTAGTCCGTAGGATAACTGTAGTCGTAGCTGCGGTAACAATAAGTCCACAATCTATGGCTACGAATTTAATTCGTAACTATAGGCTCCAATAGCTACAGATATAATCCGTATCAACTATTTCAGTAGCGAAAAGTATTTACAGCTACGGATAATATTTGTAGCTAAAAGTACTGTTGGTTCGTAGCAATATGCCGCATTAATAAAAGCTACGGTTGTCAGATCAGATACGGTTAATATTCGTAGCTATTTCCTACATTTAAAAAAAATATTATAATCATTCAATTACCACCTGCATAATCATTCATTCATTCAATTACATTTTGTATTTTTATTTTTTTTAATTTTTTTGATCCAAACAAAACAGTCTTGCCATTTAATAAAAAGAACAAAACAAAAGTAATCCTGGTTTCCAAACACTACAGAAAAGATTTTAAAAATAAAAAATAAAACAACTTTCCAACATATTAACTAAAAGCACCAACAGATTAGTACCAGCCCCTACTCATATCAGCAACATCACTTTTTACTTTCTTTTTTTTTTTTTACTTCTTCCCTTTCTTGGCTCCCCGTGCAGATTGTGTTGTAGGCACTCTTTCTCCAGGACCCTGAGCCAATCGCTCCTCCCTCCGGGCAATCTTCCTCTCCCTGCTGGCCTTGCTCTTAGCCCTCTTGGCCTCAAACTGATCACTGAGAGTCTTCTCTCTCGCCTTCTCAGCCTTCGACTTGTGGATGCTCTCCATCAGCACAATCTTGTTCTTGAACACGTTACCCTTGACCTTCATGTACATGTCATGGTACATGTGCTTGTCTATCTTCTTGGACTCCCTGTACTTGTGCAACAAGCGCCTAGGCACCCTCAGCCTCCTCATCCAGAGCACCTTTGTTGGCAGCCTCGCCTCCCTCGTACCCTTGCGCTTACCATATCCAGAGTGCCTCCCCTTCCTCTTTGCCTCCAAAGCCCGATGGGCCCGCGAACGGGAGTGAATCTTCATTGGCTTCCTGATGATAAAGCCATCTTTCACAAGCTTCCTAATGTTTTGCCTGGAATTTGCCATCGAGATCTCGCTGGCTTCATTTGGATCAAGCCAGACCTTGCCCTTGCCACACTTGAGAACACTAGAGGCCAAGCGCTTTTGCAACTTCAGTGACACCATGGTTGCTGCTAGAAATTGCGCTGTGGGTGCGTATGATAAGAAGCTGGAGCACCTCCGTTTGCTAATAAGAGGCGGGGAGAAGGAGAGAGTTACCTTTAGTATGAATATAGAAAGATAGAAAAGAATATGGACAACATGGACATAATTCTAGTACCTGAACAAGCCCTGCATTTCTTCTCTTTCCAAGATGTAAGGATGGTCACATAATGCAAAACCAGAGAAAGGGAATGAGAAAATCAAGATAACTCAAAGATAACTGTGCATGCTAGCATTTCAATTGAAGAGTTACAAGTTACCTCTTGAAAGAAGGTAATTGGCTACTGACTAAGGGAATGGTTAGTAGAAATCCAAATCAAGAACATGCAAGGATCATCTTTTAATTCGTCAAAGAATTATTCCTAGCTGAACTTGTATAAATAACAAAAAATAAAAATAAAAATGATCCAATGTAAAGCTGATCAGGTAGAAATCAGAAAAACCTACTTTGATGACGACCATGATGTTTGAGTGATTATTGAAAATTTCTAATAGTTGGAAATCAAAGCTAGAAACCAAAAGCTGAAATTTTAAATGAATTACCTGGTATGCCAGAGTGTGATTGTTGGCAATTCCTCTAGATTTCAATTCTTCCATTATTAAACTGATACAATCTTTCATCTGATCTCTATAAGGATCCCCTGCATCCTCAACATAACTTGCAAACACCAAAGTTAATTGTTAGTGGTTTGGTCTTAGTCCACTTGAGCACATTTCTCTTATATTTGAGAAATAATGTATTTTTAATTGATCCTTAGATTTTTTTTAGTTCTGGTTTGAGTTAATTGTTAGTGGTTTGGTCTTTAGTCCACATGCAGTTTTCTTACATTCTAGCTTTTTTTTTCTCTCTCTTTTCTTTTCTTTCTTTCATTTTTTTTTTTTTCCAAACATCTAGCATCACTAATTGGAAAAGCACAGAAAGTCTTATGTTTGAGGAGAATGGGTTTTCATGATACCAAGGAACTACAGAAGAGGATTGGATAGAACTACAAATGGATAAAAGCCGTCTCATATCAACAGATTGAAGGAAATGTTACTGTTTTGCAATCAACCTGCTGTGTCACCAACAAAAATGAAGGAAATAAGTTGCTTTTGGAACTTGCAAAGCAAAAAAAAAAAAAGGACTGAAATAAATTACTTTTTCTTAAAAGATATATACTTATTTAAGTTTGATATCAAAACAAATGGGGCATCTAACACATAATTGGCATTCTCTTCATTTTTTTTTTCTTTTTTTTTTCTTTTTGTAAATCCGGGATCATTGCTCTATTGGGCCCCAGTTGGATGGATAGCATTCACAATACAGGGGCTACTTTGGTTTTCACATTCATAAACAATTTCCCAATGGTCCACATTCACACACACAAGTGACTCCCTGATGAGTGATCCACCTGATTTCTGGACCAGGTCATCTACATAGTCAGTCACACCTTACAGTTAGCTTAGAAGTCCCACATGTGCTAGGTGCAGCCACAAGTAGTGATGATTGTGGAGTTTTCCTATTTAGTATGCTTACCTTGCGATTGGGTAAGCACCTTTTGTACATATTTTTCTCTAAGGCAATGTGTATAGACATTGAGAAAATACCTGCAGGAGGCGTTGCAAATTCAGATGCATTTTGGAGAATCTTCTGTCATCCAGCATTTGCTTCTTCAGTGCAAAACTACCTGCATTTAAGGAAATCAGTCTGATGAGTAAGATTATTATTTCTTTATGATCCATCGAGGTATAGGCCCAGTCAGCATATTCCCAGTTAAATACCTAAATGGAGGAAAAAGAAAAAAGAAAAGAAAAAGAAAGAAAGAAAATCCCCACTTCATTGTTATCAAGGGTAAGCATTGACTCAAATAGCAATTTTTATTTTTATTTTTTGATATTTATTAAGAGGGATTCAGAAGGGTACCAAAGTCCCAATACAAAGGTCAGGATGACCAGGACCTTGAAGTGCAAGACTGACAGCTACATCATTAGACTCCTTACTAACAAGATCAAAGATAGCCTTCCATTATGCTGCAGCTCGCCCTGCTGCAAATGCATTCACGGATGGGTGTGACCGGTCCCCAGAGGCAAATGTGTGGACCCTATTGCCCTCCTCAACCCAACTCAAAGATTTCATAGGATATCATGCATATATCACACCAACCTGACTATTGTAATAATCTGATCAGTAGCCTTTAATATCGACAGTCAAGATCATTTACACAAAATAGGTCCACTCAACAATTTGATGGATCTATTTATTGGGGACCATCAGATTCTAAAGAGTCACTTCTATTAGGCAATCCTAATCCTTCCATACATGTCTTGGAAAAGGATGACTACAAAAACAAGGACAAACCTGGAATGGATTGGCTCATCTGATCAGTGTGATTTTTGCAGTGTAGCCCATAGAATGTGTTATGGACTCAATAGATAGTAGAGATCGATTGATTGGACTATCCAAGTGGCCAGATGCAACTAGGAGCACTGGAGTATTTCTCTTATTTATTTATTTAAGTTATAAGTAGACTGGCCGTTTTTTGGTCGAATAATACACAACCAATGGACAAGAGTATCTTATGTCAATCCAAAACCTTCAGATAGGCTTAGACATTCCTGCTTTTGCAGGGATGCACTCTGTCCAAATCGCATGCTAAGAACAGTTCTGATCACACTGTGATTTGGTGTGCAAAGGGTACAAACTGCAAAAACAGATGTGGGTTTCTGTTTTTCGTGCCATTATAAACATCAAATGTATTGTATTGTATTGTATCTGCTGGAAAGGCCAAACAAGTTGCAGTTTGGGGTACATTGAAAGAGGCCATTGAAGTTGAAACCAACGCTAGTTCCATACCATGCATTATTTTCTCTCATATTATTTTCTGCTTGGTTTAGGTTCTACTACGATCTGGACAGTTTCAGGGAGAAGTGAGGTTTAGGTACAAGATTACCTTTCTTATATTTATTAAAAATGTTGGCATCTCCTTTATCTTGTTATATATATTACATTTTCCACTTACATTATATAGGTTTTACAAGATCTGTTCTGTAATGGATGGATTTTACAAAGTCAATGAAGTTCAGCATCCGAGCGGATCTATTAGGACAAATAATACAGAAAATGCACATGATTAATCTAAAGTCCGTGAAGAATGTGATTGGGGAAATTACGCAAGAGTAACAGAATGCACATCAGGCATTTCAGTATAAGCCCCTGCCCCGGAACCTGTGAGTGAGATGACAAAGAACCATACAAAAGTAAGAGGAAAGAACAATATAAGCACCTGCCCCGGAACCTAGAGGTTGAAGTGCATACAGACCCCCAGCATCACCATAGCCAGGCTGTTGCAAAAACAGTAACAGAATGCACATTAGGCATTTCAGTATCAAATCTAATGATGGTATTTCTTTTTTCTTTTTTCTGTCTTTTATGAAGGTTGAAATAAAAATAATGCCATTTCTTTTAACAATGTTGCATATAATGTTGTTACAGCTAGCCTTGGATGTGCAAAACCACAAACCCATTATGCTAAAACCAAAGACTAGGTCACTGAAGAGACGAGTCACTAAACAGATACGTTGGATTGGAAGTAAAGGGTAGGCTTACCAGAGAGGATCTGCTTGTCTGATCAGATGGCAACGACAGATTTGTGAAATCCCTGCAAACAAAAAGTGAGTCTCAACAGCAGTAGCATTAAGCTGACAATCGATAAGGCCCCTTAAGTATAAAATTTTCAAGCCACAGAAAGCTAAATGTATGAGAAGCTACCAGCGCACCTAGATCGCTCATTTATTATAGTTCACCTGTAACTCACTGAGGCTGGATTGTGAACAGAAGAAAAAAAGAGCCATGTCAGGTGCAAAAACCGAAAGCAGTAAATAATGGCATTCCAAAAGGTACATACTTGGAGAACTGAATATCTAGCTGACAGCAACCGTCGTAGATATTGCATCCCTACAGAGAAGTAACCCAGACAGTGCTTATCAAATCAACTTTCCAAACTCAATGAAAATCTAGACATCGTTTCACAAGCTGCACCAGATCGAAATTTTTTGAAGCATGGAAGTTGCTTTCACAAATTAAAAAGAAATAAAGAAATATTTACCTTCTTATTTATTTCCAGCCCAAGAAAATTCACACCAATACATCTCCTAGCCACTTTAAACATAAACAAACCATTTCCTGCATTAAAACATGATGTTAGTCAGGAACTTGGAATTAGATACAACAGGAAAAGGCTTGAATAATTTGCAACAGGATTTTAAGACCATCGGCTATGGAATTAAATAAACTACTGAAGGAACAAGTTATTGAAAGAAAAAGATCGAGGGTTTAAATGACACACATGCAATTCTGATTAAAGTCTAAGGAAAATACCACAGAAGAAACGTTGTGGCCACAACAATCATGTATATAATAAGACCCATGATTAATCTTTCTAAGAATACATTGAGGGTGCTTTTGGATGCATTATCAAATCAAATTGCAATTATCATTGTACTAAGGTTGAACAAAGTTTTGAAAAACATCTCAACATTCACTCCTTGTAGTGATGAGTAATAACAGAAAATAAAAAACCTGTCAACCTTATTTTCTTAGCAAATAATGAACTATATACCGGACTCCCCAGTCCGGAACGAAGCTTAACACAATAGAGAGAAAGGTGTCCATGCCATCAACGATAGTATGCGCATCAAAAGAAAAGGCAGAGTGCAAGAAGTATATACCCTGGATCCATATTAATAATGTCACAGATCTCAATATTGACTTCCCAGTTTGGACCAATCAACATGTCACCAGTTGCCCTTTCGACGCACTCCGCAGCATGAGCCATACTCTTTGTACTTCCACTCTCTACACCTAGAAAATTTAGACCAACCACAATTTCAACTAACATTTTTTTTCTTATTTAGAAATAAAGTTTCAATCTACAGTATAGCTCTAGGAGTTACAACCAACAGATGTACTAGAAAGAGCTCTCAAATGAACTGACAGTGGGTGTACTAACAAGCAAACCAAAAAAAAAAAAAAGCGTGTTTGATGGGACTTAAGAAAAACCAGACAAATAATTGATGTACAGAACTGGCAAAACAAGTGCCTGTAAACTGGTTTGAGTGAAGAATAGTAATGTATGATAGAGTTGAGATGCATTTTCAAAAAGGAATTATATTGCATATGTGCTGTGTAATAAATGCCATCTTCCATGCATTGTTAGTGCTACAGCATGCAAGTGTGAATGCATGAATGTGCTTGTGCTATATACTAATTCTTCATCAAGACTTGCATTTGTATCAAGACCTGCATCTTTTGCGCACTTTTTCCTCCTACGTTCTTGCTACTTTCTTGTATGCATTAACTAATGCTTTTCGTATTTGGGATATCTGAACACAGAAATTATGAACTGAGTAAATTGAAATTTAAATTAGAGAAATGATCTAGTGCTCCCATGGCTCTACAAATTATGTGCTCCCAATTGCATATGGCTACCTAGACAGAGCAATCACACTGATCGGACAACTACAACAATTTGTTTAATGAGTATACACAACTTTTTTATCAATGATGAGAAAATTCCACTGAAAAGTATGAACAACACGCACATTATATTCATTGTTAGCAAAACGACATATGGCAAAATAGCAGTATGCGTTCAATTCCAATCTTTAATGATGATCAAATTACAGTCAAAGAAACAAAGATGTCAAAATTGGGAGATGGACAAGTTCGTAATTAATATGGTCAAATTATCTTTCTCAAATCCTTCATTTCCAAGTAATCAACAAAAATAAACCGGATCCTTCCACTAAATTTTCTCACTTTCCACATATTTCTATCAATGGATAATGACAACCAATCACTAACTTTATTTGACTTGTTCATGTGTTTCATATCTTCATCTCAGTTACATTAGTATTCCTTAGTAAATTTCAACCACATTAACTACCAAAGTTACATTCTTGAAAAACACTTATCTCAATAACCAAAAAAAAAAAAAAATTTGTCTGCAACATAGAATAAACAAATGAATTTGAGAATACATTTAGGTTTTAGGATTAGGTGTAGGTTTAGGTTTAGGGATTTGAGAATACATTTAGGTTATAGGTTTAGGTTATAGGTTTAGGTTTAGGTTAAGGTTTGATTATAAGTTATAAGTTTAGGTTATAGGTTATAGGTTATATGTCAAGGTTTAGGTTATAGGTTTTGGTTAAGGTTAAGGTAGTAGGTTTAGGTTTATGTTTGGGTTATAGGTTTAGGTTAGGTTTAGGTTTAGGTTATAGGTTATAGGTTATAGTTTTTGGGAATTGAGAATTGGTTAAGGTTTAGGTTTAGGAAATCGGGTTCGGGTTCGGGATCGAGTTTAGGTTTGGGTTTTCAAGTTTAGGTTTAGGTTTAGGTTAGGGAGTTGAGATTAGGATTAGGTGTAGGTTTAGGTTTAGGGATTTGAGAATACATTTAGGTTTTAGGTTTTAGGTTTAGGTTAAGGTTATAGGTTTAGGTTTAGGTTTAGGTTATAGGTTATAGGTTATAGGTTATAGCTTTAGGGAATTGAGAATAGGTTTAGGTTTAGGTTTAGGAAATCGTGTTCGGGTTCGGGATCAGGTTTAGGTTTGGGTTTTCAAGTTTAAGTTTAGGTTTAGGTTAGGGAGTTGAGATTAGGATTAGGTGTAGGTTTAGGTTTAGGGATCTGAGAATACATTTAGGTTTTAGGTTTAGGTTTAGGTTATAGGTTTAGGTTAATGTTAGGTTATAGGTTGTAAGTTTAAGTTATAGGTTATAGGTTATGGGTTAAGGTTTTGGTTATAGGTTTTGGTTTAGGTTATAGGTTTAGATCTAAGTTACAGGTTATATGTTATAGGTTATAGCTTTTGGGAATTGAGAATAGGTTAAGGTTTAGGTTTAGGAAATCGGGTTCGGGTTCGGGATTGGGTTTAAGTTTGGGTTTTCAAGTTTAGGTTTACGTTTAGGTTAGGGAGTTGAGATTAGGATTAGGTGTAGGTTTAGGTTTAGGGATTTGAGAATACATTTAGGTTTTAGGTTTAGAATACAACAAGCTTTGGAGTTCTCCCTATGTTTCCCCAATTTTTCTACTTCTATATTTGTAAGCACATTATAAATTTTCACAACAACTCCGACCCGCTGGGAAAAGGCTATTATCATGATGAAGACAATACTGATGGTGATTGGGAAAAGGCTATGATTATGATGAAGATAGTACCGATGGTGATTATTTCCAAAGATTCAATGGATAATACCCAATTGTAGGTTAGGGATGCATTAGTCCAATTCTAGTTTCATCGTCTTTCTAAAATTCTAAATAATGCACAGAGATGGACGCGCAAAGTCCATGTGCTTCCCTATAGAATGGATTGTTCTCTTTGCACAACAAACCATCAAATGGGCTTAAATTAATACCCATACCTGCACCCGCACGCATTTAACCATCCCCATACCCAGCCTATTGCCGCCACCACCTTTTTTTTTTCTTTTTCTTTTTCTTTTTTTTTCTTTTTTGAATATTCCACTACCAAAAAACTAGGCAAAGGCTACGGATAAAATCAGAAATTAGTTTTGCACAACCAATTTAATTTTTGGATTGTAACTTAATGACAGTAGGTTTGTGATTTAGACAATTTAATTTGAGTTCATACGTGCAACATGTAAAATTTTTAAGTGGTTGTATGTCAAGTGCCACACCCTTCTAGAGTATCAATTAACCGCAACATTATTTACCCTTGTTTTGGTGGAATCTTGTGTGGTAGGCAAAGTACTAAATGTTTACCTCTAGTACTTCGTCCAACTCAAGAAAACTTCTTTTTCTTCCGAAGTACTATCTCTAAATTAATTTGGAGGGCCAAAAGTCGCAAAAATTTAAGTTGATAATTGTCAAGGAATTAAATACCTTGTGTAGTTTCAAAAAGAGCAAGATTTAAACAACTGGGTGATAATAGCTAAAGGCTTGAACCACACTGTTTTACAATTATATCTCCCTAAATGGGTACATCCACATTATTTATAATATTTGATAATTAATTTAATAAAGAGGAACTCAAAAGTCGAACTTGAAATGAATCAGATGCAATTCTAAAAGCATCATTGCCATCTTGGAATTTAAAATCACTAGAAGAGAATTCTAAAAGTCAAAATCATAAAATAAATAACAAATAGAGATGTGTTATATACCTTGTAAAGGGGGACCTTCTTTACACTAGCCCTGCTTTGCAAATAACAACTGATGCTACTAGCATGGCATTTGGCACCAAGCTAGAAAAATTACAAACAATCGTTATCACCAGAGTGCAGAAAAGGCCAAGAACATGTGGAAGACTTCATAGTTTAACTACAAAGATGCAACTAATACACGAAGGAGAGAAAAGGCAAACCAGGCCCAGTTGGTGTAGTGATACAATAATAAGTACACCCTTGTCACGGCTTTAGTTTTTAAGTTGGTTTTAATTTTTATCACTTGAAAATCATACGAATACCACAATGGGGGAAAAAAAGGACAACACAGAAAAAGCACCCATCACAACAACAAAAAAATTAATTCCATCCATTTGGGATAAAATGATTCAGAAAATCATAATATTGGGGTGTCTGCACTCACGGAAGGCTGCAGGCAACACATCCCTACTCATTCTCCCACAGAAAAAACATAATTGCAGATAACTATTAAGTTAAATTTCAGTATATAGGGAAGAAACAAAGCTCAGCTTTCAATTGAAACATATAGATCAAAGCTATGAATTTAATCTGTGGAATTGTTTTTGTTTTTTTTTTTTTTTTTTGTTCAGGCACTTTCAGTAACTAGTATCAAAGTGAGCACAAAAGCAAAGTCGAGAAGATAATGGTCCAGCACCAAAATTTAAAACTTCTTTAGATATTATATGTTATTAATTAGCCTGCGTTTTTCAACAAGGATTTACAGGATGACTTTGGGTTGGTGGAACATACATCCAAGGGGTGTAGCCTATCACATATGTAGCTGCTCAAACCTCCACCACACGACCCTTGTCACTTGAGTTGGATCCTTCTCATAGCTCCATCAGCCCCTTTCTAGTCCAAGAAATGAAGACAACCGGCCCTAGAGTCCACATTACTTGCATTTAGAAAATAAGGAAAAAAGAAAATTCAGGATAAAAGCCGTAGCCATAGACCTATTGCAAACAAATGCCACAAAGCAGAGCCTCCGTCAGTTACTAGGATGAATATGAGCCTGTCCGATAATGGTGCTGCCACTGTGAATGAGGAAAAGGCGACTCTGTTAGACAGTGAGAATCACAAAGACATTAATGCTAGTAGAGATCAGTTCCCTGGTCGGAGTGGCGACAACCTGATAGGCGCTTTGGTCGAAAATCCCTCTATTCCTTTTCAAGCTGACATGGGTTTTGATGGGACTGCCATTCTGAATTCAATGACTAGGGAAGAGAAGATGCCAGTTGATCATCCAGCAGGTGATTCTAGAAATGATGTTCAAGTTGTAGAGGAAGATAAAGCTTGTGATTCAGGAAACCATGTTGAAGCTGCAGGTGAAGAACATACTGCAGCAAATAGTAATAGTTATGTCGAATCCAAGTTACTGGTTGAGGATCATTCCTCTGTTTCAGAAGGCCAAAACCCAAATGCTCTTCCTATCAAGCAAGTTTGTCATCCGCTGACAGCTGCTGCAGGAGACGGTGATAACTTGGCTGCAGTGGAGATGGAAGAGAAAGCGACGGATGAGGTTAATCAGACTCAAACAGCTGCAGGGAACAGAGAAAAGGTGATGACTGATGAGGTTGATCAAATTCAAATGGCCACTCATTCTACATCAGATGTGGGTGGAGACACAAAATGCAAAAATATCGATCCAGCTACTGGGATCGATGCTGTTCCAAATGAGAAGGCCATGGAATCAGATGGAAAGCTGGTGGAAACCATTGCAAGTTCTGAACAGGCAAGCATAGAACTGGATAGTGAGAGAGTGCTTCGATGCGTGAGTATGCAGATGCTGAAAAAAAACTTGCTGTCAACCGTTCGATGTTCTCGGAATTCGACAAAACCATCGATTCAACATTCTCTTCATAATCTTAAAGGTCCATCAATGTTTTCTTCATAATATCCACGGCCCATGAAACGAAATCCTAAAATCCCCAAATCCCCAATTTGTAAAATCAGAAAAACCCAAATTCAGGGTCCACATTCAAATCTGTAAGCCCTAAAATCTCCAAATCCCTAAATGAGGGTCCATATTCGAATTGGAAATCCACAAATTACTAAATCCCCAAATTCATAAATCAACATTGAGATTGAGAGAGAGAGAGAGAGAGAGAGAGACCTCGCGGTCGAGGATGGGCAGGGAGAGAGAGAGAGAGAAGTGGAGCCGTCCGAACGAGTCCCTCACGCAGTCGAGGATGGGCAGGGAGCGAGAGAGAGAAGTGGGGAGAAGATAGAGAGAAAGGAGCGAGAGAAGATAAGGGAGAGAAGTGGGCGCGCGAGACTGAAAAATGCAGCGGGCGGCATCTTTTGTTTTTTGTGCGCGCGGCCGCCAAGTTGACATGTCAGGGCATCCGTGTGGCCCACCATGATGTATGTCAATTATCTATGCCTTCCATTCAATTCAAAAAATTATTTAACGATTTATCTCAAAAAAATGAGGCAAATAGAAACTCACATAGACCACACTACAAATCAACAAAAAGCACTTAATCTCCATTGTTTCTTATGGTGTGGTCCACTTGAACTTTAAATTTATCTAATTTTTGAGCTAACATATCAAAATGAACTTTCAAAATGGATGGACGGCTTAGATTGAATACAAAAATTATGATGGGCCCCCCATAGAACTTCAAAGAGACCATCAATATGAGAAAAGGCTACTGTAGTTTTGGGGTTAATCCGTAGTTATATAGCTACGGTTTATATCCGTAGCTAAAGACTCTAGTTTTTTTTAGTAATATAATAATCATCCTAGATTGGTTGAGAATTGACTAAATTTTATTATTTGCTTTGTATCATAAGCATGATTTTGTGATAGAATCACTTCTAGTTCTCATACCTATCATTTATTGAAAACTAGATCAAAAGAAGTTCATAATTGAATTTTAATGCATATCTTCCAATTGAATGAAGATGGGACTCTGATTCCGGTTGTGTTTATGAATCAAGCATAAATCTCCCTGATCTTTACAAGTGGATCCTTGGAAACCCTAGTTTCCCACCTTCAAATTTTACAAGTTTTAGTTACTTAATTTTCAATTACTCTCTTTCATTCTCCTAATTTAAATTACATCTTCTTCTAGTTCTAGTTACTTTCAAAATACGTACAAGGTTCAATCCCTGTGGATTCGACCTCGGTCTTACCAAGATTATTACTACATCGCGACCATACACTTAGGGTTATGAACACCTACTGTGGGCTCATTGTGACGCTGCATGCGATCTGAACCGTCTAAGTTATGGACCGCACTTGAATGCTTAATTCCTGCACACACTACACACAAATAAATAAATCAATCAATAAAACAAATAAAAGAGAGAGAGAGAGAGAGAGAGTGGACGTTGTTGCTGCCAGCGTCCAAAGGATGCTGCAGCAAGCAACGTCCTGTTACTGTTTGGAAGGCAAGGAATGTGGGACCCATAATAGGCCCCACCATGATGTATATATCTGATCCACACCGTCCATCCAAAATTTCAAATCATTTTAGGCCTTGTACCAAAACATGGAGCCAATCCAAATCTCTGGTAGGCCACACCATTGAAAATAGTGGTAATAGTGATATTTACTGTTAAAAACTGTTAGGGCCCACTGTGATGTTTTTATACGCCCAAATATATCGAACATTGGACTCATTGGGCTTGCCACGTGCCGAAGAACCCAACAGAAGGAGTAGACCGTCCTCATGTGGGCCCCACTTATGAAAAACAACCACAACAATAATAATAATAATAAAATGTTGTTGGACGTTGTTGCTGTCAGCGTCCTACTGCTTTGGATTGGAGGACGGTTGGGATGATGGAACCCACTATAGGTCCCACCATGATGTATGTCGAACATCAGCACCGTACATTTGATGGATCCCCTTTGAATAATGGGATACCCCAAAAATCAGCTGCACATGGAACTCAAGTGGCCCATACGATCTAAAATCACGTGGAGACATGGCTAAAACATATAGAAGCACTTGGTGGGGTCCACCTGAAAATTGGATGCATCTGAAACTTAAACCACGTCTCGGTGGGTGCATATATATCCATGCCATCCAGTGGGTAGGACTCACTGTGATGTATGTGTCTTGCATCTGTTTTAACACCAAGCGGGTGGAGCCACTGTAATAAACGTGTTTCATCTGAACCACCCATCTGTCTTAATAGCTTAGTTAGAGCATATGACGTAAACGAGACCGATTCAAATATTAGGTGGACTCTACCATTGGCAGCAGCATTAGGGACTTAATAGTTGAAACTTTGGCAATCTAGGCCCCACCAAAACATTTATTCGCCACCAATCTGTGCCTCACGTATGAGGTATATGTTTATATTGTTGTTATTCATGCCATTCATGAATTCCCATAAATGACCTGAAGCCACAAAAATATTAGCCGGATTCAAACATGTGTGGCCCACTCTTCATGTGGGCACACTGTCAATGAGGCACCGGGCCCACATTGTTGTTGTATTGAATTCCATGTCGTTTGTTAGGGCCCACCCAGCTACTAGAGATTTTGATTTTAGGTGGCCCATCTAAATCTAGTGAATCCATCTTTTTGTGGGCCCACCTAGCAGTGCAAATTTGTGATTTCAGGTGGTCTATCGGGTGGCCTGCATTTGTGGTGTTATGAGGCCTACCAAGCTAAGCGGTAATTTTGACATATTGGTGGCCGCAAATCATGTGATCATGTGATGCTTGGGCACCCTAGACCGTGTGAAATTGTGTGACCTGTGAGGCCCACCACCATGAGATCATGTGTTGTGTTGTTGCTATAAATTGTGCATCATTGAGTTCCGACCCTTAATTAAGTAGTTATCTAATGTGTAGACAACCCATGACCACGTGGAATTGTGATTGGAGTATGGCCCTAAGTCATAGATTTGTGTTTAGCTTTTGAAATATTTTCGATTATAACTTGTGTGTGAGTAATGTTTGTGTGAGGCTGTGATGGAGTGGATGGGTATGAACAATGCGATGTAGTGATTTGGGGCTGACCCCTTGATCATGAGGTCATGTAGCATAAGTATGGCCACCTAATCATGTACAATGGTGGTGTATATGTAGCCATCTAACCATACGATTGTGATATACGCACAAGGCCACCTAACCGTATGAAATCTAGTGGCATTGGTAGTCGCCCAACAACATGACCACATGCTTATGAACATTGGCATGGGTACCTGAATCATGTACAACCAGATTGTATGTTTGGATTATCTAGTTATGATATGAATTGTGATGTACAGTTGGATTATACAACTTGATATTAGCATGACCCTCAATTTAGTATAATATGAACTAAATACGATTATTACATAATGCTCATTAGTGAGATAAATGTGGGGACCACTAAACTATATGCGATGTGATGGAAGGTAGTCCTTGACCTCCTAACCATGTGACACGGAACTGGGTTATTAGTTGTATGAAGTGTAGGGCGGTCGTCACCTAAGACTTAGTTTAATGTAGTGTAACCTCGTATTCGTATATAGGATTGTGATTTTTTCAACTATTCTTCGATGTGTTGAAATGTGGACACTAAACCACGATAGTGATCGCATATACACTAAAACCATGTGAAATTGCAGCACTGTTCGCCTGACCATGTGAAAGTTTGATAAAGTGGATGCTACATTATGTGAGTTATGGTGTTATAACAATAAGTGATCTTGTGATTTCAAATCTTTAATGATGTGGGTAGAGTGCTATTTGTGTGGCCACTTGACCATGGTAACTTAGATAATTGAATGACCACGAGACGGTGCAGACTTATGATAATTGTGTGGTCACTTGGATTTGTGAACTATACTAATTGCGAAGCCTCTTAGGCGTGTGAACTTAAGATGTGTGTCAGGTTGATTTGTTAGACCTAACTTGTGGATGGTATAAGACCACTTTGTAGTCCCTATTGATGTGTTCGCTATGAAATTAGAATGGTTGGCTTGCCAACCTCAAGGGTCATCTTAAGCAAATGCCTTATTGACCCATTAGTGTCAGTCATATCGGGCCTACGTTTGGGCCTCTTGGTAAGTGCATGAGACTCATGATGTGTGTATGCCAAGTTGCATTTGGACCTCGTGATTGAATTATGATTGAAGTCTTTGTATGGACTGATAGTTTAGTGTTAAGGGTCAAATATTGCATATCAGACCCAGTTACTGCCTGGATTTACGAACATAGTATTGTTTAACGGTCTGATTTAATCATATTGTGATGCAGGGCGTATTCACGAGCACGGACTGGATAGGATGCCAAAAGAATGGATTTAAAGCTCAGGCATCATCAAGGCAATGGACGGGACCCCATGGGACCATGAACGAGGATTTACATGTCAGAGATCAGAGAAATTCCAGTCACTCACTTCAAACAGGCCTGAAAGACATCCAGAATGCAGGATTATGGGGTTCCCACTGTCCGATTGACTCCAAACTTTATATGAGACCTGATGATCATGAATTAACCGTACGCACCAAAAATCAGCCATTGGATTGCTGTGGAAGTGGCTCAACGGATAGAGTAGCCCTTTAAAACCTCAAGTGGGGCCCACCTAATCTCTAGATGCGCTTCAGTTTTGGACTCAACATCTTAAATTAAAAGGGGAAGAAGATGGACGGAGAGGATTGCACAGATTCATCACGAGTGGACCCCATTGAATTGCCAGTGCACGGTGCGTAAGTGCACTCAACGTGCACCGAATCAAGTCGATCGGGTCAGCGGCGCTGACCCGATCCTTCTCGCATGCGGAGAACAGCGGGGGGACGCTGTTCGTCCGTTTTTGTGTAGTGGGCCCCATCCATCACAGGTTTCAAAAATCAGAACCGTCCATATGCTCTGCGAGGTGACCAAAACCGTCGCCTAACTTTCTTTTTTGTCCCATGCACACACACACAGGTACAGTGCATGTAAACGCAGGATAGACAGTGCAACGAAGAAATACGTGGGCCACACCAAGTTTGATCCGAAACCAGCCATTCCCACCTGGTTTTTCATTCTTCATTCAATGGACGGAGTGGATTTTCAACTCGGCCTCAACAAATGGGCCATCGCAGGTGGCAGAGTCGACTTGCGGCGACTCTGTTCCTCAGCAGGAAGCTACGGTCGACTCTGGTGGGCCACCATCATCATACCTCATGATGATCCAAGCCATTCAGATGGAGCAGGAGTGAAAACCGACCGTGCAAGGAAGTTTTCTCGAAGATATCCGTGGTAAACATCACTGACCACGTCGTTCTTCCGGCTGTGAAATTCTCGGCTGCGTCAGCTCTGTCTGCGTAAATGGATTTGTTTCCGTTTCGAATACAACAACCTCGCTCCTCCGTCCCTAGCAAGGGATAAAAGGAAGAAAAGAGAGAGCTTTGAGGGAGACAGTGGGGTAGGGACGTGAGCAAAAGGTGGAACGTGGAGGAAAACGGAGATTTTGGAAGCAGCGGCTGGGTTGCTGCTGCACGTGAAGGAAGGAGACGTCGAAGAAGGGAGGAAGAGCTTGGCCTTTGCTGCTGGGACGTGAGCACAGGTTAGCGGCTGGGTTGCTGCTGGCAACGTGTGGAGAAAAGAAAAGGAAGAAAAGAAGAGCAGGACCAGAGGCTGTTGAAGATGAGAAAGGATTGAGGAGGTTGGTTGCCTTATTCTCTTTTTCTTATTTTCTGTTGGCTGTTATTCCTTTCTTTCTTTATGAATCCTAAGGATTTTAGCCTAATCATGGTCAGTTAAACCTCTTAGCTAGGACTAAGAGGTGAAGCCTGTAGCGAGATGGGAGACACTATTTCATGTGTTTAATTTGAATTTCTAAACTGAACTTGGTTTTAAGTTGATTATTAAAAGAATATTTTCTCAGTCTTTAATGGTCTATTGTGACTAAAATTACAATGGGTTTGCAATGGCTTTGAATATCTCTTTTTCTCTTTTGATGTTTATGACGTTAGGAGGCCCTGTTGTTCACCATCATCTCTTGGGCATGGTTGGATGATACTACCCTTCCTGATCTTCATACATTGTTGATTGGTTGGTAATTAGTTTAATCCTGTTGTTTGCTTTGTCTCCTGGGCATGGTTAGATGATGGAATCCATTCTAATTTATATACCCTTCATCTCTTGAAATCTAGATCAAGTAAATTCAGTTTGATTTCCATGATTCCTGATGCAAGCATAAGATCTCCCTGATCTCTACAAGTGGATCCTCTGAATCCCTAGTTTCCCTTCCTCTGAATTCCTTAAAGTTTTAGATAATTATTCCACAATTATTTCTTAAATTCTATTTGGTTTAGATTACATCTTAGTCTAGTTCTAGTTCTACTTGATTTCAGATAACGTACAGGTATCAGTCCCTGTGGATTCGACCTCGGTCTTACCGAGTTTATTACTACATCACAACCCTATACTTAGGGAGTGAACAAGTTTTTGGCGCCATTGTCGTTACGATTCTCTGAAATTAATTGATTTTAGGATTAGTTTAATATTAGGATTTTACTAACCTTAGTTTTTTATTTATTTTTATTTGAGTTCAAAACTAACTTGTTTCCTGTTTTATAGGATCTTGACATAAGTTTCTCAATTGGTAATTCCTTCCTAATCTCTCTACTTTTTCCTATTTTTAGAATTAGGGTTTAAATTTTAGAAATTTTCTAATTCTAGTATTCTCCCTTCTGTAGGAAATAGTTTATTTTTAGAAATTAGGTTATTTCTTTTCTTTTTAGAAATTAACTTTCTATTTTTATTTTAGTAACTTTCTAATTTTAACTCTTTTAAAATCTAATTTATTTCCTAATTTATTTTTAGAATTTTTGTTTAGAAACTAACCTTCCTATTTTGTAGGCCTTTAAGATAGAAATTTCTAATTCGGTAAGCTCCTTCCCTACTTTATATTTTTTCAGTTCTCTTTTAATAATTTACTTTCTAGTTTAGATCTTTTCTAATTTATTTTAGAAATTTCCACTTTCTTTTAAGATTTCCTTCTTTTAGAAATTAATTTACTGCTATTTTTCTTTTAAAGGATCATTCCTCTCTTTTTAGAATTTAACTTATTCTGTTTTATTTTGCAGGTTTTAACTTAGGACTCCAATTTGGTAATTTCTTTCCAACTCTCTCTTTCTTTCTAGATTTTCTTTTCCTTTCTTAGGATTAGGTTTTTAATTGAGGGCTGCGAGTGTTTTCATGCCCAAGTGGGCCCGTGACAACACTCGACGTCTCTTGACTGAAGGAGGATTGGTTGAGGGGTTGACTATCCATCGCAGGACTAGACACCGCTCAAAATCCCCTGAGTTAACTGAAGTTATGGCTAAAGACCAACCTCCTCTACTTCCACCCAGGGTGGAGGATACCCAAGATGAGAACGAGGTGCAACAGGCACCCCCGCCTCGTACTTTACGAGATTATCTACAACCGGCGGGAGTGAGTATGCCCTCATGCATGATTTTTCCTGAAAACACAGGACAAATGGACATCAAGCCAGGAGTTATCCAACTCCTTCCCAAATTCCATGGACTTGAATCAGAGAGTCCATATTTACATTTGAAAGAGTTCGATGAGATTATGGCTACATTATGTTTTCCTAATGTATCTGAGGATACAGTCAGGCTGAAACTCTTTCCTTTTTCCTTAAAAGAGAAAGCTAAGATGTGGTTACATTCACTGCGTCCTAGATCCATTGGCACATGGAATGACATGCAGAGGTAATTCATAAAAAAATTCTTCCCACATCATAAAACGATTACCCTCAGAAAAGCAATAATGAACTTTGCCCAAAAGGAAGATGAAACATTCTTCCAATGTTGGGAAAGGTTCAAAGATTTGGTCAGTTCATGCCCACAACACGGATTTGAAACGTGGCGCATTACAAATTTTTTCTATGATGGACTGACATCTTCCATGCGCCAAATGGTCGAGACAATGTGTAATGGAGAGTTCATTAATAAAGATGTTGACGAGGTATGGGATTACCTCGATAGTCTCGCTGAAAAAACACAATCATGGGACTATTACCCAATGGCGAACACCACGTCTAGGCCGACTCAATTAAAGGAGAAAGGTGGATTATATCTCTTGAAAGAAGAGGATGATCTCAAGTGTAAAGTGACTACGCTCATAAGGAAAGTTGAGGCCATGGAAGGAAAGAAGGATAAGGTCAATGAAATTGTTTGCGGCATCTGTGATTGCAACATTCACACAACTGAAAACTGTCCTACAATACCTGCCTTTCGAGGAGTGTTGAATGAACAAGCCAATGCCGTAAATAATTATCAAAGACCTTTTACTGGACCTAACTCCAATACATACAACCCTGGCTGGAAAAATCATCCAAACTTTAGTTGGAGGAATGGACAGACGGCTACTCCTCCAGGTTTCTTCAATCAAAATCCAAATCAAGTGAAACCTCAAGAGGAACCGGTTCAAAATCCCATACAAGAGCTGGCTCAGGCAATGCGGGGAATTACAGATTTTATGCAAAAGATAGATTCTCGTATGACGGTTATAGAAAAGGGGATGCTTCCTGCACAACCTCTCCCCAATCCTAAACCGCAGTACGAGAATAATGATTCCAGCTCTTCAAATCAGATGGGGCATGCTAAATCCATCACCACTCTTAGGAGTGGGAAGATCATTGATAAAACTCTTCCGGTTAGGCCCGAAAAGCCTCAAGAACCAGAAGAGGACAACAATAATGGATCCAGTGATGCCCCACAAAAAGTAGAACCGGAACTTCTAGAGAAGCTAGTTGCTCCATTCCCCCAACGGTTGGTTTCACCAAAACCTCTTTCTAACTCTCAGGATATCCTAGAGGTGTTGAAACAAGTGAAAGTCAACATTCCTCTACTTGATGTCATTAAACAGATACATTCATATGCCAAATTTCTGAAAGACTTGTGCACGACCAAACGACCGAAAATTATTCAAAAGAAAATCTTCTTGACTGAGAAAGTGAGTGCCATCTTGAAGCAAGACATGCCGCAGAAATTCAAGGATCTCGGTAGCCCAACCATATCATGTGTAATCGGGAACCATCGAATTGATCACGCACTTCTTGACTTAGGAGCGAGCGTCAATCTGATTCCCTACTCGGTATACAAACAGTTAGGTTTGGGTGAATTAAAACCCACCCTAACCACACTACAACTTGCTGATCGCTTTGTTCGTGTACCAAGAGGGATAATTGAGGATGTGTTAGTCCAGGTCGATAGATTTTACTACCCTGTAGATTTTATCATCCTGGACACCGAACCCATCAATAACATGAGCACTCAGATTCCCGTCATTCTTGGTCGCCCATTCCTTGCCACGTCAAATGCAATTATCAATTGCAGGAATGGTGTCATGACTATGTCTTTTGAAAATTTGACATTGGAGTCAAACATTTTTTTCAATAACGGCAACAACTCAGAGGATGATGACGATTTTCACGTGATTGACTCTTTCGTGGAAGACACGACACCTCTGACCTTATCCTCCGACCATCTAGAGACGTGCCTGGCCCACTCCCATGATTTTGATGATGACATGATTAGGGAGACGTGCGCCTTGCTTGATACTGCACCGGTACTTGAAGTTAACCGGTGGAGGCCACAATTTGAAGAATTACCACAACCCGATGTAGTGCCTCTACCGTCTAACCTCAAGCCACCGAAGCTTGACCTAAAACCTTTGCCCTCTGATTTGAAATATGCCTATTTAGGTCAAGATGAGACATACCCGGTGGTGATCTCTGCCCACCTGGAGAAAGAACAGGAGAATATGCTCATATCTACTCTCATGAGCATAAAGGAGCCCTGGGATGGACGATAGCGGACCTCAAGGGAATCGATCCCTCGATTTGTACTCACCGCATATATCTTGAGGATAATGCAAAAACCGCTCGGTAACCACAACGTAGACTAAATCCAAACATGAAGGAAGTGGTTAAGGCCGAGGTTCTTAAACTATTGGACGTGGGTATCATATACCCTATATCTGATAGTCAATGGGTGAGTCCAACTCAAGTGGTCCCTAAGAAGTCCGGAATCACCATCGTAGCCAATGCCAATAATGAACTCGTGCCAACTAGAGTCACTACTGGTTGGAGAATGTGCATTGACTACAGGAAGTTGAATACCGTCACGAGGAAAGACCACTTTCCCTTACCATTTATTAATCAGATCCTGGAAAGGTTAGCCGGTCATTCATATTACAGTTTCCTTGATGGGTATTCGGGCTATAACCAGATAGAGATAGCTCTTGAAGACCAGGAAAAGACCACATTTACATGTCCCTACGGCACCTTTGCCTATCGAAGGATGCCATTTGGACTATGTAATGCCCCTGCCACCTTTCAGCGATGTATGCTTAGTATCTTTTCTGATATGGTGGGGCAATATCTAGAGGTCTTCATGGACGACTTCTCTGTTTACGGTCCATCTTTCAGCAAATGCTTGGAAAGTCTTAAATGTGTGCTGAAAAGATGTGAAGAAAAGAACTTGGTACTTAATTGGGAGAAGTGCCATTTCATGGTTCAGAAGGGAATTGTCCTTGGGCATATCATCTCATCCAAAGGAATCGAGGTAGATAAGGCAAAAATCGATCTTATCTCTAACCTACCTCCACCCAAGAACATCAGAGACGTGCGATCCTTCTTAGGACACGCAGGATTTTACAGGCAATTCATAAAGGACTTTAGTCTTCTCTCTCGTCCTTTATGTACTCTTCTTCAAAAGGATGCTCCGTACGAGTGGACTGAGCAATGCCAGGAAGCTTTCACCAAGCTTAAGGGCACGTTAACCACTGCACCTATCATGCAGCCACCCGACTGGAGCCTTCCTTTTGAGCTTATGTGCGACGCTTCTGATATGCTCTTGGGGCGGTCCTAGGCCAGAGAAAAGATAAGAGGCCCTACGTCATTCATTACGCAAGTAGAACTTTAAATTCTGCCCAGGTGAACTACTCGACTACGGAAAAGGAACTCTTAGCTGTAGTGTTCGCCTTGGACAAATTTAGGTCCTACTTGATCGGATCCAAAATCATTATCTACACAGATCATGCGACACTTAAGTATCTTCTTTCTAAGAATGATTCTAAGCCCCGCCTGATACGATGGATCCTTCTACTCCAAGAATTCAATTTGGAAATTAAAGATAAAAAGGGAGTAGAAAACGTTATGGCCGATCACCTTTCTCGCCTTAATACCTCTGATTCCCTTGAGACGCCCCATATCAACGACATGTTCCCTGATGAACAACTGTTCAGAGTCTCCCATTCACCTTGGTTCGCTGATATTGCTAATTATCTTGCTACAGGTGCCATACCGACACAGTGGACTGCGCAAGATAAGAAGAAATTCTTCACCGAGGTGCGCAACTTTTTCTGGGATGATCCTTATTTATTTAAATATTGTCTAGACCAAATTTTAAGGAGATGTGTACCAGACGATGAGCATCAGAGCGTCATCTCCTTCTGTCACTCACAGGCCTGTGGTGGTCACTTTTCTGCTAAAAAGACCACGGCCAAGATTCTGCAGTGTGGCTTTTACTAGCCCACTATGTTTAGAGACACTCATGAGTTTTGCAAAGCTTGTGAGCGTTGTCAGAAATTGGGAGCATTGTCCCGTCGAAATATGATGCCTTTGAATCCCATCCTTATCATTGAAGCATTTGATTGCTGGGGCATTGATTTCATGAGACCATTCCCCCAATCGTTTGAGAATCTGTATATTTTGCTCGCCGTGGATTATATCACTAAATGGGTCGAAGCGATTCCGTGTCGAAAGAATGACCATCGTACGGTCATTAAATTCCTAAAAGAAAACATCCTTTCTCGATTCGGAACGCCTCGAGCCATCATTAGTGATGGGGGCTCACATTTTTGTAATAGACTATTCGAGAGCTTAATGAAGAAATACGGTATCTCTCATAAGGTGAGCACCCCGTACCACCCACAGACAAGTGGGTAAGCTGAGATTTCTAATAGGAAAATTAAACACATTTTGGAGAAAACGGTTAACCCTGACCGTAAGGATTGGTCGATCCGATTGACCGATGCCTTATGGGCATACCGTACTGCCTTTAAAACCCCTATTGGAATGTCTCCCTTTAGACTTGTCTATGGGAAAGCTTATCACTTGCCTGTGGAGCTGGAACATAAAGCGTACTGGGCGATCAAAAATCTTAATTTCAATCTGGACAACGCTGGCTCGCTACGCAAACTTCAATTGAATGAACTTGAAGAAATCCGGAATGATGCGTACGATAATTCGAGAATTTACAAGGACAAGATGAAAGCATTTCATGACCAACACATTTTGCGAAAATCATTCACGCCTGGTCAGAAGGTCCTTTTGTACAATTCTCGATTACATCTCTTTCCGGGTAAGCTTCGATCTCGTTGGACCGGCCCTTACATTGTTGTCACTGTTTTTCCATATGGGGCCGTTGAGATAAGAGATCCCGATAATGGCAAGGAGTTTAAAGTCAATGGACATCGATTGAAACCATTTGTCGAGAAATTTGATTCAGAGGAGATGTCCATGCCTCTGACTGATCCTGTTTACCAGGATTGATCTCCTAGTCTGATGGAGGTATTGGTAGGTTTTCTGTTTTCTTAGTGTAACGCCCTGAAAATCGGGGGTCGTGCATATACTCGACTCCCGAGTTCCCGAGGTCACTTATAGCCAATTTTTCATTAATATGCGATCCATTCTAAATGCGCAGCCTGAAATTTCCTGGAGCATGAAGTACATCCACACAAGTCCACTGAAATGAAAGAGACTGAATACAAATATAAATATACATATACATGTCCAAAAGAATACATGGGTCGCATAAGATGCTACCCAACAAGATCGCAAAAGAATAGTAAGTCCAAAAAGGAATAAAACTGAGCCCCTGCTCAGCGATCCAATCCCGCCTCTCAAGCTGGCGGAGAATCGTCCATCAACTGGAAGCAGGACAGCTCGTCCTCCTCGTCGAAGCTCGCCTCACCAGGCTCCTCTGCCCCTGAACCACCTGCATCTATAAACGGGTTTGGTTGGTGTTTTAAAACACCGTCCCAGAGTGGGAGTGAGTGATCAACTCAGTGGGTGCTATTAATCTTAAGTTATCACAGGCATCAATTATAATAAGACCTTAATGAAAAGCAGACAATCACATACGTCTAAGTAATCTTATTAATGCGCATGTATGCAGCATGACATGATGCATGCCCTCACCACAACGCTCCCTCGTGCGACACCATCTAACGATCGCCAATGCCAACACTCCCTCAGTGCGACCTCGACTGCCGAGTCGCCACCCTAACTAATGCGATGCATGTGATCGTGTTAGCCGTGTGATTAATTAGGTCCATTCATCCAGCAGATTTGGGAATCTGGTACACCCCACGTATCAATGCCCTAAACGGGTTGCGAGGCCAAGACCCCTCAATGCGTGAGGCCGAGACCCCACGGTCCGTGATCCCGTCGAGTTCCTCATCCCCGACTTCAAGCACATGAGGAGTGCCATGAGAAAGGGATCGCTCACGGTCACTATGGGGAGGCGTGGTACCCCAGCATAGGCCGACAGCTCGGACATAGTGTCTCATTCCACCATGCCCGGCTCACGAGGCTGTGGACCAAATTTCAAGTGGGTTATTGATGAGCGACAACGGTTGTAGGGTGTTCTAGGTTCCATACATGTGTGGGCAAACAGGGTTAACAAACAAGGTTGGTCAGATAGTAGGCTAGACCACCTGAGTCGGGCGAGCATGAGGCGAGTGACATCGGGCACAAAGGACCCATGTAGTCGAACTACAGCCACCCGAACACACCCGCCCAAACGCATGGGTCTAGCCATAGCATAGTCCAACCGATGGGACTACCGTCACTTCTCAAATTCCTAACCAACCCAAGGAGGGTGAGGGGATTCATAGCATACCAACTATCCAAAAATCATCAAGCATAATAGTATCCTATACTTATGCATTCCATCCATACAATACGGACATCCTCGCAAGCAAATATACATTGTTAATAACTAAGGTGCGTGTGAGTGTGTGAGTGTGTGAGGAAGTTAAACACTTCCTCCATCCCAAGAAATCATGTGCACAAGGTTATGAATCATACGCATAAAGCAACACCACATGTGAGGAAAAGAATCAAGCAACCATGGGCATATTGTCAACCATACATCAATGTCATGTGAGAGGCAAAATCAATCATCATATGAGTCAAGCAACGATTCCATATTATTTCAACAAACCTACAACTCCTAGGGTTTCTCTAAATTCTCCAAATATGACATCTAAGCAACCAAAATCATTAATCTCATATTAGAATTGGTGCTAGGCCACCTAAGAGCAATAGTCCGCACCTTCGAATTCGTTGGAGGCTTGGAAACGACCTAGGAGTGTGGATTTTGGGTCGATTGGCCGGAATCCCTAAAACAAAGCATTTGCATGTTGGAAATCCATGAAATCCCTTCTCAATACATGGATTTCAAGAAAAAAGGGGGAGGGGTTTTACTTAGATGACCAACGGACGATTCTTGTGGTTGTGGTGGAGGTTTTCTTGGAGAAGAGGTGGAGAGTTATAAGGTTGAGCTCCCTTGGGCCCCACCATCAACAACACCCTCCTTCACTCTCTTCTTCCTCTCTCTTTCTCCTTCTTTCTCCTCTTTCTCTTCTCCCTTTTTCTCTCTTCTCTCTTTCCTTCTCTAGGGCAAAATCGTATGGGGAGAGAGAGTGCCCAAATGAGGCCCTTTTATAGTGCCAGATTTGGTGAGAATGACCCTAAGTGTTGGGTTTTTACTATACTAGACCTATGGGAGGGTCTTTTCAAGATCTAGGGCCCACTATAGGGTATACATATTGATATACACCGTAGGATAGTTAGCCCTAATGATGATCTACGTATGAACATGATCGGCCCGCCATTTGGATGCGCCGATCGACAGATATGATTAGAAATCTGTTCAACGGTCACAGATGGTCGATCGGGGCCACAACTATACGGATATGAGCAGAGAAATATTCTTACTCCACGTGTGAAGTTTGGTCGCAAACTGACGGTCTGAAATCCTCAACTTTGCATAAGAGTGGATGACTCAATTCACTTAAGTTCCAATTCCTTTCTTTAGGGTATTTGCGCTTCTCATGCACTCGTCCTTCGGCTCAAGTTGAGCGGTTCTGGACACTACCCAGGTCTGACTCCCGCGATGGACGTCGAGCCCAGTAAGACGAACATTACTCTATAGTTTTGGAACTAGTGGTCCACCAACGAGCGGTCTAGAGCTTGTTTCGATAACCGGGAAAGTTCTGGTGGCCCTCCGACCATGAAACTCATAGGATAGGTGCTCCATGGCCCGATGAAGGGCCATGCAAAATTTGAGAATGATCGGATCTGGAGTTTGGTTGCACGGGCTCGATTTGCGATCAACGGTCACCGTTTCACGATTGGGTCCCAGAGTTTGTGGACGGGTGTAGAAAAATTCATTAGACCTCCCCTGAAAATGTAGAAGAGATCCGACGGCTGGATAGCCTTGTATCTCAGCTTCATTTGCGAGCGCCAGATTCCGGTCCTAGCATAAGTGGGGTGCATTTAGTCAGTGCCAGATCCTACTTCTGGGTGTCCACTAGGTCCGTGGTTCGCGATGGTCTACAAGCCCAGTGAGCTCTATGGTTTCCTAAATTTTTAGATTTTTCTGACCTTCCCGCGTCGCGGTACAGCCCGTACGGGCTGTCGCTAGGTGTAAACGGCTATTTGGCTTGGAGGCCCGCACCAGGTTCTATCAGGACCCAGCTGGTCTATTCAATTGGGCTAATATTGATCCAATTTATTTGTAATACCTCACTACGAGTGGCTTAAACGAATGGTCCTGTGGCAAATCCTTCGTGGGCGCCCCAAGACATTGTTCTGGTTCGGCGGGTCATTACACTACACCTGATATTCAAGTGATCGGGCGGATTCATTGGCTTCCTACGGCTGATTAATCGGACTGGTGCGGTTCTCTACTAGTACTACCCCTGTATATACTAACATTGAGTGCTAATGGTTAATAAGTAATATTATAAGTTAATTAAATTTAAAAAAAATTAAAGAAATTTTGGAAATCCAAAATAGTGAAAATCCAGGATGTTACACTTAGGACCAGGGTAGTTGCTTTATTTGTCTGGCTGAAGACGGTAAACTTAGCGCTCCTGGGAGGCAACCCAGTTCTTCATTTCATGTCATTTTTATCATTAGTCAGTTCAATGTTTGTGGGTAACATTACTGCAAACCCTCACGAGACTACAACTCGTCCACTAGGGGTAACCTAGGGGTTTAAAGGCTTGTTGCATACGCTAAATGCAATCGAGAGCATCTACGAAAGTGGTATAGGTAGGATTTTATTTTGTGTTATTTTTGTTGCCTTTTCTCTCGTGCTGACCGATGCCCATGCTGTGATCTCTTGGAAAGTGTCTCTCTATGCATCATCCAGGTACTATCTTCCCATCACTTCTCATTTACTCATTTTGTCCCATGTGCATTGCATGCTTATTTCTTTTACATTGAGGACAATGTAGATTTTAGGTTGGGGGTGGGAGATTAGGTTTCCTAATCAGTATCTTCTTAAATCTTGAGCAGAAATTGTGAAAATTTTTAAATTTTTCTCGAATTTCGTATGAATTCGAAGCGATTTTGACAACCATCTTGGATTTAGAATTACAAGATAAGTGATGTTGGAATTGATGACTCTTGGATTCAACTATTTGTTAGATCTCACAGTTAAGTTAGAACTATTAATCCATGATTAGAAGTTTTAAACATTGAGTGAATCATAATTTTACATGTCACATCCCGCTTACACATTAAGGTTTTCATTCGATATTGAAGGATTAATTTGGTGATCACTAAGCTTGAAAGGAACCAACTTGAGAAATTTAAAAGATTGGGCGAATGGTTTTCACCATAGGTTTGCTCCCTACAGGTGAAGGTTTGATTCCCCAAGGTTGACATTCATAAACTATTTGGTGACCGGTCTTTACCATAGGTTTGCTCCCTATAGGTGAGGACTCAATTCCCCTTCTTGGCGTTACTTTTAATGAAAAAAAAATAAAATCAAATCAAATATTAAAAGAATAAAAAGATAATGTGTAAGCCAAGTGGGTTATCATGAATTCTCTTATTGGTTATCAATAATATCCTTAAAATAGAGAGGTGAATCTCAATGTTGATAAGTCGAGATCAGACTATACATCCATGGAATTCAGTGTTTCGAATTGTTCTAATTAAGGGATTAATATTTGAACTTGATTATGAAGTTTACTGTGAGCTTGATTCCAGGAGAAAGTAATGCCAACATTCATGAATCTTAGAATTCGAGTATCTGAACTATTTTTCATAAATCACTTGAGTTATAAAAATTGTCCTGTAATTCTCAACTTATTTTTCGCATACCTTGCTCGGGACTAGCAAGATGCTAGTTAGGGGTTGTGTTGAGGGTCAAATATTGCATATCAGACCCAGTTACTGCCTGGATTTACGAACATAGTATTGTTTAACGGTTTGATTTAATCATGTTTGTGATGCAGGGCGTATTCACGAGCACGGACTGGATAGGATGCCAAAAGCATGGATTTAAAGCTCAGGCATCATCAAGGCAATGGACGGGACCCCATGGGACCATGAACGAGGATTTACACGTCAGAGATCAGAGAAATTCCAGTCACTCACTTCAAACAGGCCTGAAAGACATCCAGAATGCAGGATTATGGGGTTCCCACTGTCCGATTGGCTCCAAACTTTATATGAGACCTGATGATCATGAATTAACCGTACGCACCAAAAATCAGCCATTGGATCGCTGTGGAAGTGGCTCAACGGATAGAGTAGCCCTTTAAAACCTCAAGTGGGGCCCACCTAATCTCTGGATGCGCTTCAGTTTTGGACTCAACATCTTAAATTAAAAGGGAAAGAAGATGGACGGAGAGGATTGCACAGATTCATCACGAGTGGACCCCATTGAATTGCCAGTGCACGGTGCGTAAGTGCACTCAACGTGCACCGAATCAAGCCGATCGGGTCAGCGGCGTGACCCGATCCTTCTCTCATGCGGAGAACAGCGGGGGGACGCTGTTCGTCCGTTTTTGTGTAGTGGGCCCCATCCATCACAGGTTTCAAAAATCAGAACCGTCCATATGCTCTGCGAGGTGACCAAAACCGTCGCCTAGTTTTCTTTTTTGTCCCATGCACACACACACAGGTACAGTGCATGTAAACGCAGGATAGACGGTGCAACGAAGAAATCTGTGGGCCACACCAAGTTTGATCCGAAACCAGCCATTCCCACCTAGTTTTTCATTCTTCATTCAATGGACGGAGTGGATTTTCAACTCGGCCTCAACAAATGGGCCATCGCAGGTGGCAGAGTTGACTTGCGGCGACTCTGTTCCGCAGCAGGAAGCTACGGTCGACTCTGGTGGGCCACCATCATCATACCTCATGATGATCCAAGCCATTCAGATGGAGCAGGAGTGAAAACCGACCGTGCAAGGAAGTTTTCTCGAAGATATCCGCGGTGAACATCACCGATCACGTCGTTCTTCCGGCTGCGAAATTCTCGGTTGCGTCAGCTCTGTCTGCGTAAACGGATTTGTTTCCGTTTCGAATACAACAACCTCGCTCCTCCGTCCCTACCAAGGGATAAAAGGAAGAAAAGAGAGAGCTTTGAGGGAGACAGTGGGGCAGGGACGTGAGCAAAAGGTGGAACGTGGAGGAAAACGGAGATTTTGGAAGCAGCGGCTGGGTTGCTGCTGCACGTGAAGGAAGGAGACATGGAAGAAGGGAGGAAGAGCTTGGCCTTTGCTGCTAGGACGTGAGCACAGGTTAGCGGCTGGGTTGCTGCTAGCAGCGTGTGGAGAAAAGAAAAGGAAGAAAAGAAGAGTAGGACCAGAGGCTGTTGAAGATGAGAAAGGATTG
The DNA here is from genome assembly GCF_029962835.1 of Magnolia sinica. Lineage (NCBI taxonomy): Eukaryota > Viridiplantae > Streptophyta > Magnoliopsida > Magnoliales > Magnoliaceae > Magnolia > Magnolia sinica. The sequence goes on from NC_080580.1 coordinate 88,334,723, forward strand.
AGGAGGTTGGCTGCCTTATTCTCTTTTTCTTATTTTCTGTTGGCTGTTATTCCTTTCTTTCTTTATGAATCCTAAGGATTTTAGCCTAATTATGGTCGGTTAAACCTCTTAGCTAGGGCTAAGAGGTGAAGCCTGTAGCGAGATGGGAGACACTATTTCATGTGTTTAATTTGAATTTCTGAACTGAACTTGGTTTTAAGTTGATTATTAAAAGAATATTTTCTCAGTCTTTAATGGTCTGTTGTGACTAAAATTACAATGGGTTTGCAATGGCTTTAAATATCTCTTTTCTCTTTTGATGTTTATGACGTCAGGAGGCCCTGTTGTTCACCATCGTCTCCTGGGCATGGTTGGATGATAGTACCCTTCCTGATCTTCATACATTGTTGATTGGTTGGTAATTAGTTTAATCCTGTTGTTTGCTTTGTCTCCTGGGCATGGTTAGATGATGAAATCCATTCTAATTTATATACCCTTCATCTCTTGAAATCTAGATCAAGTAAATTCAGTTTAATTTCCATGATTCCTGATGTAAGCATAAGATCTCCCTGATCTCTACAAGTGGATCCTCTGAATCCCTAGTTTCCTTTCCTCTGAATTCCTTAAAGTTTTAGATAATTATTCCACAATTATTTCTTAAATTCTATTTGGTTTAGATTACATCTTAGTCTAGTTCTAGTTCTACTTGATTTCAGATAACGTACGGGTATCAGTCCCTGTGGATTCGACCTCGGTCTTACCGAGTTTATTACTACATCACAATCCTATACTTAGGGAGTGAACATGGAGATCAAATGGGCCACCTAACAAGCCAGAAGATTAGGATGTAGCGACCCACTAACTGGCCCATTCAAGTGTGGCAATGAACTGGACCTTAGTCCATTTAAAATAATAACTAGACATGTTGAGGTGTTGGATTGAAATCTAACTATGCATGTGGTGATGGCACATGTGCAGTGATTGTGTGATGCGATACCTGTGGTGATGATGATGTGTGTGTATGGTTAGATGCTATGATTATATTTGTATGGTAATGCTAATTTATGTTTATATGCTTGGATGGTGATCAATTGGACGTAAGCACTAAGTGGACCACCGTATGTATTACCTTGAGTCATAGATAGTGCACCTAGAGCCGTATAGTGGCGTGACACTTATACACCCACTCCTATGGAACTGATGAGGTGGACCACTTAACTCTTAACCATGAATGAATATGTTGGTGATACGACCTAGCTTTTGAATAGCTATGGATCTTTACATGCGGATTCGAGACATGCTATGGTATGTGTGCATCACTTGCATGTGTTTGATATACAACTTATTCTGGTACCACTATATGAGTTTTCGGCCATGCGATTGGTGCCGAGTGATGGATTAATCCTAATTGTACTATTATGTGGCTGGTGCACACTTGTGACATGGAAGATGTGGACACTTGCATAGCCCCATGATAATGAGGGAGAGTGCACATCAGACCATTGTTTTGCCATGTTGGTACCGTGATCATTTTTTACTGGTCTTATGATATTTGTGCATATTGCATCTGCACACACATATACATGTACATGCATCATGGATGAAGAATGAATGGTGTGCACGGTTTGATCATGTGGAGATCATATGCATGTGGTAGAGGATGTTGGTGCGGGGTGCACATGATTGAGTATGTGCAAATATTATCTGGTTCGAGAGACCGCGGGCTTGGTCCCTGGGTTGAAGTCCCTAAAGCGAATATATCGGACTTGATCCCTGGGTTGAAGTCCCTAAAGCGAATATATCGAGTTTGGTCCTTGGGTTGAAGTCCCTAAAGCTCACTTAATAGTAGATTGTAATTTATGTTTATACTGATGTTGATATTACATGTATATCCTTTCCACGATGAGCATGAATTGTAGATCGAACGTGGTTGGTAGAGGAGCCCGATTGGTACTAGAGTTACCTCGTATGCATATGTGACTTACATGCATAGCATTACTTGAGTGCAATTATACCGCATAGCGTGCTTGTGGATTATCATTGCATTTTGCATAGCATCCTTATGTGATGGATTGAACACCATAGCAACATCGTGGTTATATTAATGAGACCACCACAGTGGCATCGTGGTTGGTATATGTGGACACCGGAAATTTGAGTTTCTTTATACTGGGTCCTAGACCCATGGGTGACACTCCCTAAACCTCGAGCCTCATTGTCAAGACCGGGCGGATACCATGGGATCACCTAGTGCCGAAGACAATAGTAAGCCTGACTCCCGCCGATGTGGTCAGGTGAGAAGAGGTTCGGTCACGCCTAGCTGAAGAGTTGGAGCAAATGTGGTTGGGTTTGACCAGCCCCTGAAATGGGTCTGCTACCGGTGTGCCGGGTGGGTATTAGCATGGCTATAGGCCCCCCATTGACAAGGCAGGTATGCGAGGCCTCTATTTAACAAGTTTCGGACTTGCTCCGGATACCAGGCCCTGGTGATTCCCAATTATGATAATTGTATTATGATGTGGACTTTTAGAGGAGAACTTGCATGCCTACATACACTCGACATACTTTTGCATATCATCTCTTGCATTGCATCATGCCCTCTTGGCTTTATATAGCATTACCTGATCAACATGCTTCAGTTTGTGTACTCTGATATTTTGATTAGTACTGCATGCTTGTACGTTACGTACACACAAGTGTACTCACTAGGTTTTTTTGCCTAAGCCTTCTATTTCTCCTCCTTTTTTTTATTTTTTTATTTAGGGCAGGAGTAGCTTGGAGGACATAGATTTCTTGAAGCATTGTACCTATTTTGTGATTTGGTAATATTCACGTTGTGTACCTTTTAGAAAGCATTGTACTTATAGTCATCTGGACGTATAATGGAGACTGTTGCTTGGTATTGTGATCACAGACCATCATACTCAAGTATTATAAAAAAATAATAATAATAAATAAAATAAAATAAAAATCACTCTAAGAAAATTTCAGTAAAAAAAAAAATCTTCCTTGTGGTGCGCTAAACTTGGGACTTGATCTAGGAAGTCGAGTGCCGGATTCGGTGCATTACGAAAGCTGTCCGTTCTTGGATCTGGGGCGTGACACCGTCCACGTAAGTGTAAGGGTATTTTCGTCTGCAAATAGTATGTCCGTATAGTATGGTTAGTTTGGGAAAATAAAGTTTGGGAGCGTGTAGAAAAGATGGTGGGTAAAACATAGGATCACAATTGTGAATATCTCTATTTCAAATAGAAAATTTTCAATACTCTGGCAGAGTGTGGTAGATGACATTAGGCAGTTAGAAATTGCTTACGTAGCATGAAATTAATTTAAATTAAACTGTCCAAATTTTGACTCTCATTTTAGATGTCTTGTAAAAAGAAAATTTAAGCTTATTTGATCAGGTAATAATCAGATTGGTGGATATTTATTGGACGGTTAAAAATGAAAAATATTCAATGATGCTTCAATCTACGAATTAGAGGTTAGGATTATTTAAGCAATCTAAGTTTTGGGCTGTGACTTGACGACAACGGGTTCCAAAAAAATTTCAATATACGATTTCTTTGAGTGCCTGTATATCAAACTTCTACATCTCACACAAAAGTTCAAGCACTCAATCAAGGGGAATGCCATCTAAAATTTATATCAAACTTCTGCATAAGAAACAGTTACACAAAATTCCACATCTCATACAAAAGTTCAAGCACTCAATCAAGGGGATTCTTATGAGGATCCAGGCCTACACATGCTAGGGTCAGATCAACTAAAATTATAAACCAAACAATAATCAAATGAGGGTAAATTCATTCACACATGCACAGAAATAATTCCCCAATCCAAGGGATTCACATATTTCAATTCGGGGAACCCTAAGGTTGAAAAAATGACATAAAATTGAGAATTTGAATAATTTAGGGTTAGGATTAGAGATTTGGTTAAAGAGGAGTGACATAGAGGAGAGAGACGAACTAGAGAAGTACCACACGCGTGGACAACAGCAATGACCCAGACGCAGGTGCGTGTGATCCCGCTCGCATGTGTGTGAGGCCCACGAACCCAAAATCTCCCTTCTTAGGGCTGGTCGGCCAGGGGTAAGCTACAAAACCTCCGAATTTCAGCTCGATCTGATGCATGGTCTGTGCGTGGTGCTCCGCCGAAGTTTCAGCCCTCCCGTAGAGCCAGATTCTGGAAATCTGTTGTAGAGAGAAAAACCGCTATAATAGAGGATGGATTTGAAGCGTGAATGACTGTAAAAAGAGTTAAATATGGAAGGTAGAAGATGGAGCGATTTGGAGTTGGTATAGTTTCGCACCACAATAGTTAGCCCTACGAAGAAAGGAGGGTTTCGCACCCAATTAGGCTTCACAACTCAAAGAGGAGCAGGAATATGTAAAAATTTTATTCATAATATTTAATGAGAAAAAAGTCTATAAGGTGTGTCTATTTATAATAAAACTATATACTCTAAAACTCGCGTCATGTGCACAACCTATTACTTAGAGATGAAGTAATAAAAAATAACAACTAATCAAAGCAATCTAAACCATCCATGATATTTCTAATAACAATAATAAGCAAAACCCAAAGTAATAGGGTAATTAGAATAGTGAGCCACGATCATGAGAACCCATGGTGGGATTCACATGATTATTGGGTCCACTCTAATGAACCAAACACAGTCCTCTAACTATGAGGCCCTCCTTGCATGGGGGTGGGGGAGGGGGCGTGCATGTGCGCGAGATGTCCCCATCAGCAAATCAATGAAGGAAACTGTATTTATTTTTCATGGCCTACCAAAGTTTTTGATCAAAGTAAAAATTAGACCCGAGGGGGGTTTCAGTGTGAAATGGTGCAGCTGAGCATTCAACTTATATATATATATATATATATATATATATATATATATATATATATATATATATATATATAGAGAGAGAGAGAGAGAGAGAGAGAGAGAGAGAGAGAGAGAGGCATGCTCAGCTGTGCACCTACGCACATGCACGCCTTTGCACATGTGTCATGAGCATCTAATTTGAACGGTCCATGTGATGCGGAATCCCATGAAAACCCAAGGGACAAATTTTCACTGTGATTTAAAATTCTAGTGGGCCCTGGAAAAGAGAAATGCAAATCAACGGAGGGATTTCATGGCCCACCAAAGTTTTAGATCAAAGTAAAAAATTGAGCCCGGGATGTTTCATGAGGTGCTGCTTTACGTGGACAATTCAGATTTTGGAGTCACATCACGTATGATGAGTTCTCAAAAAAATTCGCACGAGTCCCATGGGCTAGGCATGGGCTTAAGTGACCAACTCGGCTTTATATGTACATGTTTCATATCCTACAACTATGCTATTTCCTTGTTCAGTTTGATTCTTCTAAATGTCTCTCTTCCTTCATGTGTGGCCGATTTGTTTAACATAAAAGTTAGGGACATTCAGGTGAAAAAATTGAGATTTTATTAGTTTCTAGTAGGGGTGCACATCGAACCGTTGGATCCGTGTAACCGGACCAGAACCGTTGGATCGGTCCGGTTTGGTCTGGTTATAAGATGCTAACGGTCCAGTTCCAGTTCCCAAATTCCCAAAACCGTTGATTACGGATCGGTTCCGGTTTAGGGCCCTGTAGAACCGAACCGTAGATCCGAATCGTGCTACGAACCGTAGATCCGAACCGTGGATCCGAGCGTTCGTTTAAAAATAAAAAATAAAAAACCCTAAAGTTCCTCTGCCTTTTAGCTTTCAAAAAGTGGTGAGATCCGTCTCCTCTCTCTCCTCCCTCTAAGTCTCTCTGTTCTGAGAAAACCCAAAATGAAGAAGAAGATATAGAAGAAAGAGAATCTTTCAATTAAAGGTCTCTCTCTCTCTCTCTCTCTCTCTCTCTCTCGTTTTGTAGGAATTTTAGAATCTTGATGCTGTTCAATTGGGTCCCACTTTTTGGTTGATCGAGACCGTTGATCTTAAGGGATCCATCTTAGAATGGGGCTGACCGGAACTATTCACGATGAGGAGATTCTGTCCATTAACATTTGGACCATTATTTTGGGTCGTTGATGTTTTTCTTTTTTCTCTTTACCGTCTATTTTTAGGGGGCTGAATGAAGGGTCAGGAATTCTTAATTATGGGTAATGTTGGAGGAGTATTTCATTCACAACAGGGTTCGTAATATCAATGGTTTGGATCTTCAGACATGGACGCCACTTATATGAAATGGGTGCTGATGCATCAGGACTTCTAACTCCTTTTTTTAGTTGTTGTTCTGGTTATGTTGTTTTTTACATTTTGGATCAGCAACAAAATTAGCTCTCCCTGCCTCTTGCCCCTGCAAAAAAGAAAAACACCCTGGTTTTTAAAAGACTAGAACCGTGGAACCGGTCCGGAGCCAAACCGTTTTTCACGGTCCGGTTCCAGTTCGGTTCTATGGTGCTAACGGTCTGGTTCTGGTTCCAAAAACTGTGGAACTGTTAGGAACGGTTCGGTTCCGGTTTCACCCCAAAACCGGACCAAACCAACCCGTGTGCACCCCTAGTTTCTAGACCATGCCAGGTCAGGCTTGGTTCTAATCATTTTTTCATGGTGTTGAAAGTCAGGCAGGTTCAACCCGACTGACCCATGACCAATTCAAAATTGGGTTGGGATTGGGTGGGATGTATTATATTCAATCTCAATCTTGAGAACACCCAGATCCATAGCTCAACCTATGGCAGACTGATTGGAGATACCTCGTTTCAACACTTGAGGCCTTGGTGTCGATCCCTAGCTGGGGTGGCTAACATGGAGTATGTGTACTGACATGGGTGTGTACTAATGAGCTAACTCAAACGGTGGGCCCCCCCAAAACAAAAATAAATAAATAAAATCTCGATCTTGGGATATACAAACACTAACTCGATAAAACTTGGGTCAGACTTAAGTTGAAGTCTTGATTTGCCTGATCTAACCCTAACCCGATAGATATATAGGTTACTTATAAATTATAATTGAGTGCAGATCTTCAGTGTTGAAGACATGACAAATTCCAATGACGTCGGGTTTCATTAGTCCACATCATTTCTGATGACTCAAACTAATAAGATATGCCAAATTTCTTTCTCCCAAATAGATTGTGTGCTATACAATGCAACTTTTAAAAGAATAATTGTACTATATTTTAGCTTGTTTGTTTAGAAAAAATAAACTTCTTTACAATAAATAACTATATATTTAATTAATAAAATTATAGTTACAAAAAATAATATAATAGACAAATGTAATAACAAAAATCTTAGCATGTATCCACCGACCAACCGACCGGGCCCTCTTGGGTTGAGCTTGGGTTGAGAATTCTCAACTGGAGATTGAGTTAGGGTTGAGGTATAAGGACTTTGGATTAGGCTAGGGTTGATCACCAATCCAACCCACCCAACCTGCCTGACTTTCAACCCTATCTTTTCAGGCTCATGCCTATTATGTTAGACCCATGCTGGACTCAGGCACCTAAATTCGGTCTATTGCCACCCCTAATGGGATCCACTGTAATGTGTATATCCAATACACTCTCAAGGTGAATCCAAGAGGATGATTGCAAAAAACAAACACTGACCTAATTAAAAACTCTGGTGGGCCAAAAAAGGCTTCAAAAGTGGGTCTCCCCACCACACTTTTGTTATGGTGCGGCCCACTTGAGTTTTGTATCTGCTTGATTTTTAGACTCACCCTTATTATCTATAGGGTAGATTTCACACAAACACCATGCTTAACCCCACGGAACTTTGTTGCATGGCTTCCTACTAAACTCTCCCGTTGAGCCATCGCACAACTGCCCTAAGGGGAGCCAAATCACCCCTGGTGAAGAAATTAGGACAAATTGCCCTAATTATAAGTGTGGATCACACAAATTGCCCTTATCAATGTGGCCAAGATCCGATAATCTAGACCATTGTGTAAACCATAATTAGAACTCAATCAAGGGTTATGATTATGGATTTAGAAATGTAAAATGCATAGATACACAAGTTTATCAAATAGAAATCAAAATATCATAGAACTAATGAATGCTTTGAGCCATGTGATTCAACAACACATAAGAACACCTGAAGGTGATTGGTCTTGAAGATGAATGGTCTTGATTAACGGCCCACACATTCTATGGTGGGGATCAACACTTGCTCACCTACTCCCTAAAACTCAGTTAATATGTGAGCAATGGATGGAAAGCATCACACTATGTTGAGCTGGAGCCAACTTGTTTAAAGCCCATGTTTTGTAAAGAGGAGAAAACCACAAGCTGTGCTAGTCGTCCAAACCATTATGGCTCTAACACATTGACCTATTGCACCCTTGTGGATGGTCCATAAACTAAAAATCTCTTCAATAGGATAGCTATAACCTTTCAATTTATGGAAAAATCAGTGGCTAGAAACTGGCAACTTGGGAGCAAGAAATCAATGGTCTGGATTTCTGAACCATGGTCCCCTGCATTCTAAGGCTGTTGATGTCGGGTTAGATGTTCAGGTCAATATCACCCTAGTCTGGGCTTGGGTTTGATTTATTGCATGTGAAATCCATCAGTTGTACTAGGTTACATTAGGACATGTTCTTAAAGAACTCAACCAAAATGCATATGTACCAGCTAGAGTTGTACATGAACTGAGTTAGCTCGGTTAACTCGCTCGACTTGACTCGGAAAAGGCCGACTCAACTTGAATTGAAACTGAGTTTGAACCGAGTTGAACTGATTTTTTGAGCTCGAAGAAGTTTTGAGGCGAGTCCAAGCTAGACCGAGCTCGACTCAACTCGGCTCGGAACTTGACTCAGTTTGAATCGATTCGACTTGGATCAGGTTCACTTAATACAAATATATTGTGTGTGTGTGTGTGTGTGTGTGTGTGTGTGTATTATCAATATTAAAATTTATTAAAAACTCTAAAACATAAACTCGAAATCAGCTTGTAGGCTCGAACTCGAAGTCAGATGGAAAGATCGAGCTCAAGCTCGACTCAATCTCAGCTCCAACTGGCCGAGCTGCTGACCAAGCCATGCTGGCTAGTCAGGCTTGAAGACTGAGCCGAGTTCAAGCTGGGTACCCAGTTGGCTGAGCCGGGCTGAGATGGGCCAAGCTGGACCCGGTTCGGCTCATGTACAGCTCTGCTACGAGCCAAAGAACTGCATCTAATGAATGATACACACAAAAAAAAAAAAAAAAAAGAAAAAAAAAAAGAAAAAAAAAAAACTTTCGAGAATGCTAATGCTTTAATCAGTACTATTTTTCACTTTAAATGAACTAATGTATTTTAAATCATGAATCATCTCTTGTGAAGTGGACACATCAACATATCATACATGTTCTGTAATTCATGCATCACTGAGCCAATTACGTATGTAGCCTTGAACGGTCAAAATGATCATTTATGGCTGGCCACAACCTAAAAATCATGTTGATTGGACAACCTTTACCGTGTGATTTGGTATACTGACTTTCGATTGTTGATACTTTTAACCTTGGTTTAAAACAATACAATTTAGTATTTTTAATATTAATATCCTATTTAAAAAATGATATTTCACATGGTAAATTTCTAATGTTAGGTTAGGATAATCCCATGCAATTGAATTTAGTTTTCTAAATTTATCACACCAACCCAATAGTCAGTGGGTCATAATGAAATTTGTTGTCTGGGTGCATGTAGCACGGTCCTTGGGCTGGGCTAGCCTGTTGGGCTTTTGGGTGTGACCCTCCTTGAGCTGGGCTAACAATTCAAGCCGGTTTCTCAATCTAGCCAGGTTTGGACCATATACGACAGCAGTTTATAAAGGTAATTTTCTAATATACATAATATGTAAAAATCCTCATTTATTTTGTTATGCAACTCATATTGTGGCTTGTAATCAACTTAAGAAACATTTGGGCTCAAGTAGGCTTGGGTTAGACTAGTTTGGCTTGTTATAGGTTCGTATAGGGCTCGACCCATGTTAAACAATACAGGCCAGGCTTGAACAGTGCTTTTCTTGGACGGTTGACGCCCTTAAGGGCATGTAAGATACATATTATCATTAAAAAAATAAATTAAATTAATTAAATAGGGATGATATGAGATTTACCCTTTCTTTATTAAACAATCTAAATATACACTTTCAATTCCTACTCAATACTTTTATTTTTAATCCCTTTATATTAAATAGGAGAAATGCTCACACACAACTAATTGTATGTCCAACATGGTTGTCCAATCATGAAAATAAAATATCTCAAAAGTCAGTTGGGTCCAATTATTAAGTGGGGCACACCATAAAAAACAATAAACAACTACCATAAAACTCCACATTCACGTGGGGTGCATCTAATGGTTGGATCAACCTGATTTTTGAGGCATCATATTTTCATGGTAGGAGAAGTTGCTAGACAGGCGAGATGTCATACAAATACCATGGTGGGCCGCACACGCCAGGTAGTTGGACATTTGATTAGTGTGCGAGCATTTTACATTAGATAGAATGAACAATTTTTTTAAATTTTTTTTTTAATCCAACCATCAAAATGGGATGCTCCACATGAATATGGAGTTTTTTGGATGGTTATTCATGGTTTTTATGGTGTGCCCCACCTGATAGTTGGATTGACATGATTTTTTAGGCACCTATTCTTCAAAGTGGGACAAGCTTGCCAGAGCGGCAATCTCGTCATGCAAATGCCTAAGTGGCCTCACACATCAACTTGATAGACATGATTTTTTTATTTTTTATTTTCTGTAATCCACTCCTACCATTAGTTGCTCGATTCAATTTTAATTCTAGAACTAGAAAAGAAGCCCATTAATGATTCAGGTGGGCCACACTACACTATTTAGCTATTTGGCCTAAAACCAGGCCATTTCACAACTCGAGCATGTCTGGCCCACCTGATGGGTGAAACACTGAAACTGCCTGATTTTAATAGAAGAATAGAATTATAGGATGGTCACGTTGGGCGTGGGCCTAAGCCCAACCTTTCATGTAGTCATTGCTGCTGTTGCATCCTAACCATCAAAGCACAGCTGATTCTTGTGGAGGGGCGCACCTTGGCTGGCCCCACTGCGTAAGGTAGAGGTTCTTGACTGATGAATGGAAGAATTGAAGCAGTAATGCTTTCATTTCGACCGCTAAATCCCTGCGGGCCCATTTCGGTCATTTACTTGTCAAACATCCAACCATAGCCAGAAATCCAACCCATCTAAATGTGGACCCTGTGATGAAGGTCACATGGCAAAAATAATAATAATAATAATCAGGCCCATACACGGTAGATACCCCGCTTGATGTACTATTTAAATTGTTCGACTTGATTGTGATTACAACGATCATACTGGGCCCCTCACATGTTAGGATCTTTTTTGTAGTCTTTAAAAACTGGTGAGATTTGATTGGGTAGCATGCTGCTGTTAGAAATATGCCACGTACGCAAGCATGTTTGAAAATGGTTAGGTTGAGCACGAACCGACATCAAACGGGGCTGACCCAATCAAATCTTGCCACATCAGGGCTTTACCATGTTCAGCCTCACCTAATCTAGTCCCGTGACCCCACAATCAGAGGGTTTGGCCTGTTTTTATTATTATTATTATTATTATTATTATTATTATTATTATTATTATTATTTTGTAATTTACAATTTTTCCATTTCGAATTTTTGATTGTTTTCTAACTTCTGTGATCAGTCAACTATTTGATTTTAGGACTTTCTTATACTGCAAATGGACACGGCTGAAAGACATTTTGACCACAGTTTTACTTTCATTAGAGTAATTGAAAGGAATAGAGTTATTCAACATGCATGTGTAGTTTAAAGACACTCCTTGAATATTAATTCATGTTTTAATGATCCAAACCATTTTGGTGATTAGATTTTCAAAAGTCTTAGATTAGAACTATTTCGTACAGGGCAGTCAAGGGACACATGGACCTGACCTGATTTTAATGAGTCCAAGTCCCATCCATTGACCCATTAAGAAATCAGATAGGATTTGGGTCTAAATCTTTTGGACCAAGTTATAAAAAATTAGGGAAAAAAAAAACTGTATAGTTGGATTTGGACCAAGTCCATCGTACAAATACTTTTGGAGGGGTGAAAAAAACGAGAGAGGAGAATAATGGAAGTAAAAGATGCGGCTACATGCAGAGAGGTGAAAGACAGAGTCATCCTGCCAACACCTTGTTCATAAAAATGCTGTGCCACTTCTTTGATTTACTTCCTAACATGAGGCGGCGCAATAGATATATGGATAGATTTTATATAATCATCACAATGAGCCCTATACATAGGCTTTGTTAGAAGGGCTTATCGTGTGGATTGCACACAAACACAGAGAGGTGCGAGTATGGCTGTCAATAGGCCAGGTTAGGACCGAACCAAGATATGTCCAAGCCCAGCCATGTTGTTCAATGTAAACCTAAAACCAGCGTAGGCCCCATGACGGGCCAAAATAGTCCAGCTCGAAATGTTTATGCTGAGTTGGAGCTCGAGCTTGAACTACACACACACTATAGAGGAGAAATGGGAGTAGGGTTTTCTATTTGGGTTAGGCTGGGCTGAATTCAGGCTACATGGATGAGTTATTGCACGGTCCAAATCCTACCTGATTGAAAAACTAGTTTGAATTTTAAGTCCAAACCTGGCCCTCAAACGTACTACTCGAGCCCAAGTCTGGCATAAGGATGTCCAGGCCAAAAGCCCAACAAACTTGCCTGGCCATTGATGGTACTACGTGGGCGCGGAGTGTGCGGGAAGGAGAGGGGCAGGTAAAATCCAAGTTGTCCATTGACTTGATGAAAATCTTAGTCATCTGTGTATAAACATGGATAGTTTTAAATTTTCGTAAATATCACTAATCTATATTGAATATCTGGTTTAATGTCCTGAAGAATCTCAAAGGCCATGACTCCTAAAACTAATTGCATGAATATATATATATATATATAGGGAAACGCTCACCTGCGAATCAGTTCGTACGTACTACGTACGAACTTTTTTGAGAACCCATAATGCGTGATGTGGATCCAAAATCTGAACCGTGCATGTGAAGCAGCAGCTCCTGAAACCCCTGGGGCCCAAGTTTTACTTTGATCTAAAATTTTGATGGGCCATGAAAAATGAAAACAGTTTCCTCCCTTGATTTGCATTTCTCTTTGCTATGGCCCACCAGAATATTAGATCAGGGTGAAAATTCATCACATGGGGTTTTATGGGATTCTGCATCACATGGACCGTTCAGATTAGACACCCATGGCACGTGTGCAAAGGTGCGCACGTGCGTAGGTGCGCAGGGGAGCATGACTCATATAGGGAAACGCTCACCTGCGAACCAGTTCGTACGTACTACGTACGAACTTTTTTGAGAACCCATCATGCGTGATATAAGGTAGAGATTTAACATGCATTAATAATCCTAGCAACGAAATAAGGCTTGCTGAGCCGCAAGCATGTAAGAGAGCCTAAGGAATTTCGAAATTGTATTTCTTAGGTTATAAAATGGAAATTGAAAAGCACCAGTTTTGTAGAAATTCCAAGAAAATCCCAAGAAAGTGGGAAAAACCAAACAATGGAAATTATATTTCCATAGATATCTTTTTCCATTTTTTAATTTAGTGAATCCAAACAAGCCTTAAAAGCAGTTTGGATTGTCTTGTATTGGGTTCAGTCTAATTGCCACTCATAAGTAGTAAAGTAATGTATAAAATCAAACATCTAATCACCGACTAACACTGTTGAAGTAATCACTACTCATGAACCTATAAAATAATGAAATAGATGAAGTACTCACTAATACTATAAAAGCTGAGGTGTTTGGATCCTACTTAGTTACTTAGGGCCCGTTTGGATACCACAAAATATGTTACTTTTTGTACTTGGAGGAGTCGATAAGTAACTAATTTCAAATAAGTAAGTTTGGTTTATGATTACTTATAGGGCTGAAAGTTGGCAGGTTCAACCCGACCGGCCTGACATTGGGTTGGGGTCGGGCATGATGTATCGGGTTTGGTCTCGTGCTTGGGCTGTACAAATACCAACCCGACAAAACTTGGGTTGGGCTCGGGTTGAGGTCTTGGGTTGCCCGACCCAACCTGAACCTGATTGATATATAAGTTACTTATAAATTATAATTTAGCATGGATCGCTTCTGTTGAAGGCACAAGAAATTCGAGTGTTGCCGGGTTTCATTGGTCCAAGTCGTTTCCGATGACTCAAGCTAACAAGATACATTTCCCTCTCCCAAATAGATTGTGTGTTACACAACACGACTTTGAAAGCAGTTGTCCTATATTTTAGTTAGTTTTTTTATTTTATATATATATAGAAAAAATGAAGTTCTTTACAATAAAAAACTACAAATATAATTAATAAAATTATACGAGTGAAAAATAAGATGTAAATTGAAAATATAACATACTAATGTAATAACGAAAATATTAGCATGTATCCACCCGACCGAGCCCACTTGGGTTGGGCTTGGGTTGAGAATTCCCAACCCGAGGTTGGGTTGGGTTAGGGTTGAGGTATAGGAACATTTTGTTGTGCTAGGGTTGAGCACCATCCCAACCCAACCTGCCCGACTTTCAGCCCTAATTACTTATGAGTAAAGTGGCGAGTCTCGATACTGACCGGTGGAGTAGCTAATCCGCTTTGAAGGCGGTCCGATTTCAATGAACCTGGTGCGGGCTAAATTGGATTTGACTCGAACCAATTTCTTGATGTGGGTTGAAATTCTAGCTGAGGTCTCAACCATCAGGCCTGCAATTTGGGTTCATTTTGACCATTGCCCAAACAAGGCAAATTATAAATGGGCCTCAAACCAAGAGTAGTGATCATGATTCACCATGAAAGTTGCCAAAATGGGGTCAAGACCAGCCAACCCATTATTTTTGTGTGCTAAAAATTAAAATCCATTTGGCAATATTGCTTCTAGCAAGAATATAACTCATTAAAAATAAATAATTTTCTTAATGAAAACAATTTTGAAAATTTGAAAACAACTAAAGACTTTGCAAATTTTCAAAAAATAAAATTAAAATTAAAAATTAAAAAATTAAAACAAAAAAGAAAAGAAAAGAAATTACAAGAAGGTAACACACACTGTTACAAGTAGTTGCAGTGTCGGGCCTACCGCGGTTTATGTATGACATCCAACCAGTCTAATATAGTTGTCCATAATGAAGATGGGATGCCTCAAAAATCATGTAGATCCATCCATCAAGCGAATTGTATGGTTTTTAGGTGGTGGTCCATTATTTTCTATCATGTGGGCCACATGTTGATTAGATAGAAATGATTTTGAGGCCACTTTATTTTCATGATGGGCAACCCTGTTGGATAGTTGGATGTCATGCATTGGTCATATGGGGTCCACATGGACCTAATTGCATGCTTTTTTATCTATAATTAATTGCATGTGTCCTTAAGAAAAAGATAGTTCCTTACACTAAATGTTAGTTTAAATGCTTCCAAAATGGTTGGATTTCTAGTTTAATTCTTGATCGGCCGACTTCAAAGTTTGCCAAATCCAAATCCAATGCAAAACCATGAATTATGGATGAGGTTCACACGAAAATACCCTGATGTATTACAATATTACCTTTGAATCTAAGCCATCTTCCAATGACTAAACCACTGGTAGTGATGTATTACAATATTACCATTGAATCTAGGTCATCTTCCAATTATTCAAACTACTTATATTGATGTATTACAATATTACTTTTGAATCTTGGTCATCTTTCAATGACTCAAACCATTTATATTGATGTATTACAATATTACCTTTGAATCTAGGTCATCTTTCAATGACCCAAACTATTTATATTGATGTATTACAATATTACCTCTAAATCTAGATCATCTTCTAATTAGTCAAATTACACTTATACGGATGTATTACATCATAACTTTTGCATGATCAAAGGGTTGAAATATTGCGTCGTAACTTTTGCATGATCAAAGGGATGAAATATTGAATTGAAGAGTTCTTTGAGGGAATCCTCCATCTAAGGGAATTCCTATCAAATAGACGGTTTGTGTCATTGAAGAAACCCCAAATCAAATGGCTATAGCTCTAAGGGGGTCCTTACTACTCTTGCTCGGGTGGTAGACTCTCAGAAGTTTCAACACCGGGTCAAGGGTTCAAGTACCCATAGGTGGTGAAATTCCACTAAGGCGTGAGTGTGTGGGATGTGTGTGTCTTAGAAAAAAAATAACAAAAAAAAAAAATAATAATAATAATAAAATGGCTATAGTTCTAATGTATGTTATTGCAATACATTGGTATGGGTCCTTAACTCTTGCTCCAATGGTAGACTCTCAGGAGTTTCAACACCTGGTCAAGGGTTTGAGTACCCATTGGTGGTGTGTGTGTGTTAAAAAAAACAAAAAAAAAAAACATTGGTATGTATTCAAGCAACCTCTTTATGGATTTAATTTACAATCCCATCCCAGCAATCTAATTATTATCTTCCAAAATTGATCGTGCCCACATGATGATTGGATCCAAATGATTTCAAGGCCACCTTATTTTTTTGATGGGTTGGATGTCATACATAAGAAGCTCTCAAGTCCAACTGGTTGGACCCGCAGTTTACAGTCCACTCAGTGTATTGCTTCCAACCTGTTTAATGATTGTGACAGCCAATCCTCCTAATAGGTTGGCCACACCATAATGATCACCTAGTGCAAAAATCAGCCCTATCCAATTATCAAGTGAGCCACACCACTCTCTCTCTCTCTCTCTCTCTCTCTCTCTCTCTCTCTCTCTCTCTCTCTCTCTCTCTATATATATATATATATATATCTCTCTATATATATATGGGAAAAGGTTTATGCGCTCCAGCTCATGGGAACTTCCCATGAGGTCGAGTTGTGTGGGCTCGTAGGGTGTCGAACATCTACCCCATCAGTTAGATGCACCATTGCATGGTGGGCCTAGGGCTTAAAAATAAAATCAATCCGTGACTTGTGTCGACCACATACAAAATTTGAGAGGGATTACCCTCCATTAAAACATTCATACTCATTTGTTGGGCCTATCGAGATGTGATTCACAAATCCAGCCCATCCATTATGTGTGTCCCACTTGGATGAGGGGTCAAACCAAGTTTCAGATGCATCCAAATTTCAGGTGGGCCCCACCAAGTGCTTTTATATGTCTTAAGCATGTCTTCACGTAATTTTAGATGGTATGGCCCACATGAGTTCCATATATGACTGATTTTTGGGATATCCCATAATTTGAAGGGGAACCATCAAATCCACGGTGTTGATGTTCAATATACATCATGATGGGGCCCACACAGCTCGACCTCACAGCCACGATATATATATATATATATATAGAGAGAGAGAGAGAGAGAGAGAGAGAGAGAGAGAGAGAGAGAGAGAGAGTAATGGTATTGATGTTCGACACACATCACAATCTGGCCCACACAGCTCCACATTTCCCATGAGGTCTACCTCACAGTACCATTTCCCTTCCATCCCTACAGCGTTTATTTATTTGCATGGTTTTCCATCAACAATTAATTGTATATGTGACCTTGGAAAGGTACTTCCTTCCCATAAATGTTAGACTATTAAATCCTTCTAGAATAGGTGGATTTCTAGAGCCATGGAAAATCCTAATCCAATGCAAAACCATAAATTATGGATGACGTTTGCTTCAAAAAACATCCGATGTATTGCAATATTACCTTTGAATCTAGGTCATCTGGATTCAAACTGCTTATATGACCAGCTTCAATTTGCAAGGTGGAAATCCAAAAAATAAAGCCATCAATTAGATTATTTTAATCCTTTGAAAATTTAGCTCTTTTGATTAGAACATGAATGACCACCATAACTTTGCATAATCAAAGGGTTGAAATTGAATCAAAGAGTTCTTCTAGGAAGCTATTGTCCAAGGGAAGTCGTTATTGTAATATATACATCGATACGTATTTAAGTAACCTCTTTATGAATTTAATTTACATTCCCATTTTCAAATTGAGTGCAAGGAGATGACTGAAATGTTTTAGTAGAACCCTCTCTCCTGATATCCACCATGCAATCAACTTTCCGCTGTTGAATCAGGACAATTCTACTACCACATTCATCAAATCATCCCAGCCATCTAATTATCGTCTTTCAAAACTGACGTAGGACAAGGATAATTAATTGGAGAGCAAAGATCAATATAAATCAAGCACCATGTCTTGAGAACGCAGAGTTTTGGATAAGGGTAAAAGTTAGGTCATTGGGAGTTCATGGAATATTGCATCACTTGGACTCTTGAAATTTCGGTCTCAAATTATGAGAGATAGTTTTGAAAAAGTTCTCACGAGAAGTCATATGAACTAGTGTGCAGGTGAGCATTATTTTTTCTTTTAGACTTGACTTCTTTATAAGTTTGTAAGTAGTGCTTTTTATCAAAGATATAAATTTTAATTCTCTTTCTTAAATTTTTTTGCCTCTTCATCATAGATAGGAGAAATACCTATCGTATCATGAGGAGATCTTCTTCCTCCATTTATTCAACCTTTGACTAAAATAAAATAAAAACAAGTAATTTATAGTCGGTTGGCAAACTAGGTAAATATGAGACTTAGAATTGCGTGGCAAACCTAGTACCATGTACTTTGTTGGTGTTGAGACATGGTCAGATTTGATTAGACCATATGTTGATATTAATTAAAGATAGACCCACGCGAAGCATATCCAATATGAATAATGCTCCAACATGCTCTGACATTAGTGCAGACATGATATGGTAGGATTTGATTGAACTGCATGCTAGTGTCTCCTTCAAATATGCTTAACATGGCCCATACTTGAGAGTGGCTTGCTATCTAATCAAATCCAATCTTATCTTCTTTAAAATCTTAGGTCATTTACCAAGAGTGGATTCCAGAAACACCACTTAGGCCACTTTGGTGGATTAGGGATCCTTGGCTGTGGGGTCCACCTTGATGTATGTTCCATCCAAATGTTTCTAAAACTTATTTTAGGGAATGATCTCAAAAACTAAGTAGATCCAATTCTCGTAATCCACCATTAAAAACTTTTAGCGGGACATAAAAGTTTTGGATCAAGATGATATTTATGTCGTCTCTTCATCCATGTTTTTGTGGGCTTATTAACCAATTGGATGGCAAATAAACATTCCAGTGGCCCCCCGTGAAGTTTTTAATGGAAGAGATTCAATAGTGACTGTTTCCTGTGGTGTGATCCATATAAGATTTAAATCTGCTTCATTTTTTGGATCCTACCTTATAACGAGCTTTCAGAATGGATGGACGGTGTGGATGTAAGGCACATAGATCAAAGTGGCCCCACAGCCTGGGATCCACCGAAACTGCGCCCTTTGGTGAGAAGATGACTTTGCAAGCCCCTAAAATGAGCTGCCAAAACTGATGGACGGTGCCGATAAAACACATACACCACGGTGGGCCCACAGCGCCCAACATCACCTAGCTGGGTGGTGTTGGGGCCACCACCCAGTACACTTCCGTAAATGTGAGACCGGGCTAGCTCTCATTCAACCAGTGAGGTCTGAAGAACCGTGGTCCACCAAATGGACGGTCCAGATTCACCACGTGGAAGCTCAGTGTAAGACGGGTTTGGACCAGAAACGAGCGTGCATGGTTTAGCCACGTTGCATCAACTTAGTGGTTGAGAGCCAGGTGGGCCCCACAAGAACACCTGGAAAATATTTCTTAATTTCTACTCTCAACAACAACAGCCATTCAAATACGTCCCCTTCAGTAGGTGGGCCCGAATCGTATCTTTAGGATGTTTGTCTGTAGTGCTGAAAACCAGACACGTGTTAGAGCGGTTCCCACGCACACGCATTCACACGTGACAATATGGAATATGTCGTGCGAGATCTGACAGATGTGGACGGCAGAGAAAATAATAATTTAACCTTGCAGTTTATTAGTACTTAGTGGCCCACCTGAAAAATGAAAGCAATGAATAAGATTTAAGAGTTATCTCCAATAATTTGAATGGCTCAGATTTTGTACACGTGTTTCAAAGTGGTATCTTTGACGGCTTGTGGATGGAGAGAGTTTCACACGCGCGTGGAATTAAGAAACTTTTGTTTTTCTGAGGTGGGTAAGATTGAGAACGTGCCATGTGGCTTCGGGCAGGCAGCCATCATTCACGCACGTGATGTAGCTGATGTGGCGGTTGGTGGCACGTTTCGACTGGAGTTTGGTGTTACCCGAGTGTTATCCTTACCGTGTGGGGACCATCTTAATGAGTATTTTGTATATCTACACCGTCCATCCGTTTTTTCAGCTATTTTTAGTCGTTATTATAAAAATTAAGAAGATCCAAATCACCGGTGGACCACACCACTGGAAAAAGTGGTAAATTAGCATTAAAACTTTTTGTAGGCCACCAAAGTTTTGGATGAAGCTGATCTTTGCATTTTCCCTTTCTTCTAGGTCTGGTTAATCTTATCAACGGGTTTGATGACAGATAAACATTATAGATCTGCTTCAGGTGGGCCTTGAAACGTTTTTAATGATGGGTGTTAGGGCCGAAGGACCGACAGGTGGGATTGGGTTGGTGCTCAACCCTAGCCACTATTCCCCCAACCCAAGGTTCCTGGACTTTAACATATAATTCAACCCAATCTAACCACAAGTTGGGATTTCTTAACCCAAGCCCAACCCAATGTTCCCATACTTTAATTTATAATTCGACCCAATTTAGCTGAATTATTAACCCAAGCGAGTTCAATCAAATTCTTAACTAGATACATGCAAATACTTTTGTTATTATATTACTCTATTATATTTTAATATATATTTTATTTTTTATACATATGATTTTAGTAATTATATATGAAGTTATTTAATGTAAAGAACTTTATTTTTTTATATAAACAAAATAAAATATATGACAAGTACTCATTTAAAAGTCATGTTGTGTAGCCTCCCAATCCATTTGGCTGAGAGAAATCAGGCGTATCTTGATAGTTTGAGTTATCGGAAATGACATGGATCAATTAGACCCAATGATATTGGAATTTACCATGCTTATAACACAAATGATCCATACTCAATTATATTTTATAAGTAGCTTACATATCGATTGGGATTGGGATTGGGTTGGGTCAGGCAATCTAAAACTTCAACGCGAGCCCAACCCAAGTTTTATGAAGTTGGTATTTGTATCTCAAGCTTGAGACTATACTTGATGCATCTTGCCCGAGCCGAACTCAAGGTTGGGTTAGCCACCAATCGGTCGGGTTGAACCTGCTTGAGCCCTAATGGGTGTTCGATCATCACTGTTTCGTATGGTGTGGCTTACCTGAAATTTCTATCTACCTAATTTTTTGGAGCATTTCCTAAAATGTGTTATAAAAATGGATGGATTATGTGACGTAGTACATATCATCAAGGTGGGCCCCACCACAGAGTTGTTACCCAGGTAACACCTAACTTGCTCCCCATCCCCATTTTGTGGGGAGTGGGTCAAACACCAAGTAAGATTGAGTTCTGTCTGTTCGGTGACCATGGGGCCCACCTTGATGTATATGTTTTGAATGTGGATCATCTTTGTTGAAGGCATGAAAATTTTCAATCCGTCGCTCCTCACTGGTACAAGTCATTTCCAAGAGAAGCTAGATTTCTCTCTCCACTAGATTAACAACTACTCAACGCAACTTTTAATTTATGGAACATTTTTGGTCTCACAATTAGTTTCATATTAGATCTCCACTGCCCATTAATTTTTTTCAGGTAAATCCAAAGCATAAGTATAAAAAAAATAAAAAAAATAATGTACCTCCAAAGCTCAAGTAGATCACACCACATAAATCAGTAGGGATTGAATAAACTACCATTGAAACTTTCCTACCACTAACCGTGAGGCTTATTTTCCATCAGACCTGTTCCTGAGATTACACATATTTGGATGAAATTAAAATACTAATATCATATCCATAGCTCAAGTGGTGGACTGAGTGAAAGATACCACTTTTCAACACGGAGGTCTTGGTAATACTGAAGGGTGAACTGACAGTGGGATGTACTGACAAGCTAACAAAAAAACTAAATTAAAAATTAAAAAATAAAAGCTTGATCAGAGCTTTCTGTCTCCTATCATCTTCAATGGTGTGGTCGATTTAAACTTTGGATTTGCATCGTTTTTGCATATATATCCGAAAATGGTATGAAAAACTGAATGGACTATGTGGATCAAAGAAATACATCATCGTGAGGCCCACTTAAATTTCACTTCATTGCTTGAGATGCGGTGCAGGGTAGCGGATTAGGTGAGACCCTGGCCCCACTCAAGACAGTGCACCCCTTACTGTGGGGCCCACCTTGATGTGTGTATTCTACATCCACACCGTCCATCCATTTTTTTCAGATTATTTTAGAGCATGGTACCAAAAATTAAGATGATTCAATTATAGGTGGAACACCCTATCATTAAAATCATCTCAGGGCTCACCTTAATGTTTCTGTAGTTTTTATCTGCCATTAATGGTCAATCACCATTGAACCTATCTAGCTTTGGACCGCAAAACGACCCCTTGGTGGTGACATGATGAGGTGAGATTTGAATGTTACAGCAATGCCGGAATAAAGATGAGCTGAGTATGTACTCAAGCCAGCAAACATTAAAAAAGCCCCGCAGAGCCTTTATTGTAGCTCTGATTGTGTATGCTATCCTTCAAATTTCAAGGCGTTACACACATCCACTAATTGGCGAATTAAGATGCTTTATTTTTAATCTCTCCTTAATTACTCATCTAGAGTAGCACGGGCCTTTTGGACGGCTTGATTTGACCTTTTGGACGGTTTGATTTGAGTTTTATATAAGGGCATACCTACACATGCAACTTTGTTAAATGTGTCCAATCCCACACCTACCAAGATTTAGCTGGCCGGCATCCCATGTTCAGATGGGATGGGGATTACCTACTTACAGGTTTGAGCAGTGAGATTGTCTTCTGAAGTGATGTCACCAAGTTTTGTAGGCCCCACTATCATGTATGTGTTGTATCCTCACCGTCTATCATTTTGGAGAGATTAGCCAAAAAATGAGGCAGATCCAAATCTGGAGGAGACCCACCAAAGAAACAACTGAGGAAAGTGATTCCCATCATTGAAACTTTCCTAAGGCTCATCGCGAGGTTTATTTGAAATTCAACCTGTTAATAAGTTAACACAGACATGAACAACGAAGGGAAAACATAAAAATCAACTTAATCAAAAACTTCTGTGGCCCTTAAGAAGTTTTTAATGGTGGGCATTCAATCCCCAGTTTTTCTGTGATGGGGTCCACTCGGGCTTTGGATCTGCCTCATAATTCGGCTCATGCCCTATAATGATCTCTAGAAAATGATGGACGGTGTGGATATAATACAAACATTATGGTGGGGCCTGCAGAACTTAGTAATGTGTAGTCAATCTCACTACTCAACCAGCTAATCCACCTCCTTTCAGATGGGTCCAAATTGGGTAGTTCTTTAATGAAATTGAACCTAACTTGATGTGAATACCAATCTGGCCCACACATAGAAAAGTAGTAAATTAGGTATGATGGATTGCATGATGACCGTCCTATTATAGATGTTTGGGGTGACCCGCAATAATGAGACAATGGCACATGGTTTAATCAAATCTTGCTAGTTTACCACAATCACTGCGAGGGTAGAGAAAAGTAGGAATAAATTGAAAGTGTCCCTGAATGTTAGTTTTATTAGAAAACTTGGGAATGGTAAAAGTATAATTACTTAAATAGTGGACGGAGACTGGATTTCTGTCTACTGGTCAATACAGGGATAATTCTATAGGTCTCATCATGATTGCATGTGTTTTATCGACACCATCCATTCATGTTGCAAGCTCATCTTAGCCTTTAAGCTTAAAAATGAAGCAAATCCAAGGCTCACATGGACCATACCACAGGAAGCAGTGGGGATTGAATGCTCACCACTGAAACCTTCCTAGGGCCCACTGAGATATTTATTTACTATCCAACTTGTTTTTAAGGTCACACAGACCTCAATAAAAGGAAAACATAAAAATCAGCTTGATCCAAACCTTATGTAGCTTAAGGTAAGTTCACAATTGTAGCTAATTCAATCCTCATTATTTCTATGGTGTGGTCCACTTAAGATTTGGATCTGTCTCATTTTTAGATAATGCCCTAAAATAATATGACAAAATATATGCAAGGCATGGATAAAACACATACACCATAATAGGGCCCATAGAGCTTCCACCAGTACCAACCATCATCAATCATGACACTATAGGGGTCACTACAGAATCCTAGTCCAGTGGATGGAAGAAGAGTTGGTAAGGTGGGATGTGTCACATGTGGGCCCAAAGAAATAAATGGATGTAAATGTTCATATACAAAAGTTGCATGTAATAATTCGTGCACGTGATACATCCGTGGAAAGAAACAGATGGATGTGGAATTTCACATACAAAAGTTGCATGCAATCATTTCTCAACTAAAGAAGAACATGCAAAAAGAAGAAGGAAAAAATGACCATCCTGTATCATTGCTAGGTCTATTTACTCATGTATTCATGAGGACTTCATAAAATATATGCTTTTTTTCATTCTATCACCTCATTAATGATCTTCTCACATGCCATGAATAGAGCATTGATATGGATGCGGATTTCCTGCAAAAGACTTTAGTAAGAAGTTTCTGCGCAAGGATGTTGAGTGGGGCCCACTGAGATTTTTGTGAGAAATTCACCCCATCCATCCGTTTTGTGAGCTCATTTTAGTACCATGCCGCAAAAAATAAGGTGTATCCAGTACTCAAGTGGGCCACACGAGATGAAACAGTAGGCACTCCGAAGTTTTGTATCAGGTTATAGCTTAATTTGGGGTTTTCACTTCATCCCATTGGACGGCATGTAAACATCAAGGTGGAGTTCAGGAATGTTTCAACAACAAGAATTTCTTTCCCTAATTTTCCTATTGTGTGATCCACTTGAGTTTTTTATCCACCTCATTTTTAATCCAATGTTCTAAAATGAGCTCCAAAAAGAGATGAACAGAATGGATTTCTAACATATATTACAGTAGGCCCCACACAGCATCATTGCACAGGAACTTATTGCAATAGGCTTTAGCAGGAAATCCCCTCCCAGTGAGATGTGTGTGCAGGTGTACATCTTTAATTTCTTCAAAGTTTCTTAATATGCTTCCATTAATAGATGGACCTAACCATAACAGCCCATCTTAACTGGACGTATTTATGTTTTTTCCTTCATCCAGATTTGTGTGATCTTATTAACAGGTTGGAATATGGTAATAAAACATTGTAGTAGGCCTTGGAAGGTTTCAACAAGATAAGTCATTGTCCTACTATTTTCTATGGTGTGGCCCACTTGAGCTTTGGATCTGCCTCATTTTTGGAATCTTGCCCTAAAATGATCTCGCAAAATAGATGAATTGTGTGGATATACCACATACATCATGGTAGGCCCATAGAAATTGGTGATGGCAACACACAAAGGTGGGTGTGGCACTCTATGCAATCCACTTCCTTTATATCCAAATCTCAGTGGACCACACTATAGGAAATAGTGGAAAAGTTGTAGATCAAGCTAATATTTATGTTTCCATTCATTTAAGTTTGTGTGACCTTATCAACAGGTTGGATGGCAAATAAACATTATGGTGTGCCCTAAAAAGATTTTAATGGTCAGTATTCAATTGCCACTGTTTCCTATGGTGTGTTTCAAATACTTGGATCTGCCCTAAAATGATTTGGTAAAACAGATGGGATGATGTGGATATACAACACATTATTCAAGGTGGGACCCTTCTGCCACAGGCTGACTGAACTCTACAAGTGGAATAACAGTTCATTTTAAGGCACGGCTCCATATATGAAGCACATCCAAATCTCAGGTGCACCACCCCTCGTACAATAAGGGTGATTGTGACTATGATGTTCATGAGAAATCTAACTTGTCAAACATGAACTTAAAAAACAAGGCTGATCTAAAACTCAAGGAAGCTGCGATAAAAAAATTTGAAAATTGTAAAAGTATAATTACTTAAATGGTGGATGGGGACTTGGATTTGGTAGTGACCGGTCCATATGAATTTGAATTCCCACCATTGAAACCTTCCTAGGGCCCACCGAGATATTTATTTCCCATGCATCTTGTTCATAAGGTTACAAAGACTTCAATAAGGGGAAAACATAAAAATCAGCTTGATCCAAAACTTCTATAGCCCACTTCAATCCCCATTATTTCATCCGGTGTGGTCCGCTTGAGATTTAAATCCCCTCATTTTTTGTATAATACCCTAAAATAAGTTGACAAAACAAATGCACGGAGTGGATAAAACACATACACCATGATAGAGTCCACATAGCTTCAACAAATACCAACCATTATCGATGTGGGACCGGAGGGGTTACTATAGAATCCTATTCTGTAAATGGAAGAAGAGTTGGCAAGATGTGATGTGATATGTCGATGGAAAGAAATGATGGATGTGAAAGTTCACATACAAAAGTTGCATGTGATACATAAGTGGAAATAAACGGATGGATGTGAAAGTTCACATACCAAGTTGCATGTAATCATTTTTCTCTTAACAAATAAGAAAAAAGAAGAAGAAAAAATAACCTTATGAATAGGTTGGATGGGTGTCATCATCACCACTGCTTCTCGTGGCATGGTCCACTTAAGCTTTTGATCTCCGTGTTTTTGGGTTCATACCATAAAATGATTTAAAAAAAAAAATAATAAATAAATAAATGGATGGACCGCTTGGATAAAACCCATACATTATGGTGGGCCCCACATCCCCTGTCTAGATGGATTATGGTCTAGGTAGGGGCAGGATGCAATTCACTTCCCATCTATCCTCTCATAGTCACAACTAACTCAAATCTGAACCGTCCAAATAATGGGACCCACTGTAGTTATGGTCAGATTCGTATTTAGAAGATCATAAACTCTAATCGGCGGACGTTTATTCATTGAGGCTGGACCATTACTGCATTTTATTTTAATATCAATCAGAGGTCCACTAATTGGTCGGCTAGGAAATTTTAAGGTTCCCACAATTTCTATGTTCGTGGTTTGGCTGGTGACCCGAACACTAGCCAGCTAGCTAATGTCAAAGCTCTGTGGGCCCCACCACGAGGTTTGTATTTTATCCACGCTGTCCATCCATTTTCTAACTCATTTTAAGGCATGAGCCCAAACTTGAACCATGTCCAGATCTTAAGTGGACCACACCACAGAAAACAGTGGGGATGATGATCTCCACCGTTGAAACCTTCCTAAGGCCGACAGTAATGTTTATTTGTCATCCAAACTATTCATAAGGTTAACATGGTTGAAGGAAAAATACAAATATCAGCTTGATCCGAAACTTCCATGGTCTCTAAGAAATTTTCAACGGTGATCCTTCAACCTCTACTGTTTCCTATGGTGTGGTCCGCTTGATATTTAGATCCGCCTCAATTTTGAACTCATGCATTAAAATAAGCAGGCAAAATGGATGGACATCCCGGATAAAACACATACATCATGGTGGGGCCCACATAGCTTTGATACCAGCTAGCTAGAGGTGTTGGGGTACCATGGGCCCACCCCATTTACAACGTTGTGGGGACTTTTACCGACAATAGTATCTTTCCCACTGATATATCAATTGCGTAGGGCATCCAAGCCGTACAAAAGTGGGGCCCCTCATCAAAAAGATCACATGTGTTAATAATCAAGATGTGTGTACGCCAAATGAATGGATAGCCTATGGCCCCATGTAGTGAGTGGATTGGTACAATTCACGTTCCAGCTTTTGTACGGCCCGCCGTGGGATTCTAAGTTGTTAAGAGCAACCCACTTGAGTGGATTGGTACGATCCACGGCGTTCCACCTTTTGTCCTTACTCTTACCCGGGTGGTAGACTCCCAGGAGATTCAACACCCGGTCAAGGGTTCGAGTACCCACCAGTGGTGAAATCCCACGGCGAGCGTGTGTGGGTTTGTGTGCGCGTGTGTGGGGGGTGTGCGTGTTAAAAAAATAAAACACTTGGTTGGGTCATTTCATTACACAGTTGATGAGCTATCAGTATTAAAGTAATTGAGTCACCGAACTAGTTGGATCCCAATCCGGGTCGAGCTGGGTTTGATCTGAGTCGAGTCGAGCTCGGCCAAGCTCGAACTTGGTTCGAAATTTTTTGAAGCTAAAAAAATTAGCTCGACTTAGGTCAAACTCAATTTCAAACCGAGTCGAATCGAGCTTTTTCGAGTCAAGTGGAGCGAGCTAACTGAGCTAACTCAGCTCGTGCACGGCCTTACCCCTAGGCCAGTGCTTATCGGTGTTGCAGGCCCTGCAATGATGTATGTGTTTTATCCATGCTATCCATCCATTTTTTCATCTCATTTTAAGGAACTGTGACAAAAATGAGGCAAATCGAAATCTTAGGTGGATCACACTACCGGAAACAATGGTAATTGAACACCCGTTGTTAAAAACTTCTTGGGGACCACAAAAGTTTTGGAAAAAGCTAACCTAATCAACAGATCAGATGAAAAATAAATGTTACAATAATCCTTAGGAATTTTTTAATGGTGGCATTTAATCACTACCATTGTGGTCCACCTGAAAATTGGATATTGCATAAGGGGTTGCTTGGCACTGTGGATTAGAGGAGATTTGAGGGGGTTTCAAATCTCTTGGTTGTTTGGCAGCATAAAGTATGTGGTGATTTCAAATCCAGGGAGTTTCCAATCCTCTCTTTGAGGGGTTTGTAACCCACGGTGAGAGCTTGGATTACACCTCCAATCATTTCAATAGTTGCAGGTATAATATGTGTGTCACTACACACTATCATTCTATTGGGCACATGGCCCACTAATGATGATCAACACTGTCCAAACATTGTCCATGTAAATTAGCACCGTCCAAACATTATCCAGCACCATCCAAACATTGTCCATGTAAATCAACGATTAAAAATCGTTGGTTAGTCACTCGGACATGATCTTGTGCTTGTGGCCCAGCCGAGACTTGGAATTACATATCTCACCAATTAAGGATTGCAAATCCAGGGGATTCCAAATCCACGCCCCCAATGACCTTATAAACGGTTTGGTCTATACACCCTATAAACATCAAGGTGTACTTACAAATGTTTCCACCCTAATTTTTTCCTATGTTGGGCCTACTTGAGTCATTTTTTGAGCTCGTCATAAAGCCGGCAAAACCAATGAAATAGATGAATTTCTCACAAACATGATCGTGGGCCCCACCTAGCTCATCGCCAAGAAGTCGGGCTGGGCGTGCAAGGAGATCCAGACCATCCAAATCATACGGCCATCAGGGATGAATTATAGCATGAAAATCACACTGATCAAAAGATCTTCTGTCCAATAGCTGGAGAACAACAGGATCCTTGACTATTAAAAAGATTCCAAATCCAGGAGTGGAATAGTATCCGTCCATTAGTGAGGCCAAAACTTTCAACGGTCAAGATAGCGTTGGGAGCCAATTATTGAGGAATACGCTACGGTACAAAGAATCGTCACGTGCCAAAGAATCATGGGATCTGAACTCGATAATCGTGTCTTGTGTTTGGCTCTTACTTTTCATGGTTGGTGGCGTTGTCGTTTGGTAGGGCCCCATGGTTCGGTACCACACACCACCTACCTGACTGGTGCTGACATCACAAAGTTCTGTGGGTGCCATCAAGAGGTATATGTTATATCCAAACCGTCCGTCCATTTGGATAGCTAGTTTTAAATCTTGAGATGAAAAATAAGATAGA
This sequence comes from Magnolia sinica, assembly GCF_029962835.1. Lineage (NCBI taxonomy): Eukaryota > Viridiplantae > Streptophyta > Magnoliopsida > Magnoliales > Magnoliaceae > Magnolia > Magnolia sinica. The sequence continues at coordinate 88,364,470 of NC_080580.1, forward strand.
TCTAACGATCGAATGGACCACACTACAAAAAATAAGTAGGATATTGAACGTCTATCATTGAAACCCTTTCCAGTGTCAAAGAAGTTTTGGAAACAACTGATATTTGTTTTTCCTCTTCATCCAGGTCTATGTGAACTTATGAAGAGATTGGATGGAAAATAAAGTTCATGGTTTTCCGTATGATTGTTTTTACGATGAGAATCATTATCAACGTAGTCAACTTGAGCTTTTGATGCAATTCATTTTTGGGATTACGGAGTAAAATGGTCTCGCCAAAAGGATGAACGGTGTGGATATAATAAATACATCATTGTAGGTTCATACAACTTTAAACGCATTTAAACCGTTCGTACAACTCCAATCACGTGGAGTGCCGGCGCTTGTCTTCCCACAAACACGTGCCCACATCGGCCAGGTCGGTGGTGCAGTACACTGGCCAATCCGCTTCCGGAAAGCTAATCATGGATCTTTTTACTTTCAACTGGGGACTGTCGACCATTCTCCAAAAATCTCCAACATTGTAAAAATCCTGGCCGCTCATCTTGGGTTTTCTTCAGTTGAATTTTGGACCTTGCCGAAAATCTCCTCGTGACAATCTATTTATAGATCACAAAACCTTGGGGGCATGCCCATCCATGTGGGGCCCAACCAATGAATAGCTAGATTGCTTGGGAGTAGTTTGGTGTTACCAGGATAACACCTTAGTGGGTGTTACACTTACCATGTTGAGCCCACATTGATTTATTATTATTATTATTATTATTTTATTGCCCATCCATTTTTAATCCAAAACCTAAGTAAATCTAAATCTCCGGTGGATTACACCACTGAAAAAGTGGTGAATGTCCATTAAAAAGATTTTATTGCCCATAAAAGTTTTCGAATTTGGCCGTTGTTTGTATTTTCCTTTCATTAAGGCTTGATTGACCTTATTAAGGTATTGGATGGAAAATGAGCATTACGTATCTACTTACGAGGTGGGAAGTTTTTTAACAGTGGGCAGTGGGCAATCAAACAACATTGTTTACCGAACATGGTTTATTCACATATTTAAATAATTTTTATGCCTATATATTAAAATAGGCCAGAAAAATGAATGTACGAAGTAAATATTTTTAATGTTTCACACTTCACTGTTAGCCACTCTCACTAGGGAATCGATACCAAGACGTCAGTGTTGAAATGAGATATCTTTCACTCGGTCTACCACTTGAGCTATGGATTAGGGTGTATTTGTATTACTTGAAATTTAGGAACACGTCCTAAAATAAACTAGAATGTTTCTAACTATGGGTATTCAATCACCATTGTTTCTTATGGTGTGGTCCACCTGGGAGTTAGATTTACTTAATTTGTGAGACCAAATCCTAAAATGAGCTAGGGATTGATAGCATAGTAACACCTAATCCGCTTCCATATCACTTGTAAGTTCCTATCCATACATTCGGTGGGAAATGCGTCACATACTCACCTATCGACCCCATGTGACTACGTCAGATTATGTCGTAGACCACCAACCTGAGTGAGGAGGAAGTTCATACCCAGGATGCTGGGTGGGGCCTACCGTGATATTTGTGAGAAATCCACTCCGTGCAGTCGTTTCGTGAGTTTATTTTAAGATATACAAGCAAAAACGAAAATGAGGCGGACCAAATGAATGAGAAATTGGGAAAAAATGAGCTCGGGAATTCATATTGTTTTCTCTCCTGTGGCCCACTTGAGTTTTGGGTACATGTCATTTTTGGTAGCATGTCCTAAAATGAGCTCGGGAAAACGTATGAAGGGGGTAGATTTCTCACAAACATTGCAGTAGGTCTCACCCACCATCCTTACACATGAACTTTCAGCCAAAGGCTCTCCCGTGGTGAGGAGTCTTGGTGAGATGCTATTAGCCACTTATCTCTAACAGCATATGGCCCATCAATTGCATCTTGCCACGTCTCCTCTCCATCCTGGTGGGTGGTAACTGCATTAAGAACATACTCACCTATCTCTTGAATCTTGATAGTATACCACTCCAAGCAAATCTTGTCATGGCTCCTTCCCACTCAGTCTAGGTCTAAAGAATTTTACCCATTACATTTTTTTTTTTAAATATCTCTAAAACATATATACTTTTCCTGAAAATTTGAGATGATCCAAACCGTTCAATTAGTGGTCATCAAATTGCAGTCTAAGAAAATGGTCAGTGGCTGCTTTCAATGTATCAACCATCCGTTTTAGATATTCATTTTAGGGTATGAGCGAAAAATAAAATAAAATAATTAGATTCAAATCTCAGGTAGACCACATCATAGGATTCAATGGTGATTGATAGCCCACGTGTAAAAACTTCTTGGGTAATAAAAGTTTTTCGTTATTGGTGTTTTGGCTTTATCCACATGTGTGACCTCTTCCACGGGTTGGATGGCAAATAAACATTACAGTGGTCCCTAAAAATATTTCAATGGTTTTTGTCACCATCCCCACTATTTCTTGTGGTGTGGTCCACATGAGATTTGTATTTGCTTCAATTTTTTTTACTACTGTACTAAAACGAAGTGAATTGCGCCAGACCTAGCAATGTTCGGCTAGATCATCATGAGGCCCACTGTGATACATATGTTTATCCACACTATCTATCCCTTTTCTCGAGTCAGGCTAAAGTATAGGTTAAAAAATAAAGGAGATCTAACACTTATATCATGTTAAGGTATGGGTCTAAAAATAAGGCAGATCTAACACTTTAGTGAATGATATATCTACCTCATACCAGAGATGACTCTTGCATTTAACATGATCGCTTGATCTGTCTCATTTTTTGGGCCCATACCTTAATCTGATCTTTGAAGAGAGATGAACGGTGTGGATAAATAGATACATCACGGTGAGCTCCCATATAGATTTGGTCGGACCGCTTCCGTCTTAAAAAAAACCTAAAAAAGTGGATAGACGGTGTGAATATACAACACATGCATCAAGGTAGGCACAAGATCACGGCCTCACCGAAGTCAGTGTTGAAAATTATACAGAATAAAATATTTCTATAAAATATGGAAACCGAAAAATCACGATGATCAGAACTAAGGACAAGCTAAAGCACGTCTGAAACGCTGTCCTTAAAGCGTTATTTGCCCCTACTCAAGTGAATTGAGTATGCTGATAGGTTACAGGCAAACCGCTTCTAGGATACGACGAGCCTGGTATGGGTCTACGTTCAGCAAACACGAAGGCTCACCTATTGGAACTCTGTTACACTCAGTTTGACAGAAATACAATAAAAGAAAAAATTCTAGAAGAAAGAAAGAGAAGAAAATATGTAATTTAGACCACTGCACTGGTCAAGTATTCAGCCACTGGTTCAATTGAACCATTCTAGACCACACCGTTTGTCTGTTCATCAAGCAAAGGTTCAACCCTTACTGTCTTGCTGGAATTACTGAAGTATATGAGAGGAGTGGAGGACTGTCTCAGTTCGTATGGGTCTGCTGGAGTGGTTTGAGAGATGGTTTGGAAACCCATCTAGGCCGTCCTTTTATAGGCTATGGTGGCTGGGGGTTATGATGCAGGGAATTAAATTGCATGACCGTTTTCTAGCTGTTGGAGAAAACTAGCCATTTTATGGTTATCTTTTAACTGTTGTGCATGGGCCATTAAGCTGCTGCATACTGACTGTTGTGAGATAGTAGCTAGCCGTTTTCTAGCTATTGGGCTAGCCATGCAGCAGTTACAGTTGGATCCTGCATTAATAGCACAGCTGTTACAGATCTCCTGCAACAGCTCTATTTCAGCTCTTTATATATAGTGAAGGACTCTCATTCAGTCCTCTAGTCTCTCCTTCAACCAGCCATCTGCCTTAGCCACTTAGTCGCACCGTGACTCCCATACGTCTCGCTCCGATTCGCTCAAGGTGGTAAAAGAGCGACCCTCTGCGACACGATGCGGACGTGCGAAGTGTAAAGTGCTCCACTAGCACCTTTACAGCCACACTGCCTCACATGCCCACGCCCTCACACCAAGCCCGTGACCGAGACCAAGCCCGAGAGCGAGCGTGCGCGCAGGTGTTCCAGATTTTAATCTTTCCTTAGTGTAAGTATCTCAAAGCTCTGTCAAAATGACTGGTAGCCATAACGTTGAACCAGTTATTCCTAGATACATATTCGCTATGTGTTTGTTAGAGTTCCCATAATCTTGCTCAGCATAATTAATGGTCATGTGCTTATCTTAATTCGTAAACGATCCTGAGAGAAAACTCATAACTCTCATGAGAGACGACACCATATCTACGTTCATATAGGTGAAATCCTTCCAGTGTCTCCGTTACTATAAGACATTTGTCCTATAGACTGGATTTCATTAAGAGTTCTAAGACTCAACCCTCTTTTGTAACGCTCAGCACATATCTATTATGGATGAGGTTTTATAATTTAGTGTTGAAAACTTTCCACATATCAGTGACCTGTTCTTACTTATTAAACCCAAAATTAGAGATTTTCTGACTTTAGGTTAGGTTACCATCACTAGTGGAACTTTGGTTGAAGAGTTTCAACCTCATCCCTCTAGATGTAGCCTTTACTACCTCTCTTGGTAGAGGTTTAGTGAAAGAGTCTGCCAGGTTATTGCTTAATTTCACAAAGAAAATAGCAATGATTCTATCTCGAATCAATTGTCTGACATAATCATGTCGAAGACTAATATGTCTAAACTTATCATTATATGTGCTACTATAGGCTCTAGCTAATATGGCTTCACTATCACAATATAGTGAAACAGCCGATATATGCTTTACACAGAAAGGAATTTCTAATAAAAGATCCCTTAGCCACTCAGCCTCTTTGCCTGTTGCAGCCAGGGGTATGAATTCAGACTCCATAGTCAAGTGCGTTATGCAAATCTGTTTTTTGGATCCCCAAGATACAGCTGCACCTCCTAGGATGAATACCCACCCTGTAGTAGACTTGTTGTCCCCTGCACTTGATATCTAGCTCGCATCGGTATATCCTTCCAATATGGCAAGAAACTCTGAATAAAATAGTCTTAAGTCTTTGGTTGCTTTTAAGTAACCAAGGACTCTACTGATTGCATTCCAGTATTCAGTACCGGGGTTATTAGTAAACCTACTAAGTTTACTCACAGCATATGCGATATTAGGTCTAGTGCATCGCATAACATACATAAGACTCCCTATAACACTCGTATATTCTAATTGTGCAATTGTTCTTTTGGTATTTTCTTTTAGTTTGATACTTGGATCAAATGGGGTTTTTGTTTCTTTTATATTTAGATGGTTAAACTTGTGTAGTATTTTCTCAATATAGTGATATTAACACAAAGCATAACCCCCACAATATTTTTTAACTTTGATACCTAGGATAGTATCAACTTGTCCAAGATTCTTCATTTTGAATACGGAAGATAAAAACTTCTTTGTTTCAGTTACACCTTCCATTTTATTATTTATTATTAACATGTCATCAACATACAAACAAATAATAACGATACAACTACTATCTACTTTAGAGTATATGCATTTGTCAGCTACATTATGCATGAAACCATGCGATAGTATTTTAGAATCAAACTTCACATGCCATTATTTTGGTGCTTGTTTTAATTCATACAAAGATTTGACTAATCTACAAATTTTGTTTTCATTTCCTTGTAAAACGAAACATTGAGGTTGTTCCATGTATACCTCCTCATTGAGGTCGTTCCATGTATACCTTCTCATTGAGGTCACCATTCAGGAATGCGGTCTTTACATCCATTTGGTGGATGTGAAGATGATGTATGGAAGCTAGCGCAAATAATATCCTAATGGATGTTATCCTAGCTATAGGAGAGTATGTGTCAAAGTAATCAATCCATTCTTTTTTGTCTAAAACCCTTAGCTACTAATTGAGCTTTAAAGGTTTAGTAGTCTCATCAGTGTGATATTTCTTCATAAATACCCACTTGCAACCTATGAGTCTAGAACCTGGAGGTAAGTTAACTAGTTCCCATGTTTGATTTAACGTTATGGATTCCATTTCATCATTTATAGCTTCGTTCTGGAAAGCTGAGTCTCTAGAAGATACAGCATCTTTATATGTTTTAGGATCATCTTTTATAGTCATTACTATATGTATTTGTCTTATAACATTTTCTCTATCTCCTTCTACAAGATGGAAAATGAAGCATCGTGAGTCTATGTAGTCATTTCTTAGACTCTTTTCTATTCTTGTCCTTTAACTCCTACGAGGTTCAATAGGAGCTTCCACTATCTGTGGAGCTATGCTATCTGGTTCTCTATTAGGAGTTTAGATTTTATTATCCTTTGACTCCAAAGATAGTGAGTTCTCAAAGAACTCAACGTCTTTTGATTCTATTATTGTATTAGACTCTATGTCTAGAAGTATATAAACTTTATTATTTTGTGCATACTCTACGAAGGCGTACTTAATAGCTATTAGTCCTGACTTAATTCTTTTTGAATCAAGGGTTCTACAATATACAAGACACCCCCTGTAAGACCCGTATCCTAGCCCATACTGCTCCGTCGACTGGCGTGATCCTTCCCATCGAATTCGGCAACCTGCGACCTATAATCGATGTTTGCGTGCAACCCTAAGTTGTATCCTGTATGTCAGAATCAGCTTGACTCGAAACTTGTATCTTTGCGACCGCACCATCACCGCGGTTCCAATGTCGTGTCTTACATATCGATTCGATACCCTGGCAGAGAAATGTGGACCCGCGTTCAGTTTGAGGAAACACCGCGCGTTTGCAATCCCAAGAGAATCTCTACGACATGTTAAATCAATCCAATCAATCACCTTACATGTCAAATACATGTCACATCCCCAAAAGTAACCCCCAAAGTCAACTTTCTCCTTCTCTCTCTCTTACACACCCATACATGTCAAGTATATGCCCATCACCCCATCACTCACTTCCCATCACTCCATCACTCCATCACACATTACCTCTCTTACGACCACCCTCTCTCCCTCTCTTTCTCTTCACACTTTCCAAGCAACAAAGAAGTGTGGACGTCCAAGCACTTCCAAAGGGAGAGAAAAGTGAGGGTTGTGTGTGGCCCACTTCCCATCTCTAGATCCTTCATCTTAGCCGTTCATCTCTCATCATCCTTCATCAAAGTGAAGCACAAGGTGATCGGCTTTCCAACGGACCAAGAAAATCGAACGGTGGGTGCTTTTATAGGCTAGATTTTCATGTTTTTATGATGGGCCAAGTGAGGCCTACCGATTGATGGTATGAATCTCACTTTGGACCCTTGATGTGGCCGATAACCCACCTTGATTTTCATTACCGTCCCATGATGGGGCCATTCTCCATGGACCCCATCATGATGTTTACTTTCCTTGATCTAAAGAGGTCATCTAGACCTTCCATTTTGGTGGAGAAGTAATCTCCATCGTTAATTTTGAATTGGTGAGCCCACATGTATTGAAACCCACTTGATGTATGATTGATTGCAAAGGAGGGCCCATAGTGCCGGGGTCCCTTCATCACACGCGTGTCTCTCTCTCTCCCTCTTTCTTTCATTTTTTTTGTTGTATGTGATGATGTGGCCGTGTGGCCCACCCAGTTGGACCCCACTATAAGGCATGTATTTTATCCATGTCATTTATAGATGGGGCCCACTTTACGAGTGTTGTATCCACACCACCCATCATTTGGTGGCCCACGTGGGCAGCCCATTTGAAATGCACAACCGACATTGAATGGAAAACACAAATATTAGCTTGGTGTAAAGTATTTGGGTGGGCCACTTATGTATGCCCCACCTTGATGCATGAATGTAATCCATGCCATTCATCCTATTCTTCAGATTATTTGAGGTGTTAAGCCGAAAAATGAAGTTGATCCGATTTTCTAGTGGGTTATAGCATAGTAAACAGTGTTTTTACTGTTGAAATATCCTCTGTCATTTCTATGCACTAAAATATATTGAAAATTGGGCTTGTTTAGCTTGTCTTGAGTTATGAAGACTAGTGGGCGGGGTGGATTCTTCAGACGTCGACCCCATGCACGAAAAACTGCAAAAACACACATTTTTTCAATAATAATAATAATAATAAATAAGGCAGCAGGCGCTGCTCTGCCTACTGCGTTGACGTCTGACGCTAGATAGGCAGGGACCCACGGTCCCAGCCGTGGGCCCCACCGTGATGTGTTTTTAATATTCACGCCGTCCATTTTGTAGGCCCTTAGGGCAGTGGGCCGCCCTACAAATTTCAGCCGTATACATGGCTCGGGTGGCCCACATCATAGGAAAGAATGGTGATTGAATGGCTGTCATTGACACCCATTTGGGTCTTCACAGAAGTTTTGGGTCAATATGAAATTTGTTTTTCCTTCCATCCAGGTCAGCGTGACCTTATCAACAGGTTGGACGGCATATAACATTATGGTGGGCCCCACGTGGGACCCCAAGATGTATGTGTTCTATCCACACCGTCCACAGCAGTGGACGGTGGAACCCACTATGATGTATGTGTTTTAGTCACACCATCCACAGCAGTGGATGGTGGCAACCACCATGATTTATGTGTTTTATCCACACCGTCCACTCCTGGACGTGGGACCCACCATGATGCATATGTTGCATCCAAACCATCCAACCATTTGGCCAGCTTGTCTCACAAGCTTGAGACTAAAGATAAGATAGGTCTAGGATTAGGTGGACCACATTATAGAAAGTAGTGGGTTTAAAAGTCCACCATTAAGACCCTTAGGCTACTAAGTTTGGGCCAAATAGGATATTGCTTTTTCCCCTTAATTTAGGTCTGTGCGACCTTATGATCAGATTGGATGGGAAATAAATGTCATGGTGGGCCTTAGAAAATTTAATAGTGGAAATCATTACCACCACTTATATTTGAGTGTGGCCCATTTGATATACATATGGCCCACATGATGTGGCCCACTTACCGTATGGGGCCCATTGTAATGTATTCAAGATCAATGGGTTATGGCCCATTGCAATGTACATAAGGCCCATTGGTGTAGCCTATTGATGCGACCCACTTGATGAATATAAGGCCCACGTGATGTATCTAGGGCCCATGGGTTGAGGCCCATTGTGATGTATTAGGGCCTATGAGTTGAGGCCCATTGTGATATATTTTCAGCCCATGTGATGAGGCCCATCTTGATGTATTTGTGGCTCGCATGGCTAGGCCCGATGTGGTGTACATGTGGCTCAATGCGAGGAATGTGCACCTGATGTAATGTGTAATTTCACTATAATGCAGGTAATGATGTTTATGGCGGGTCGTACCTTGGGAGCAATGTTGGTTTGATGTCCACATTGTAAGAATAATGTTGGTTAAATGTCCACATTATGACTCTCCCTAGGGCCCCTTTGATAGGCCCATACTTGCTGTGTGTAGGCCTCTAGGCCTATCTTCGTTGTGAGAGTAGTTCATTATCTTATAACATGCTTAGTGTAACTCCATGATTCATGCCCATACGCATCATATATGTGCTTGATATGAGAAGTGATCGAACATAGCATATGCTATTGAGCAGATTATTTATGGGACTCAGTGATAGGAGTTATCCACATAAGCGTAAAGTACGCGTAAGATTGTTGCATGACTGGATAGTATGACTCATGCATCTCGCATATGTGTGACTTAATTATTGTATGCCCTACCGACATTAGGGCCATAACCTCCACAGGCATATCGTGGATGACTAGATGGGACACCGAAAATGTTTGGTTCGAGCATCGAGTTGTCATAGATGGCCCTGGGTGAAAATTTCTAAACCCACTTGGTACTAGAGGACGCCCCATTGTCGAGACCGAGTGGATATATATGAGCGCATGAGGGCCGTATACTAGTAGGTCACATCTCCCACTGTGTCGTAGTCGGTTGGGAGGGGGTGTGACCTTACCCGCCTGAGTGAGGGGGCAATATCTAGGTTGAGTTTGACCAGCTTGAGGAATGAGTCCACTATCGACGAGCCGGACCCGATATTGGCGGGTGGATAGTAAGGTCTCTTCCACTTACCCAGTTGTGCGTTCGGATAGGGTGACAAGTTGGCGTAGAATGTAATAGACCCCGGTAATGATCCCAGAAAGGAACCATACTGATATATGAAATTATTAAGTAGGAGTTGCATACTCATTCATTCATTCATTCACTATCCACTTGGCCGGTGGTGCGTAACTATTTCTTAAGTGTACCTTCGCATGACCAGGATTTCGGTTGGGCGTGCGACTAACCTGAGATTAGGAGTTTACCACATTGAATCGGACTATCCAAATTTAGGTATGAGACTGCTTTAGATAGAAGTTCCTTGTGGTGGACCTCGTAGTCTGCGATACTACATACTATCATCCCGACTTCACATTCCAGCATGGTCATTTCATTCGCACCGCATATTACATTGCATCCGTAGTACTTAGCATTTTTTTATTATTATGTTTTTGCATTTATATGGCTTAGATCAGGTTGATGGTATTCGTGTATTGTCAGGATTTGTATATTGTATTGCATCCTCAACATCTGTTATTGTCTTATTATGTTTTGCATCACATAGCCTTGGTACGGCTGATAGCTCTCATGGACTTACCAGTATATTTTCGCTTACTCTGATATCGTATGATTCATGATCTTGTTAGTATTTTCGCTTATTCTGATGATGTATGATTTATGGGCTTTATGGTATATTTGGCACTTATCTTGTGCACACACTTTCACCACCCTCTAAGCTTTTGTAAGCTTATGCACGATAGATACGTGCAGGTGGCGTTAGGTTGCAGTAGCATTGAGCTTGGAGCGTGCAGCTGTCCTTTGGAGCTTTGATTTTGATATATATATATTTTGCTTTCAGTATTGTATTTAAATGATTATATTAGTGGATACGTGATGATGATATTGCTTTTATGATTTAGGTAAACTTGTGGTTATACTTATTACGAGATAAATGTACGTTGAAAAATCCTACTTGTAGGATCCCAAGATCGGAATCTGGCATATGTACGCTGGGAGCCGAGAATGGAGTATTGCGGAGGCTGTCGGCACCAGATTTGGCGATCGAAAATTTTGTGAGCCCGATTTTCGAGTTTGGGGCATGACACTCCCATACTTTTAGATATCTTAGGTTAGGTTTTCTACCTCTCCATGTTTCATATAGAGATATTTTATATTTTTTAGATGGAATTTTATTTAGTATATGGTACGTTGCAAGCAGTGCCTCACCCCATAGACTTAGTGTCAACTTTGCTCTTACCAGCATTGAGTTGACCATCTCTGCTAATGTTCTATTTTTCCTTTTAGTTATTCCGTTTTGTTGAGGTGTGTATGACGCGGTACATTGATGTATTAGTTCATGTTTTTCACAGAAGTTATTGAATTCATTCGAGAAGTATTCTCCTCCTCTATCACTACGAAGAATTTTTATCATCTTATTTAGTTGATGTTCTACTTCTGCTTTATATATTTTAAACATGTTCGATGCTTTGTCTTTGCTCTTTAACAGATAAACATATACATATCTAGAGAAATCATTTATAAAGGTTATGAATTATTGTTTACCTCCACGAGCAAGAATGTCATTTAACTCACAGATGTCACTGTGCACAAGATCCAATATTTGAGACAATCTTTCAACACATGGAAAAGGTTTCTCCGTCATTTTAGATCGTATGCACACTTAACATTTATCAATTTCATTATCTGTGTATGAGATTAAACCATTCTTGGTCATAAACTTCAAGGTATTATACCCTATATGGGCTAGTCTATCATACCACAGTCCAGCGAATTCAACCATATACGCAGAAGTGCTACTTTCATTTAGAGAAAACTTAACCATCTCGTTACAAGCATATCTCTTTCCGACAAAATTCTCATTCTTATACAGAATCAATTTACCTGACTCGTACACTACCCTTATGATCCCTAAAAACTAAGTTTCGCCTCATGTTTGGGACGTGCAGTACATTAGTCAGAATCACTTTCTTTCTGGAGGTGAATATCAGGTCGACAGTTCATTTGCCGACAACCTTCGATCGGACTTCATTACCCATTTGGACTTCTTGACCATCGGTCAATTCCTCATAGGTTTTAAAGACTGATTTGTCATAGCACACATGTATAGTAGCGGCAGTATCATACCACCAACCTAGAACTTTATCTTGGATGGTATTCACCTCAGTAATCATGGCCACAATATCGCCTTCTTCTACTACACTTGCCTCTTTTTTAGATTTACGATATCGGCACACTCGAGCATAGTGTCCGATTTTTCCATAGACATGGCATGGGCATTTGAACTTTCCGTTCTTTTTTTGGGCGTTTTTCTTAAATTTTCCTTTATTGGGTTTCAGGGAATCATCTTTTTCAGGATTCTTGTTATTGGTATTCTCTACTACATGTACCTTGGACGAGGCATTCCTGTTATCATTCTTTCTGTCACGGTTACGGGATTCTTCCTCAATTCTGAGGTGTTTTTGGATTTGTTCCAATGTGTAGTCCTTAGTTTTATGCAGCAACTTCTTTCTATAGTCTTTCCACATTGGTGACAATTTGGCGATTATAGCCCCGACTTGGAATGATTCAGGAAGATCGATTTTGATTGCTTTGATTTTGTTTACTATTAGCTGCAGTTCTTGTATTTGGGGCAGCAGCGGTTTGTTATCTACTATGTTGAAGTCAAAATACCTGGCGATGAGAAATTTGTTGGTTCCTTCTTCTTCAGCCTTGTATTTAAACTCCAAAGCGGCTCAGATTTTCTTTGCTGATGACGTCTGTTGGTACAGATCGTACAAGCGATCGGAGAACGCGTTCAGAATGTGTCCTCGACACAAGAGTTCGTCTTCAGCTCGTTTGGAGCGGGCAGCTACCTGTTCAGGTGTGTCTGTGTCGGATGTTTCAGATAGTGCTTGCAGATTTGGTTCTAATATATAATAGATCTTCAACGTCATCAGAAGAAATTTAAGCTTATCTTGTCATCTCGTAAAATTGGTTCCATCGAACCGATCAAGACGTATCAAGTCCTGATTCATCAACTTGATGGATGAAACACCGTCGGCTTCCATCAAATAACGCTTTAAGATTGTTGAAAATTATTCAGAATAAAATATTTCTGTAAAATATGAAAACCGAAAAATCCCGATGATCAGAACTAAGGACAGGCTGAAGCATGTGTGAAACGCTGTCCTTAAATAATTATTTGCCACTACTCAAATGAATTGAGTATGCTGATAGGTTACAGGCAAACCGCTTCTAAGATATGACGAGTTTGGTCTGGATTTGCGTTTAGCAAACACGAAGGCCCACCTATTGGAACTCTGTTACACTCAGTCTGGTAGAAATACAATAAAAGAAAAAATCTCAGAAAAAAGTAAGAGAAGAAAATATGTGATTTAGACCACTGCATTGGTCAAGTATTCAGCCACTGGTTCAGTTGAACCACTCTAAACCACACCATTGGTCTGTTCTTCAAGCAAAGGTTCAACCCTTGCTATCTTGCTGGAATTACTGGAGCATAAGAGAGGAGTGGTGGACTGTCTCAGTTCGTATGGGTCTACTGAAGTGGGTTGAGAGATGGGTTAGAAACCCATCTAGGCCCTCCTTTTACGTCCGCGAAGTGTAAAGTGCGCCACTAATGCATCTACAGCCACACTACCTCACATACCCATGCCCTCGCACCGAGCCCGTGCCCGAGCGTGCGCTCGGCACGCAAGGTCATAGTCCTTGGACTAGGTAATCAAATATTATAATACTTCACTGTTTTCATTTAAACTACAAAATCTTCTCTTCCCTTTTTCACGTGGGACTATTCTTAAAACCCTTAAAAAAAATTTTTTACAAAACTTTTAATATATTTTATTATATTTTATTTTAAAATATATTTAATAAAAATCAATATTTTGTAACAGTCAGTGTCCCTGTAGACAGACCATTGATGCTGATGTTAAAACTGCTTTTAAAAATTCGAATATTGAAAATTTTATCCGTGGTACGCCATGGTCAGTAGTGGGTAGATCTACCAACCTAAATTCTAATGACACGTGTCAGGTAGATAGATACCTCGTGGTAGGTGGGCGGATTTTGACAAGATGAAGGGCTGTGATTGGAGGGTTTGACTACGTCACCCACCACGTTAATGGCCACAAGTCACCCTCTCAAATTTCTCCTCTTTTATACTATTGATACTTGATTAAGTGGGCCCACCTATCTGTAGATCACAGATTGCGCCTTCAATTTAAACAATCAAGCAAAAACTACTGTGATCCCGATCGTTCATATGGTGGATCCCACATGTACGTGTCACGTTATAGCAACCAACAGTTGGACGGTTAAGATTGTGTAGTGGGGGGACTTTCTCGACAAGGGCCTTGATTGATCATGGAGAGCACCTGATGGTAACTAGGATTCGGTGAAGCTATGATCGTGTGGCCCACCTTGATGTATGTGTTGCATGTCCCGCACCGTCTATCTGTTTTGCCAGCTCATTGAAGGGTTTGAGACAAAACATGAAGAAGATCCAAATCTCAGGAGGACCACACCACAGAAAGGAGTGGAGAATGGACGGCCATTATTAAAAACTTCCTCGGGCCCACCTCAATGTTTATTTGCCGTCCAACTTGTTGACAAGGTCACACCAAACTTAGATGAATAGAAAATACAAATATCAGCTTGATCCAAACCTTTTGTGGCCCACAAGTTTTTAACGGTGAAGATTCAATCACCGCTGTTTTCTGAGGTGTGGTCGACCTGAGATCTGGATTGGCTTCATTTCTTGAGGTCGTGGCTAAAATGAGCTAGGAAAAAGGATGGATGGTGTAGATAAACAACAAATACATCAAGGTGGGCCCACATTCACTGCCTCCCGGAATCCGGGTTTAGACATTTGGATCACTGAAAGGTGGGCCCCACTGTACATTTGATAGTCTGGATGAAAGCGATGGTTCGGTAGGTAGGGCGACGTATGATGAGGGATTCTAGGATCCTCTGCCCACTCAAGGGCATGAAGAGTATACTCGGGTTTTATAATTTACACGAGTGGAGCCCACGGCCAGTGATCTGAGCCGTTGATCTATTGTGCTGGGCCCCACCACTTTACATCTTTATCCTTTTAGATTGGTGCTTGAAAATAGATGGTTGAGAAGAGAAATACATCAACGGGCCACATTCAACTTAACAGAGAAACAACATTGATGGATTCAGATTCGGCAATGGCCTCGATAGAGCACTGTGGGCCCACCACGATACATGTGTTTTATCCATACCGTCCAATAGACCACACCATAAGAAACAGTAGTGATTGAACGGCCACAAAAGTTTTGGATCAAGTTGATATTTGTATTCTCCCTTCATCCATATCTGTGTACCCTATTCAGGGGGTTATACGAAAAACCAAAAAAAAAAAAAACATTACAGTGGGCCATATTAAGATTTTAATGGTGGGGATTCTGTCACCACTGTTTCTTCTTGTGTGGTCCACCTGAGAATTGGATGTTACTCATTTTTTGGCTCATGCCCTAAAATGAGTTACCAAAATTAGATGGCGGCATGGATAAAACACATATATCATTGTGGCGCCAATAAAGCTTTTTCAATATTGGACTTGTAAGGGAAAGATCTTGATACAAACTATTTTTATAAGAAGACCATACTATACATAGAAAAATATTAAAAATTATATTAGATAATTTCAGACCGTTGGGCATTTAAATATTTCCTGGCACCATATGGCTCATAGGGTTAGACTAGGTCTAAAGACTCTCCAACCTGATTATTGCTAAGGCCAACCAGGACTCGGGAGGTGGGTCACTCCCATCCCCACATGTAATTATAAGAAACGTGTAAAACATGCAAAGATTCTGGTCCACATATTATATGAGTAGGATTTTACTAGGATACGGCGCACGGCAGAGTTCAAATGACACATGGTGCATGAGTGTAATTTATGGGTATGCCACAACCGATTATGATCCAATTTAAATCAAACATCACTAATTCTTAGCATTGGGATAGTGCGACAAAATTAATTGAGAGTAGACTGATTGTATATTTAGCCAACTATCAAGTGCACTATCAGATAATTTGTGATACTAGATGGAGCTTTGCTTCCTGTGAATTTTTTTTTAGCCTTGAGAATCAATAACTTACAACAGTGCAGTAAATATTATCTCGAATTAAAATAGAAACAATAATAGTTATCATTAATATGAATTACCGTCTTATCTGAAAACAGTGAGATGCTTAATCGATAAACATACTGATGAGCAAGAGATGGGCAATGTTGAAATTACAAACTACTATGGAAATAAGCGTAATCACGTGCACGGGCATAGCAAAAAGGAAATTATAACTATTGATTACAACTGAGTCAATCCTACGTAAGACGAGGATAGACAAGACTATTGGCATCTCAAGGTATGATCATTTGATTTATCATTATAATATAGTTGATCTCCATCATTATTGCATAGACGATCCGTTAAATTTCATATTATAGTTTAACATGTTAATGACCAGTGGAGAGGATAAATATCCCAAAGGATTGAATAAACAACATTGAGCTAGAGTTAATTTGTTTGAGCTGTTTGTTGGTTGATTATTTTTTATTCTTTGCTTTGCAGTGATAATAACTGCTACATATGTGGTTCTAAGAGTTTTTCATTCTTATTCATGAATTACCCATACAGTACGATTCTTCGACACCTATTTATTAATAAATTATCATTTATATATTTAGTGTATGTAACGGGGATTTCATTGTTGTCATATGGCTGCATTTGCATCTTTGAATCTCATCCGGCTAGATCTTGCCCAAACAAATTGATGTAAGATTTCTATATTGGATTGTCCTATGAGTTGGATAGTGTGATTGGAAACACCAGTGGACCCTACATAGTTGTGATTCATCAAAACCCATGTAAGGGGTGATGCACAACAACTGTGTCACACACACAGTGTTCCAGTTGGAATGAGATTACCAAATTTGGAAATTGAAACTTAAATGATGATCTAAAATGTTTGTATTCTTAATCATTAATTGACTAATCTTTCTTAAGACGATAATTACATAATAGAATCCTAAATTGTTCAAATCTTCATCTAAGATGTTAGACGAAAACGGTACTGAAAGACAGTTTTGTCATCGTCGGAACAAAACATGATTATGTAATTGTAACAATGGTGGCCATTAAATATTCAAAGAGAAAGAAAATCTTAGAAGTGATTAGGTGTACACGAGTCGAACCGAGTCGAGCTTGGCATAGCTCGGCTCAGTCCTCGTGCTTGACTGAGTAGCTCGTCTAGGTTCGATCAGCAGCCGAGGCCAATTTGAACCGATTTCGAGCCAAGATTGAGCATGTGCGGCATTTTCACAAACACATGGAGTGCACTTTCAACTTATTAATATATGTAAAATAACAACTGATTACAGGTATTTCATCAAACACCGTGTAGGCACTATCAAAATCAAGAAAAAAGGTATTTGTTTCATATACATACCTTTCTTACTACCAGTCGACACTCTTTGTTGAGGCATTTTAGCAAACACTTGATGAGCAACATCAATATTAAAGTAACCGAGTCACCCAACTAGTTCGATCTGAGTTTGATTCAAGTTGGGGTTCGATGCAAGTGGAGTTGAGCTCAAGCAAGCTCGAACTTGGTTTGAAAATTTTCCAAGCTCAAAAAATCAGCTCGAACTCAATTTCGAACCGAGTTAAATGGAGCTTTTTCGTGTCATGTCCAGTGAGATAACTGAGCTAACTTACAGCCCTAGCAATGAAGGGAAAAAAAAAAAACAGATAAAAGAAAAAAAGGCGTGCAATAGACTAATAACAGCCGTAACAGTCAATAACACGTCAGATTTCATGATGGCTACATGGCGTACGGTCATGGCCACCGTTACTGTAGTTATGATAAGGACCCATCCACCGTATCATTGCAAAATCCCATATTTTAAATGAATTCTCTCTTTTCGTGGTGGGGCCCACAAGATGAATGGTCTAGCTTCTCAGCCCCTTTTGTTGTTGTTTTTTTTTTTTTAAAGCTGGAGTTTTCCACAAACGTTGTTGGAATGGAGCATTCAGCTGCAATCGACGTGTGCCCCACGTTACCTAATCCACCACATCAAATGATAGGAAAATGTGCAAGTGAACATGCATGCTGGCCCATAGGAAACCAGTTCACACAAAATCGAAGCCGTTCAGTTGGTGGCCCCCACTGTCCACGTGTCTTCACTATGGTGGCCTAATACTCAGTACACTTTAATGCTATTTTTATTTTTTCAAATAATCCATTTGATCATCGAAAATATCATGTAGTTGTCACTTATGCAGAAGCAGGAAAAAAATGAGTGTATTTATTAAAAATTCACGAAAATGTTCCTTAGAAAGTTGGATTAATTGAGGGTAGACCGACCATCTATTTAACCAACTGTCAAGTGCACTATTAGATAATTTGTGGTAGATGGAGCTTTGCCTTTCGCGTGTTTTTAAAAAAAAAATAATTTTATCGCCTTGGCAATTAAGAACTTACAAAAGTGCAGTATATATTATCTCGAACTAGAATAGGCTAAGAGCAGTGAGATACTTAATTGAGAAGCATACTAATGAGCCAGAGATGGGTATTGCTGAAATTACAAAATACTATCTATCTAAGATAAGAGTATAGGCAAATGATTCCCAAAGTTAAGGTATTCCTTCAAATCAGGTGTAATGGCGTAGCAGGAAGGGAATTGCAATTATTGATTATTCCCGAGTCAGTACTATGTAAGATGAGGATGGACGACTAATGGCATCTCAAGTTATGATCATTTGATTTATTATTGTAATGTAGTTGATCTCCATCATTATTGCATAGACGATCCGTTAAATTTCACATTATATTTTAACATGTTAATGACCAGTGGAGATGATAAATATCCCAAAGGGTTTGATAAACAGCATTGTGCTAGAGTTATTTTGTTAGAGTTGTTTGTTAGTTGATTGATTCTTGATCCTCTACTTTGCAGTGATAATAACGCTACTTATGTGGTTCTAAGAGTTTTCCATTCTTACTCACCCATGCAGTAAAATTCTTCGACACTTGTTCATTAAAAAATCATCATTTATATATTTAACATACGTCATGAGAATTTCATTATTGTCATACGGCTGCATCTGTATTTTTGAATCTAACGCTGCTAAGAAGTTTTTAATGGTGGGCATTCAATCACCATTGTTTCTTGTGGTGTGGTCCACCCGAGATTTGTATATGCCTAATTTTGGGCTCGTACCCTACAATAAGTTTGGAAAAATATATAAACGGATTGGATAAAAAACATACATCATGGTGGAGCCCACAAAGCTTTTCCAGTAGCACACATAACTGCCGATCGCGATGTGTACTACACTAGGCAATCGAGTCCGTAACACCCTCCGTGATGTAGAGCGGGTCGCGGACAGTTTCATGGCCAAGATGGATCAGAAAAGGCCCGGTCGACGACAGAAGTGATTTGGACCATCGGACCTTAGATCGGGCATATCTTGCAATCCGGAATGAGTTATCTGACGTAAAATATATGATTTTGGGGTAGAACGAGCTACTTTAGCCAACCAACCCAGCCACGCCGGATTACCCAGCCTGGAATTGCTAAAAACCCCTTGATCGATGGTCGTTTCCCTGTTTTAATTTCATTTTTACTATAAATAGTAAGTTTTAGTTTGATTATAACTCTTCATCCATCGAGCTTTAGGAGTTGCGCCCAACGTGAAAAGAGCTTAGAATAATTAGGAGAACGGTTTGGTGAAGCCAAATAGGACACTATTTTTTGCCGAAAACCTTGCGCACTAGTAAACATCACGACCGTCTATAAATAGTAAGTTTACTATTTATAGTAAGTTGTGGATTCTAAGAGTTTGAGTTGTAGTTTGATTCTAATTTCTTTCCCATTGCTTGGTACCCTTATTTAAAGGGTTGTGAACTCGTTTTTAATCATTCATCAATTAATTTCGAATTTATTAGAATTTATTTCTATTTTCTACTTTATTTCCTCGTGGATTCGAGAGGTCTCTGTGAGGACTCCAGAGAAGTTCTGTGGATTCGGAATAGTTATCCTCTTGAGGAAGACGGTGCTCGACCTCACGTCCTCCCTTGGGTTACTCCGCCAGTGGCAAAGCTATGTTTTTTTTTTTCTCCAATTCCCCACACGGGTCTGGGCTTGTGCACATTCACACGTGAGCGCACGTGTCTCAACATGAAATGCATGTGAAATCTAATCTTCCCATCAGGTCAACCACATTGTTAAATATTCTGGCACAAAAACTTAGGCTATTTCAACGGTTGAGTTACGCCACAACAAATCAAAACAACTCATTGTTTTAAAATTTTAAAAATGTAACCGTTTAATATAATTGGCACGTGATACTGGTCTGCTGAACATGCTACATTGTTTAATTCGTACATAGTGGACTACTGATGAATCCAGTAGCAACGTGGCTAGTGGACAGTGCTCTGTGGGCCCACCATGTTATATCCACGCCATCAATCTATTTTTCCAGATCATTTTAGAGAACGAGCCAAAAAATGAGACAGATCCAAATCTGAAGTGGACCACACCACAAGAAAATAGTGATGATTGAACTCCCACCATTAAAAAATTTCTAGGACCCACTATAATGTAGACTTGCCATTCAACCTGTTGATTTGGTCTCAAAAACCTGAATAAAGGGAAATAAAAATATCAGCTTGATACAAAACTTCTGTGGCCCCCAAGAAGTTTCCAACAGCAAGGATTTAATCTTCACTTTTTCCTGTAGTGTGGTCCGAATATTTGGATCTACCTCGTTTTTTGGATGATCTCATAAAATGAGATGAAAAAATGGATGGACGGCATGGATAAAATTATAGACAACATGGTGGGGGCCACAGAGTATCATCCAGCAGCTACTGGCTACTGATAGTCTTGGTAGTACTTTACAAATGTTGTAAAGGAATGGAACTTGATAAGGCATATAATATCTTTTAATTTGGACCATGGTTCAGTGATCCTGGCCGTTGATCTATTTGGACCTTATTTCGATTGACCATGCCTCAAAAATCTTCCAAGATTGCAAGATCCTGTCCCCCCAGTTATGGATGGTTAAAACAAAAGAAGAAAATATTTTAAAAAAACGATGTTGGTGAGTGACTTAGATGGCCCCATGGTGACCCTACTCTGTGGGCCCCATCATGATGTATTTGTTTTATCCATGCCGTTTATCCATTTTGAGAACTTATTTTAGTGAATGGTCCAAAAAAAGAGGCAGATCTAATTCTCAGATAGACCACACCATAGGAAACAACGCTGGTTGAACAAGCATCATTAAAATTTTCTTGAGGCTACAAAGTTTTGGATCAATCCGATATTTGATTTTTCCCTTTATCCATATCTGTTTGGCCATAACAACAGGTTGGATGGCTAAAAAACATTACAGTGGGACCTAGGAAGTTTCCAATGGAGACCGTCCAATCACCATTTTTTCCTATGGTGTGGTCCACCTGAAACTAGGATATGCCTAATTTTTGGCCTGATGCCCTAAAGTAATCTAAAAAAATAGATGGACAACATAGATGAAGCACATACATCGTGGTGAGACCCACAGCTTTTCTAGTAGCACACAAAACTAACTTCGGTGCTATGCAATCTGAGCCATGTACATTCACACGTGTGCTCGTTTCACAACATGAAATGCATGAATATTCTGACATGGGGTAGTCGACAACAAATCAAAACAATCCAATGTTTAGAAGAAAAAAATCCAACCGTCCAATTTAATTCTTACATTGTGGCCCACTTGATATGGGGAATTGTATTATTTTTTTAGCATTATTTGCAATCTTTATCGCATATGCAGGGTGCAGGCATGATTCTACGACACTGAGTACGACACAACGTTTTAAAATAAGCTTATTCTACCGACGCAGATATCGACTTCGATTTGAGGATATAAACCATGCATATAGTCTATTTGTATCAGTGGGACCATGGTTCAGCAATCCAGACCGTTGATCTATTGCGACCTTACACTCGATGGACCATGGAAGATCCTGTTTTTCAGTTATGGACGGTTGAAAAAAAGGAGGAGAAAAAGAAAGAAAACACTAAAAAAAAACACTGATGTTTGTGAGTGACTGTGATGGCAAGGTGACCAGACTGTGGGGTCCACCGTGATGTATGTGTTTTATCCATGCCGTCCATACATTTTTTCGGATCATTTTAGAGGATGATTCTAAAATTGAAGCATATCCAAAGATCAAGTGGACCACACTACATGAAAAGTTGACCTTAAATGCCTACCATTGAAAACTTTTTGGGCCTACAAATTTTTTGGATCAAGCTGAAATTTGTGTTTTCCCTTCATCCAGGTTTGTGTGACCTTTCAACGGGTTGGATGAAAAATAAGCATCACTGTGGGCCCTAGGAACATTTCAATGGTGGACATCATATCCCTACCATTTCCTGTTTTGTGGTCCAGTTAAGTGTTAGATATTTTTCAATTTTGGGCTCATAGCCTGAAATGAGTTGGAAACATGGATGGACGGTGTGGATAGGAAATATACATCATGGTGAAGCCTACAGAGTCCTACCACCACAAAGTTGGTGGGCCACCACGCAATCCTTTTTTGGTTTTATTTGGATGGAAAAAGCTAGAAATCAGATCATGATTTCATAGTTTAAACACGAAGAATCGACGCAAAGGCTGAATTCGGCTCGGCTCGATTAAGATATATTTAATAGTTAAATTTAAAATGGAGATATGTTCTTATAATCTATTTAAGTATTACAATAAGTCAAGATTCGAGTTCCAGATCCGCGCTTCTTTTAAACAAAAGTATGAAAGAGGAAGAAATGTTTTTTTTTTTTTTTTTTTTCTTCAAGGAGTTTGAATTTTCCGATGATGTGCTGCAGGAAAGGGTTACGGTGCCAAACCAATCTCTAAAGGACCTGTTTCTTGTCAAATGGCAGCTCGGAAAGCTATGATGGGTTAATCTAAACATCGATGGCTTGGGTAAATTAATGTCAACACAAATTGCAAATTTTACAATTTCTGTAAAAATAATTAAAGAAACTGAAAATATAATGATATGCTAAAGCACATATGATTACACTGTCTTTAAAGCGTTATTTGCCGCTTCTCAAAATGATTGAGAATGCTGATAGGTTGCAGGCAAACCTCTTCTAAGATACGACGAGCATGGGTGTGGTTCTATATTTAGCAAATACAAATATCCACGAGTGGAACTTTGTATACACAATTTTGTCTGGCAGATGAACAAAATAAAAAATCCCAGATTTAAAAAGAAGATTAGAAAATTTAGAGATTTATACTACTGCATTGGTTTGTTTCTTGAGGTCTTATGGCTAAGGTTCGTATGAACTTTGCTTACTGATCAGAATATACTGTTGCTCTTCTTTTTGGGTTGCAAGTGAGAATGGTTCTAGTGTTGGTGATAGTCTATTGAACCATTTAGGTACTGTTTATATAGGTCATAGTTGCTGACCGTTTTGGTCCAAGGTCATAATTCAATGTGACTGTTATATAGTTGTTGGTGAGAAACTAACTGTTATTAGCAGTTTCTGGCCATTTTATATGTAGGACAACTGCTGCTACATGCTAGCCGTTTAGACTCACTGGCTAGCTATTTTATGACTATTGGACTAGTCACATGTACATGCAATAGTTTATGCATGGTTTGGATTAATGTTGCATAAGCAGTTACACTTCTCTCCAATAGCTAATTTCTAGCCTCTATAAAAGTCACACTGGTCTCATTCAGACTACTCGTCCGCTCCAACCATCTGACCCAAATTTCATGTCGCACCACGAGAAGTGCAAAGTACGCCACTACTGCCTTTACAGACACGCTACCTCACATGCCCATGCCCACGAGTCCCGGTACTCCACGGACCAACCAAGCAAATAATAAGGTACTCCACACCTATATAAACACTATTTTTTCTTCTCTCCTTTCTGATATGAGACTATTTCCAAAAACGCCAAAAACGGAAGTTTTTCACATAACTTTTATTACATATATGTATTTTTATTATTACAATATTTTTTTTCACAAGTGAGCCATAAGGGTGGTGTGAAACAACCATGGGGATCGAGACAAGAACACTGCAAATTTTCTATTGATGATGAAGTGTATATAAATACAAGAGATACCAATTCATTTAAACCTATATCCCTTGTTACATTGCATTAATAATAGTCTCACATAAAAATAAATAAATAAATAGTTTTTTTAACTACTTATAAGTGAGAATGGTTGTAGAAGGCTTGAGCCTTTAACAACATGAGGGCTTGCTGTGGATCATTTCTTTGTAGTGTATACGCATTCAGCCGAGTCGTGGCATGTGTCTCAGACATGGGTGCAGATGTGTATGGGCGCACCCATGGGATAATGCGAGTGTACTCGCACTCACATCCTTTTATTTTAAAAGCGAAAAGGCATATCTGCTCGGGTCGTCACACCAATTGAATTTAAACCCAACGGAAATGTTGTTTTAACACCTATTCAAAGTCCATAAATGAATTCAAGTTAGTTAAATTTTTATATAGTTGAAATAAATCAAGTTTTTTTTTAAATTTTTTTTTAAATTTCTCTACTTCTTTGAGCTTTTGTTTATTGAATTCATTTGTAAGTCAACTCATTACTTTGGATTAGGGATGTGAAATAGAATGCACGTGGTTCGAGCATGCGTATAGATGGTGCAACACTATCACTAGGTGATAGCAGTTGTATCAGAAAAATGATTTCCTAAGATTTATGTTGCACTTGGGACGTGGTTTAAAAGATTGTAAATTTAACTTCAAGCCAAGTGATTATAAATCATATATTAACTGAACTTGATATTTAATAAATCCTCTTATATCTTCTCTTTTATTTATTTATTTTTTTAAAATCCTTGTTTTCAGTAGTTTTAATTGTTTTCATCATTCGAACTGAAAAATTACTAGATGTTACAACTTACAAAATAGGAAAATAATAATACATAGAGGACCATATACACACACATGCACATATGGGTGAGCCGGGGGCAGTCGTCCATGCTAACAAGGCTAGTTTTGTTGGTGTTTGTTGCATCTCCCATCACTTTAGTAAAAGCAATTTATCGGAATGTCATACCATGCCACCACATACCTCCATGGTGGCTGCAGGAATCCATGGGGCCTGCTGTGATGTATGTGTTTTATACATGCCGTCCATCTATTTTGCCAGCTCATTTTACACCATGAGACCAAAATTGAAGCATATCCAAAGTTCAAGTGGACCACACCATAGAAAACGGTGGGAGTTGAATGCTTACCATTGAAAACTTCTTGATGACAACAGAAGTTTGGGATCAAGATGATATTTGTGTAAAGATGATCTACCTTCTCATTCCCCACGCACATGCTCTCCAATGAATCATGGGGGATGAGAAAGGTATCCAAACCTGGCGAGTGAAATTGAGAGAAGGAAGAACTAGAGAGAACCCCAACTTCTTCAATCAAATTCACAACCTTTTTTGCTAATAAGTTCTCAGGTGATAGCAAGATCTTTGGTGCAAGCACAAAAAGACGACCACAGTAGCCCACTATAGGCCAACTTTGGAATGTTCGAGAACGGTTGAAAGTTTTTTGCCACAAACGACACTCCAAAGAGGGAGTTACACCCACCTTTCATAGTTGAAGAGACTTATGACTCCAATTTTCCTTTCATCCATGTTTGACATCGGCGACCTTATGAAAATGTTAAATGAAAATTAATCATTATGTTAGCCCTAGGTTTGCTTCAATTGTGGGTATTATTATCCTCACTCTTTCCTAGTGTGGTCCACTTGAGCTTTGGATCTACTTCATCTTTTGGATCATGTCCTAAAATGATCTAACAAAATGGTTGGTTCCCATTGTGTAGTCTACTTGAGCTTTGGATCCACAGTATCTTTTGGAAACAGCATGTCAAAATTGTGAATTTGCAGTGGCTTTTGTGACGGATTAGGTCCGTCACAAAAAAGGCTTGGTTTGGTCTAAAAAGTTTAAAATTGACTTTTGCCACTAACCACATGTATTTTTTTTTAACATGATGGAAATTTATGTTTTATATTAGTCTAAGAAGTGTTTTTTAATAGAATTTTAATAGTTTAATTGTATTTATTTGTATCTAAGATTATTTTTGTATCAATTAATTGAACGCAATGATTTTTTTTTTTTTTTTTTATACATTGAGTGGAAATTATTATTATTATTATTATTTTATTTTAAAATTGATATTTAAATGCTTTACAATATCACATGAAAATTTTCACTCTACATCCTTCTTATTTTATTAAAAATCGAGATATTAAGAAATGAAGTTCGAAAAAAACTAACATAAAAAAATCGAGATTTTGACATATAATTGACATTTTGAAAAAGAAAATGGAGAAATGTAAAAAAAATTATATGATTTTGAAAAAAAAAAAAATCATTGAGAAATTAAAAATAACAATTAACAGTGTTTGACAAAAATAGAGATTTTGATATATATAAAAAAATTTTAAAAAAAAATTGTGGTTTAATAAAAATCTAGATTTTGAAAAAATAAATAAATAAATAACAATATTGAATAAAGTTGATAATTTTGAAAAAAAAAAGATTTTGGAAAAAAAATGATATTTTGAAAAAGAAAATTGAAAAATAAAAATAAAAAATTGTGAAAATTTTGACAACTTTGAAAAATATATATATTGAAAAAGAAATTTTGATTTTGTATTTTGAAAAAAAAAAAATTGAAAAGTTCGATAAGAATTGACAAGTTCAAATATATATATATATATATATATATATATATATATACACACACACACACACACACACAAAAGAAAATAAAGAAGTTCGAAAGAATAAAAATTTTGAAGATAAAATGAGATTAAAAAATCGAGATTTTGACAAAACAACGGATATTTTGTAAAGAAAAATAGAGAAGTTTAAAATAAAAAAATAAAAATAAAAAACGTTGTGATTTTGAAAAAAAAAATGAAAATGATCGAGAAAATTTGAGATTTTGAAAAAAAAAAATAGTGATTTAAAAAACACCAAGATTTTGATTTAAAAAATTTGTCATTTTGAAAAAGAAAATTGAAATGTTAAAAAAATGTTCATTTGAAAAAAAAAAAAATGGCATCTTGAAGTTTTTGAGAAGTTTGAATAAATTGTTAAGTTTTTAAAAACAAATAGATTTTAGAAAGGAAAATATTGAGATTTTGAAAAAAAAAAAAAAAATCAGAATTTGTATTTTGAAAAAAAAAAAAATTTTGAGAAGTTTGATAATAAAAATGAGATTTTGTTATAATTTTTGAAAAAAAAAATTAAGTTTTAAAAAATGGACATTTTAACCGAAAATTGACATTTTGAAAAAGAAAATTAAGTAAAAAAAAAATTTATAATGATTAAAGAAGAGATTTAAAAATGACTATGATTTTGACATTTGGAAATTTTCTTTTGGTAGCAATGATCTATTTGAACACTATCCAATTCATTGATTTCATCAAATTTTCTTTTCCTCATAAAAATTGGTTTTTTTTTTTCATTTATTAGACAATTTGATTTATGTCCATACATCTATCCCCGAGAATAAATAATATACTTGGATTCCGTTAAAGTAATGTGTAGAAATTCAGTAAATGTTTATTTCACTTGATTAACTTGAAGTAGAGTGATAACCTATATAAATTCCTTATGAATATGGGTTCTAAAGGGTATTAAATTAATGTCAGCCCAAAGTTTTGGCCTAAAAACTTCAATGGATCTGACCTGAACTCCCAATCAGACTCGAGAAGGGTGTCGAAGTACCATTCACCAGAAGATCATGCCATTTGTTCAATTCAGCTCTGGTTGTAAGCCCCAACATCAATTCAAATTAAATTGTTTTTAGTAAGTCTAATCTTAAACACAACCAACCTAAAAGAAGTGTCATTTGCTCAAATTTTAAGAATAAAATTTTCAATGGGTATGATCTAAAAATCATAAGAAAATTAGAAAATGAACCAAAAATTCTAATGGATCTAATCAAAACATGTTAGAAAAATCTGATCCTTCAAGCAATTATCTTATTGAAATGTATCTTTTGTGTCAGTATATTATTATGAGATTTAAGCCATTACTATTTTCATCAATTCAACACTATCATTAATTCTTGGATTGGCTATTATATTGGGACCTATGGATGAGTTTTGCATACTCAAACGAGAAAACCGAAATTTGATAGAATTCATACCTTCATGAAGATTTGCCAACATGATGTTTGCTTTGGTCCTGTCATTTGGACTTCTAATCACAGCATTAAGAAGCTCAAAAGCATGATCATGGCAATACGAGGCTAATAAGTATAACTACTAGATTCGAGTATATTCTTTGAACTTAAGGGAGTGCCTTGATAATATAGAAAAATAATGTTAATAATAATAATTCACTTATTTTCTCGTCCTTGGCTGTAACTTTAGGAGTTTATTCTCTTTGCTTTTCAAGAGCTAAATTGTTTAATGATACTCTAGTTTCAATCACAGATTGTTTAATACTACATACTTTTCAGGTTAATGGCAATACAATGTTTATGACTGATAACTTCAAGGAATTTATAGCATAAATTCAAGTAAACAACTCAAATGTCGAGATTGCATTTATCACTTTATCATGTGTTTATATAAAACTAATGCAATGTCTCTCAATGTTCTGGACTATCATGCTAGCATTCATGATGCAACATCAATTGAAGCTATGTATAGGTCTATCGTTTTTACCATTTCTCTTACTGTGTTATGTTTCCTTTGGATGTTTGTAGAAATATTGAGAGTAAGTCTACTAGATTTATATTTTAATTGATAGGACATAATTATGATGATTATTTATTTAGTTTTCAGGGCAGATGATATTCTATACATTACCTTATTTTATCATTAGCAGATCTAATTTTGGCTATTTATTAAATATATAGTTCAATTTGCTATTTAGGCCAACTGAGCATCCAAACATACTCAAAATGATACTAGTTCAGTTTTATATTTTGTCCAATCTTTTGAATTTTGTGAATGGGATACTTAATTAAACAATTGTGTGAATATTTTGTTGGATGACTATTAACATATTTAAAAAAATAAAAAAATAAAAATCTGATGCAATTTTTTTTTTTTTTTTTTTGTGGAAATTTTAGCGATGGATTTAACAAGTCGAAAATCAACAGTGGACCGTATCCGTCACAAAAATATTCGTGTGGTTTTTTCCATAATTAGCGACGGATTTCAAAATTTTACAACGGATAGGATCCTTGCGACAGACTATATCAGTCGTAGATCCGTCGCAAAATTGCGATGGATCCCATCCGTCATTTAATTTTTGCAATGTGGAAGACAGCGACGGACCAAATTCGTCGTTGATTTAGTTTTGCGACGGATCTGGTCCATCGCAAATTCACGATTTGGCATAGTGAAATCAATACGTTTCAGGCGTGAATGATTCTCATAAGAAATTCCCAACATATCATAATATTCCCATTCTTGAAAATCAGCACTTCTCCAAATCCAGAAAACATAAGGGATTCTAGAATTCCTCCTTGGTAGTGAATAGAACACACATTATGGTGAGGTGTACAATGCTTTCCAGCCATGGATGGCTATTACGGTCAATACGTGTGGTAATGGACCGATGCGAGACTGATATTTTTTTCCAAGAGAATTATTCGACAGTGACTACCCATTTCATGATCACAGCCATAAGGCTAGCCATTATTAGATGCCTGGGTGAAAACCCACTTGTGCACTGTTGCTGCAATAAGGTCCCACCTACTCCATCCTATCAAACTCATATTTTAAGTTGTCCTTTATCTATGTGGGACCCACTGTTGGAAATTATACAGATTAATGTATTTCTGTATAATGTGGAAACCGAAAAGTGCAAAATAATCAGAAATCAGGACAGGCTGAAGCACGTCTGAAACGCTGTCCCTAAAGCGTTATTTGCCCCTACTCAAGTCAATTGAGTATGTTGGTAGGTTACAGGCAAATAGCTTCTAGGATACGACGAGCCTGGTGTGGGTCTGCGTTTAGTAAACACGAAGGCCCACTAAATGGAACTCAATTACACACTTTCTGGCAGTATTACAGTATAAATGAAAAAATTCCAAAAGAAGAAGAAAAGAAGAGAAAATGAGTTTTAACTTCTGCACAGGTCAGTTCAAATCTTTAGCCACTGGTTCAGTTGAACCGTTCTAGACCACACCGCTGGTCTGTTCTTCAAGCTAAGATTTAAGCCTTGTTATGTTACTGGAAACACTAGAATATATGAGTGGAGAGGGGCTGGCTGTCTCAGTTCGTATGGGTTTACTGGAGTGAGTTGAGATGGTTTGGAAATCCATCCAGGTCCTCCTTTTATAGGCTATGGTGGCTAGGGGGTTATGGTCCAGAGACTTAAATTTCATTAAGTCATTTCTGGCTGTTGGAAAACTAGCCGTTTTATGGCCGTTTTCTGACTGTTGTGCATGGACCATCAAGCTGCTGCATGCTGACTGTTGTGAGACAACAGCTAGCCATTTTCTAGCCATGCAGCAGTTACAGCTGGACCCTGCACTAATGGCTCAGCTGTTACAGTTTCTGCTACAACAGCTCTTTTCAGTCCCTCTATTTATACTGAGAGATCTCTCTCTCAGTCCTTTAGTCTCTCTACTAACCAGCCACCCGCCATAGCCACTTCGTCATACCGCGACTCGCACACGTCTCGCTCCGGTTTGCTCAAGGTCGCGAAGGAGCGACCCTCTACGACACGATGGGACGTGCAAAGTGCAAAGTGCGCCACTAGCGCCTCTACAGCCACACTGCCCCACATGTCCACGCCCTCGCACCGAGCCTGTGACCGAGACCGAGACCGAGCCCGTGCCCGTGCCCGTGCCCGAGCCCGAGCGCGAGCCCGCGCGGGTGTTCCAGTGCTACGCACTGGAACACGTAAGGTCCATAGTCCACGGACTAGGTAGGTAAATATTATAATACTCCACATCCTTCATATAAACCACAGGTTTTTCTCTTCTCTTTTCCATGTGGGACTATTCCCAAAAAACCCGTAGAAAAGTGTTTTTTCAAAAATAATTTTTTATATTATATTATATTTTATTATTAAAATCAATATTTTTGCAACAATCCCCCACTTGATTTTTATAAAAATATTTTCTCGATTAAACAGTACTGCCAGAATAATTTGCTTATATGCATAAAGAAAGATATTTTTCGATTTTAATCTTTCCTTAGTGTAAGTATTTCAAAACTCTGTCGAAATGACTGGTAGCCGCAGCTTTAAACTAGTTATTCGTAGATAACAGAATTGAAAATACCACACACATATTCGCTATGTGTTTGTTAGAGTTCCCACAATCTTGCTCAGCATAATTAATGGCCATATGCTTATCCTAATTTATGAACGATCCCGAGAGAAAAACTCCTAACTCTCATGAGAGACGGCACCATCTCTACGTTCATATAGGTGAAATCCTTCCAGTATCTCCGTTACTATAAGATACTTGTCCTTATAGACTGGATTTCATTAAGAGTTCTAAGACTCAACCCTCTATCGAAACGCTCAGCACTTATCTATTATGGATGAGATTTTATAATTTTAGTGCTGAAAAACTTTCCACATATCAGTGACTTGTTCTTACCCATTAAACTCAAAATTAGAGATTTTCTGACTTTAGGTTGGGTTACCATCACTGGTGAAACTTTGGTTGAAGAGTTTCAACCCCATTCCTCTAGATGTAGCCTTTACTACCTCTCTCGGTAGAGGTTTAGTGAAAGGATCTGCCAGGTTATTGCTTGATTTCACATAAGAAATAGCAATGATTCCATCTCGAATCAATTGTCTGATATAATCATGTCGAAGACTAATATGTCTAGACTTACCATTATAAGTCCCGCTATAGGCTCTAGCTAATATGGCTTCGCTATCACAATGTAGTGACACAGCCGATATAGGCTTTACACAGAAAGAAATTTCTAATAGAAAATCCCTTAGCCACTCAGCCTCTTTGCCTGTTGCAGCCAGGGCTATAAATTCAGACTTCATAATCGAATGCATTATGCAAGTCTGTTTCTTGGATCCCCAAGATACAGCTGCACCTCCTAGGGTGAATACCCACCCTGTAGTAAACTTGTTGTCCCCTGCACTCGATATCCAGCTCGCATCGGTATATCCTTCCAATACGGCAGGAAACTCTGAATAAAATAGTCCTAAGTCTATGGTTGCTTTTAAGTAACCAAGGACTCTACTTATTGCATTCCAGTGTTCAGTACTGGGGTTACTAGTAAACCTACTAAGTTTACTCACAGCATATGCGATATCAGGTCTAGTGCATTGCATAGCATACATAAGACTCCCTATAGCACTCGCATATTCTAATTGTGCAACTATTCTTCCAGTATTTTCTTTTAGCTTGATACTTGGATCAAATGAGGACTTTGCTTCTTTTATATTTAGATGATTAAACTTGTTTAGTATCTTCTCAATATAATGAGATTGACACAAAGCATAACCCCCACAATATTTTTTAACTTTAATACCAAGAATGGTATCAACTCGTCCAAGATCCTTCATTTTAAATACGGAAGATAGAAATCTTTTTATTTCAGTTACACCTTCCATTTTATTACTTATTATTAACATGTCATCAACATACAGACAAATAATAACGATGTAACTACTATCTACTTTAGAATATATGCATTTGTCAGCTACATTATGCATGAAACCATGAGAAAGTATTTTGGAATCAAACTTCTCATGCCACTGTTTTGGTGCTTGTTTTAATCCATACAATGATTTGACTAATCTACATACTTTGTTTTCATTTCCTGGTAGAACGAATCCTTCGGGTTGTTCCATGTATACTTCCTCGTTGAGGTCACCATTCAGGAATGCAGTCTTTACATCCATTTAGTGGATATGAAGATGATGTATGGAAGCTAGCGCAAATAATATCCTAATAGATGTTATCCTAGCTACAGGAGAGTATGTGTTAAAGTAATCTATCCCTTCTTTTTGTTTAAAACCATTAGCTACTAGTCGAGCTTTAAAGGTTTGGATAGTCCCATCAGTGTGATATTTCTTCATAAATACTCACTTACAACCTATGGGTCTAGAACGTGGAGGTAAGTTAACTAGTTCCCATGTTTAATTTGATAGTATAAATTCCATTTCATCGTTTATAGCTTCTTTCCAGAAAGCTGAGTCTCTAGAGGATAGGGCCTCTTTATATGTTTTAGGATCATCTTCTATAGTTATTACTATAGGTATTTTACTTATAACATTTTCTCCATCTCCTTCTACAAGATGGAAAATGACACGTTGTGAGTCTATATAGTCATCTCTTAGACTCTTCTCTATTCTTATCATTTGACTTCTACGAGACTCAATAGGAGCTTCCACCATCTGTGGAGCTGAGCTATCTGGTTCTCTATTAGGAGTTTGGATTTCATTATCCTTTGATTCCAAGGATAGTGAATTTTCAAAGAACTCAACATCTCTTGATTCTATTATTGTATTAGACTCTATGTCTAGAAGTCTATAAGTTTTACTATTTTGTGCATACCCTACGAAAGCGCATTTAATAGTTCTTGGTCCTAACTTAGTTCTTTTTGGATCAGGGGTTCTGCAATATCCAAGACACCCCCACACTTTTAGATATCTTAGGTTAGGTTTTCTACCTCTCTATGTTTCATATGGAGATATTTTATATTTTTTTAGATGAAATTCTGTTTATTATATAGCATGCTGTAAGCAGTGCCTCTCCCATTATACTTAGTGATAACTTTGCTCTTATCAGCATTGAGTTAACCATTTCTATTAATGTTCTATTCTTCCTTTCAGCTATACCATTTTGTTGAGGTGTGTATGGCGCTGAACATTGATGTATCAGTCCATGTTCTTCACAGAAGTTATCGAATTCATTGGAGAAGTATTCTTCTTCTCTATCGCTACGGAGAATTTTTATCTTCTTATTCAGTTGATTCTCTACTTCTGTTTTATATATTTTAAACATTTTTAATGCTTCATCTTTGCTCTTTAATAAGTACACATACACATACCTAGAGCAATCATCTATAAAGATTATGAAGTACCGTTTACCTCCACGAGTAATAATGCCGTTTAACTCATAGATATCACTGTGCACAAGATCCAATATTTGAGGCGATCTTTCAACACTTCGAAAAGGTTTCTTTGTCATTTTGGATCTTATGCACACTTCACATTTTTCGGTTTCATTATCTGTGTATGAGATTAAACCATTCTTAGCCATGAACTTCAACGTACTATACCCTATATGGGCTAGTCTGTCATGCCACAGTCCAGCGGATTCAACTATATACGCAGAAATGCTACTTTCATTAAGAGAAAACTTAACCATTCCATTACAAGCATATCCCTTTCCGACAAAATTCTCATTTTTGGACAGAATCAATTTACCTGACTCGTACACCACCCGTATGCCTGGTTTTCCCAGAAGATCCCTAGAAACTAAGTTTCGCCTCATGTCTGGGACGTGCAGTACATTAGTTAGAATCACTTTCTTTCCAGAGGTGAATATCAGTTCGACAGTTTCTTTGCCGACGACCTTCGATCAGACTTCATTACCCATTTGGACTTCTTGACCAACGGTCAATTCCTCATAGGTTTTGAAGGCTGATTTGTCGTAGCACACGTGTACAGTAGTGGCAGTATCATACCACCAACCTGGAACTTTACCTTGGATGGTATTCACCTCAGTGATCATAGCCACGATATTGCCTTCTTCTACTGTACTTGCCTCTTTCTTAGATTTGCGATAGCGGCATACTCGAGCATAGTACCCAGTTTTTCCACAGACATGGCATGGGCCCTTAAACTTTCCGTTCTTCTTTTGGGTGTTCTTCTTGAATTTTCCTTTATTGGGTTTCAGGAAATCGTCCTTCTCGGGATGTTTGTTATTAGTGTTTTCTACAGCATGTACCTTAGACGAGGTATTCCCGTTATCATTTTTTCTATCGCGGTTACGGGATTCTTCCTCAATCCTGAGGTGTTTCTGGATTTGTTCCAGTGTGTAGTCCTCGGTTTTATGCAGCAACTTCTTTCTATAGTCTTTCCACATCGGTAGCAATTTGGCGATTATAGCCCCGACTTGGAATGATTTAGGAAGATCGATTTTTATCGCTTTGATTTTGTTTACTAATAGCTGTAATTCTTGGATTTGGGGCAGCAGCGGTTTATTATCTACCATGCTGAAGTCAAAATACCTGGCGATGAGAAACTTGTTGGTACCTTCTTCTTCAGCCTTGTATTTGAATTTCAGAGCAGCCCAGATCTCCTTTGCTGATGACGTCTGTTGGTACAGATCGTACAGGCGGTCGGAGAGAGCATTCAGGATGTGTCCTCGACACAAGAGTTCGTCTTCGGCTCTTTTGTTGCGGGCAGCTACTTGTTCAGGTGTCGTTATCAAATGCTTCAGGTAGTGCTTGCAAATTTGGGTCTAATATGTAATAGATCTTCAGCGCCGTCAGGAGAAATTTTAGCTTGTCTAGCCATCTTGTAAAATTGGTTCCATCGAACCGATCAAGACGTATCAGGTCTTGATTCATCAACTTGATGGATGAAACACTATCGGCTTCCATCAGTAAAATAACGCTTTAAGATTGTTAGAAATTATACAGATTAATATATTTCTGTATAATGTGGAAACTGAAAAGTGCAAAATAATCAGAAATCAGGACAGGCTGAAGCACGTCTAAAACGCTATCCTTAAAGCGTTATTTGCCCCTACTCAAGTGAATTGAGTATGCTGATAGGTTACAGGCAAATAGCTTCTAGGATACGATGAGCCTGGTGTGAGTCTGCGTTCAGCAAACACGAAGGCCCACTAAATGGAACTCAATTACACACTTTCTGGTAGTATTACAGTATAAAGGAAAAAATTTCAAAAGAAGAAGAAAAGAAGAGAAAAGGAGTTTTGACTTCTGTACAGGTCAGTTCAAATCTTCAGCCACTGGTTTAGTTGAACCGTTCTAGACCACACCGCTGGTCTGTTCTTCAAGCTAAGGTTTAAGCCTTACTATGTTGCTGAAAACACTAGAATATATGAGTGAAGAGGGGCTGGCTGTCTCAGTTCGTATGGGTTTGCTGGAGTGAGTTGAGATAGTTTGGAAACCCATCCAGGTCCTCCTTTTATAGGCTATGGTGGCTAGGGGGTTATGGTCTAGAGACTTAAATTCCATTAAGTCATTTCTGGCTGTTGGAAAACTAGCCGTTTTATGGCCGTTTTTTATTTTTTACGTCATCCCATTAAGACTGAAGATGTTGCCTAGGCAGCAGGTACGAGGGGCGACTAACATAAATAGACAGATCATGGTGTTAAATATGCATACCTCAATTTATTTATTGCTGACTGGATTTTGTACAGAGGGCATTGAGAGATCTCTCTCTCAGTCCTTTAGTCTCTCTACTAACCAGTCACCCGCCATAACCACTTAGTCGCACCGCGACTCGCACACGTCTCGCTCCGGTTCGCTCAAGGTCGCAAAGGAGCGACCCTCTGCGACATGATGCGAACGTGCGAAGTGCAAAGTGCACCACTACCGCCTCTACAGCCACACTGCCTCACATGCCCATGCCCTCGCACCGAGCCCGTGACCGAGATCGAGACCGTGCCCGTGCCCGTGCCCGAGCCACTTAGTCGCACCGCGACTCGCACACATCTCGCTCCGGTTCGCTCAAGGTCGCGAAGGAGCGACCCTCTGCGATCTCTCTCTCAGTCCTTTAGTCTCTCTACTAACCAGCCACCCGCCATAGCCACTTAGTGGCACCGCGACTCGCACACGTCTCGCTCCGGTTCGCTCAAGGTCGCGAAGGAGCGACCCTCTGCGACACGATGCGGACATGCGAAGTGCGCCACTAGCGCCTCTACAGCCACACTGCCTCACATGCCCACGCCCTCGCACCGAGCCCGTGCCCGAGCCACTTAGTCACACCGCGACTTGCACATGTCTCGCTCAAGGTCGCGAAGGTGCGACCATCTGCGATCTCTCTCTCAGTCCTTTAGTCTCTCTACTAACCAGCCACCTGCCATAGTCACTTAGTCGCGCCGCGACTCGCCCATGCCCGAGCCACTTAGTCGCACCGCGACTCGCACATGCCTCGCTCTGGTTCGCTCGCGAAAGAGCGACCCTCTGCGACATGATGCGAGCGTGCGAAGTGCAAAGTGAGCCACTAGCGCCTCTACAGCCACACTGCCTCACATGCCCACGCCCTCGCACCGAGCCCGAGCCCAAGTCTGAGCGCGAGCGCACGCGCGGGTGCTCTACGCACTGGAACACGTAAGGTCCATAGTCCACGGACTAGGTAGGTAAATATTATAATACTCTACATCATTTATATAAACCACAGGTTTTTCTCTTCTCTTTTCCATGTGAGACTATTCCCAAAAAACTTGTAGAAAAGTGTTTTTTCAAAAACAACTTTTTATATTATATTTTATTTTATTATTAAAATATTTTTTTATTAAAATCAATATTTTTGCAACACCCACGAGATGAACGGTATAGGTTACCAGCGCCTAATCAGATGGAATATCACGTCATGCATGAGAGATTAAGATGGCCTCATGAATGGTCTCGAAGGGTAGTTGAAGAGGAGCATTCAGCTGCAATGGACGTGTGCCCCACCTTACCTAATCGACTACATAAGTAATAGGAAAATGTGCAAGTAGTACTCATGCATGCCGGCACATAGGAAACCAGTTCACACAAAATCGAAGCCGTTCAGTTTGTGGCCCCCACTGTCCACGTGTCTTCACTAGGATGGCCTAATGTTGCCTACACTTTTATACTAATATTACTTATGATTTTTTTAAAAAAAAATCTATCCAATCACTGAAAATATTTATTTTACATGATCAAGACTAGTTATCCCTCCTGTAAAAGAAGTAATAAAGAATGCAGTTATTTATTTGAAATTTCATTTTTTTTTAAATTCCTCATAAAGAAAAGTTTTACAAAATAATGCCTCTACCAACCAAATTTATTGAACAATGCTTATTAAGGAAAGAAATTACCTAAACACCTTTATTTTAGTTTTTCTTTAAAAATAATGAATTGAAAATTGTAGGGCCCACGCCCACGACATATATCTCCAACATCCAATCCGACGTCCAACAAATGCACCATACCATGATCACCAGAAGGACCAAAACTCTAGTAGATCAAATGATAAGATGGAATAATATACACCACTTAAAAAAAAAAAAAAAAAAAAAAAACCTAAGTTCATGTGTAGCACATCTGGTGATTTGATCAGCTACAATTTTTTAAAAAACGGTGTGAACATCATGTAAGGTTTTATGTGTTAGATGAATGGATGTTGGACCACATGCCAATGGGCTCCACAATTCTCAACCGACTACCAATTCATCTAACATATGAAAGTCATACTTACAGCCATGCAATTACTGGAATAATTAAAAATAATAAATCCATGCATACCTCCACATCCCAACATGCAAGATCCAAGCCGCATATCAGTAGACAACATAACGTAGGTCTCATGAATCAGGCAATTTACAGTACTGATGATCCAAGCCGTTCGAATTGGATTCATGTCCGACCTGATAGGAAAATTTACTAAACTAATTTTATTTTGAAGACTTTAATTAAAATTTTAGTAAAACACTGAAGCTTCAAGAAAAGTTTTACTTGGGGGGGGGGGGTGGGGTGCATCATGCTGTATATGAAACATCTACTCCATCCATCAGGTTCTATTCTCACTTCTAGTACCCAGAAAGAAATATTAGTGAGATCCATCACTGAGGTGGGCCATACCGCAAGAACAATGGGGATGAGATGCTAACCATGGATTTATTTGTGTGGTCACTATGTTGTAATAAGGTGTTACTCACAAGGGATGAAGTGAAAATACAAAAATCAGCTTTATTCAAATATCACACAGGCCCATTTGCCTGGATGAAGAAAGTACTATTCAAATATCAGCTTGATCCAAAACTTTCGTAGCCCATGATAAGTTTTTAATGGTAGATTACCACTGTTTCTTGTATTATGGTCCACCTGAGATTTGGATCTACTTCATATTTTGAAACGTGCCATAAAATGAGCTTTCAATACCGATGGACGGCGTGGATGTAATCAAACAGATCACAGTGTACCTCAGAGTCAGGGGTCCCACCCACTCTGTGGATCCGGCGCGTCTGACCTAATCCGCTCCCGTGCTGTACGGGGCGGGCGTTACTGTACAAATGTCGCAGAGGAATCGGCCTCTAAATACGGATATAAATGATATCTTCTGATTTGCATCAGTGAGACCATGGTTTAGCGATCCAGACCGTTGATCTACTTGGGTCTTACTCTGAACGGACCATGACTCAAATTCTTATTATCTAGTTATGGATGGTAAAAACACAAAAGAAAAAAGAACGAATGAAAGAAAATAATTAATGGTCAAAAATCAAACTATCAGGATCATCCAAATGGTGCTATTTTCAACCATTGGCTATCTATGCCTAGACACACTAGATGGACGGTCTGGATCCAACTCTCTGCTGTGTGCTTTGTGTATATGAACTTGTATATCAATATCCAAGGGCATTGCAACCCATTTACTTGCCACCATGTGCGCAAAGTTCAAAATCTAACCATCCATCAAATGGATGGCTAAGAAGAACTTGGCAATGTTTGTGTAGTTAATCATTTTGTTCGTAAGCACTGTGGCCAACCTGAAGAATGTCGCATTCTGATTTCATGGGACGGATTATCTATATGTCCAGACCATCTGATGGACGGTTTGGATCTTGTCCTGTATGCCAAGGGGCACATGAATGGTGTGAAGATGTTATGTCTTGTACGCGCGTGCGAGCTGGCAGTGAGAAGAATTAAGCTGATGAACGGTCCTTATTATGATATTCTCGACAAGCCTGCCACCTGTCGCCCTAAGCATTAATGAGAATCTATATTTTAATGACCTCGTTGCACATGTCTGATTAAGGAATAGAACCGTTGGATTCTTAATTGATACAAGTGGACCCATATTTCAATGATCCGAACCGTTGATATGAAATCTCTCAGAATGGAAGACATCCATCTCTTGGCGATCTGACTTGGATTGAAATCACTGTTTTGTCTTTGTTATGAGCCGTTTGTTTTCTTGGAGATGCTGATTAAATGGTTAACATTGTCCTGTTGATGAGATTTTTGGCGAATGATCCATCCAAGGTGGGCCCAATCAGATCAACGGTCTACATCACTGCAAAATATGCTCCAACGGTACAAGCTGGTTGTGTACAAACTTAGGTTCCATGCAAGTGAAGCACTATTGTGTGTCCCAATGGTGATCCAGCTCCTAGGAAGCGGATTGGGTACGACCCCTGGTCGGACCTTTAAGCGTCCGATCAGATCTGTGTGAGGCCATCAAGATGTATCTGTTTATCACCGTCCATCCCTTTACTAAGACCATCTTAAGATAGGGCCTAAAATCAGGTAGATTCAACGATCTAATGGACCACAACAAATAATAAACTTGGGTAACATTAAATGGTATTAAATACACAAAGCCTTATATGCAAGAGTCATATCTGGTGTGGCCTATTGGAGTGTTCGATCTGCCTCAATTTTGGGTCTATTACTTATCATGATCTTGGAAAAGGTATGGACGGTGTCGATAAACAGATACATAATGGTGGGCACCACAAAGATCTGGTGGAACGACTAAAGGTCCGACCGGGGTCGGACACAATCCGCTTACCGAATCCAAAGGATCTCAGTTGGCCATTCACGGCGGGTGGGATTCCCGCCCGCCGTGGATCCCAGCCGCCGTGGGATTCAAATTGGGCACAGAAAGACAAATAGGTTTTCCCGACCGTGGATTGCGTGGTGGCACTGCGATCAACGACCTCTGTGGTGGCAGGATTCTGTGGGGCCCAAAGTGATTTTTGTATTTTATCCACGCCGGCCATCTATTTTTTCAGGTCATTTG
The DNA here is from genome assembly GCF_029962835.1 of Magnolia sinica. Lineage (NCBI taxonomy): Eukaryota > Viridiplantae > Streptophyta > Magnoliopsida > Magnoliales > Magnoliaceae > Magnolia > Magnolia sinica. The sequence goes on from NC_080580.1 coordinate 88,405,466, forward strand.
AAGGCATGATCCAAAAAATGAGGTAGATCCAAAGCTCAGTTGGACCACACCATTGGAAACAGTGGGCATTGAACACCTACCTTCCAAAATTTCTTGGGTCCATTGAAGTTTTGGATCAAGCTGATATCTGTGTTTTCCCTTAATACAGTTCTGACCTTATGAGCTGGTTAGATGGCAAATAAACATTACTTACAGTTTAAGGAAGATATCACTCTTCCGGCTGTTTTATATAGCGTGGTCCACTGGAGCTTTAAATATTCTTTAATTTCAAGCTCATGCACTAAAATAAGAAAAATATATTGGCAGCACGGATTAAAAAACCATACATCATAGTGGGCTGCATAGAGCCTAGCCACCATTGAGTTTTTTTTTTTAACACGCACACCCACACACTTGCACCACAATGGGTAATCGAAACCATGATATTGTGTAAAGCAATTTTCTATAGGATGACCCATGAAGCGGTGGTAGTGACAATAATTTCATTATCAACTTAGCTTCTTCCGAGCACTTGGACTGGGGTAACTCAATTGTCCCAGTGGTTAACAATTGCTTCCTCATTGAATCAACTCATTTTTTTTAGTTTCAACTGGATATCCAGCTGGGTCGGCTCGACTCAAAGGCTAGATTCAACTCAGCACGACTTGATATTTAATAATTAAATTTAAGATTGTGTCAGCAAATAATAGATTCTTAGAATGTATTTAACATTTAAATACATAAAGATTCGAACTCTACATCTATGCAAAAAAAAAAAAACACAAAGGGATAAGAGAAGGCATTTCTTCTAGGGAATGGAAATTTCAAATTCATGTGGTCTAAAAAATAAATAAATGAGGACAACTGGCTTCAAACCACTCTCTTACAAAAAATAGAGGAACCGTTTCTGGTCAAATGACAGCTCAAAAATCTAAGATGGGTTAATCTAAACTCTGATGACTCAGGCCGAAGTGAGCCATGTGGTTGGTATTACAAAATCATGAGGATCAAGACAAGAATACTATATTTTCTATGGATGATGAAGAGTATATACATACAAGAGACCAAGTTTCGATCATGCATGCATATACCTAGACATCCAATCTAAAAAATAGTAAATTAAAAATACACAGACAACCATGTACATACAAATGCACTAACAGGTGCGTTGGGGCAGCCATCCATAATAAAAAGGCGACTTTTCTGTCTGCTTGTTGCACCTCCTACCACTTTGTGAAAGCAATTTAATAGAATATCATGCTTGTTTGATGGATTGGTATATGCTAGAATTTGGAATTTTAAAACTTAAAAATTAAAAGAGACTCCTTGGGCGAATGGCAACATTTACAAGGGTAACAAAGATTGTGTGGTGACCCTAGCTACCACCAGTGACCTCTGGTGTAGCAGGACTCTATGGAGCAACTATAATGTATGTGTTTTATCTATGTTGTTCATTCATTTTGCTAGCTCACTTCAGGCCATGCGACGAAAATTGAAGCATATCCAAAGTTCAAGGGGACCACACCATAATAAACATTGGGGATTGAATGCCTACTGTTGAAAACTTCTTGGTGGCCACACAAGTTTGGGATCAAGGTGCTATTTGTGTTTTACTTTCATCCATGTCTGTGTGACCTTATGAATAGTTTGGATGACAAACAAACCTTATGGTTGGCTGCTCTTCGATGGTTTCAATGGTGGGCCCCACTCTTTTAGGTGCTGTGGCATCCACTTGAACTTCAGATCTGTTTCACTTTTGGGCTCATGTCTTAAAATGATCTGGCAAAATAAATGGATGGTGTGGATAAAGCACATGCATCATGGCGGGCCCACAAAGCTTTTTCAGCACCCACTAGTAAGTAGGCAGGTAGTGGAGGGGTCACTACCAAGTGGATTCCCTTTGTTTCATGTCTCAATGATCCAAACTGTTATTATCAACTTTAAAGTTTAATTAGAATTATTTAATATTAAAATTAAAGATTTGAATTTTAGATCTATATATTTTTTAAAACAAAAAGATAAATAAGGAGGAGATTTCTTCCAATGAGTTGAATTTTCAAATGCATATGGTCCAAAAAAACAACAATATTAGGTGTTTCTTGCAAACCCATCTCTTGCAAAAATTAAAAACCCTTCTCTTGTCAAAAGTAGAGGCGGGCATTAGTCGAGTCGGACCAAGTTGGGGTTGATCGACTCGATCTAATTTTGAAATAGGCCTGACCCGAACTTGACCTAACTAGGTACGAGTCCAGCATACCTGACCCGAACTCAACTCAACTAGTTACCGAGTCTAGCATAACTAACCCGATCTGAGTCTGGGTCTAGCCTGGATTAATCCGGATCGAGTCCGACCCAGTCACAAGCACCAAGTAGGGTCGAGTGCAGTGGGTATCCACGAGCAAAAATCACAACTCAAAACCTATATTCACTTGACAAAATTGCAACCTCTCCATCAGGTACATGGCATCTCAGATATGAAACATCATATCTGAGTTTTCTTAAACATATATGTACGAGTCGAGTTTCAGATCGAGTCGAGTTAGTACTGAGTTGGATTTCAGGTCGAGTCGAGTTACTGGGTGACTCTAACTCGACTCGGTTTGAGTTCGGATTCGACGAAGTGAACTTGATTCAGACCTAAACGAATCGGATGAGTCAAGCTTGTGGAGATTGATCCGGCCTTGAATTTGTGCCGAGCTCGTCCCTGTACTCAAGCGCACTAGAGTGGAGATTGAGCTCGGGGTCGTACAGATAGTGATCTTGACTTGTCGTAGTTAATGCTAGCTAACTCGAATTCATTCACGAGGGCAAGTGAGCCATGCCTAGCAGATTTCTCTAGGGGAGTCGTTCTTCAGTCTTGAGTTATTCTGATCAGTCCATTTTTACCCACAACAAGACTCATGGCCTAAAATAAGCTCAAAAATAGATGGACGAGATCAATAAAATACATACATTATGGTGGGCCCATAGAGTCCTACCACCATGGAGGTGGATGGTGCCATCATAACCACATAATCCGTGTCCCATCAAGGGTACGTAGGAGCTGATGTGAGAGCTATTACCACTAATAAGGAGCTATAAATTTCTACTTATGCTGGTTTGTGTAACATCCTTGATTTTCACTGTTTTGGATTTCCAAAAAAAATTCTTGAATTTTTTTTTATTTAATTAACTTATAACATCACTTAATGATCATTAGCACTTAATGATAGTTTATGCAAGAGTGTACCAGTAAAGAACCGCACTAGTCCGATTAATCAGCCATAGAAAGCCAATGAATCCGCCCAATCACTTGAACATCAGGTGTAGTGTAACGTCCCACCCAACCAGAACAGTGTCCTGGGGCGTCCACGTAAGATTTGCCACAGGACTGTTCAGTTAAGCCACTCATAGTGAGGTATCACAAATAAATTAGACCAAGATTAGCCTAATTGAATAGACCAGACGAGCCTTGATAGAACCTGGTGCGGGCCTCCAAGCCAGATAGCCGTTTACACTTAACGACAGCCTGTGCGGGCTATACCGTGACACGGGAAGGTCAGAAAAGTATAAAAATTCAAGGGAGCATAGATCTCACTGGGCTTGGGGACCATCGCGGACCGCGGACCCAGTGGACACTCAGAAGTAGAATCTGGCACTTGCCAGATGCGCCCCACCAATGCCAGAATTGGAATCTGACACGTATAAATAAAATTGAAATGTAAGACATTTCAGCCGTCGAATTTATTCATAATTTACGATGAAGGTCTAATGTATTTTTCTACGCCCGTCCACAAACTCTAGGACCCGATCGTGGCACGGTGACCGTTGATCGCAAATCAGACCCGTGCGACCAAACCCCATATCTGATCATCTCCAAATTTTGCATGGCCCTTCATCGGGCCATGAAGCACCTATCCTATAAGTTTCATGGTCAGAGGGCCACCAGAACTGCCCTGGTTATCCAAATAAGCTCTAGACCGCTCGTTGGTGGACCACTAGTTTCAAAACTATAGAATAATGTCCGTCTCATTGGGCTTGACGTCCATCGCGGGAATCGAACCTGGGTACGGTCCAGAACCGCTCAACTTGAGTTAAAGGATGAGTGCATGAGAAGCGCAAATATTTTGAAGAAATGAGTTGGAACTTAAGTGAATTAAGTCATCCACTCTTATGCAAAGTTGAGGATTTCGGACCGTCGGTTTGCGACCAAACTTTACCCATGGAGTAAGGATATTTCCCTGCTCATATCCGTATAGCCGCGGCCCTGATCGACTATCGGTGACCGTTGAACAGACTTCTTATCATATCTGTCGATCGGCGCATCCAAATGGCGGGCCGATCATATCCATACGTAGATCATCATTAGGGCTAGCTATCCTACGGTGTATATTGACTTGTACACCTCATAGTGGGCCCTAGAGGCTAGAAAGACCCTCTCATAGGTCTAGTATAGTAAAAACCCAACACTTGGGGCCATTGTCATCAAATCTGGGACTATATAAAGGCCTCATTTGGGGCACCCCTCTCCTCATACGAATTTGCCCTAAGGAACAAAGGGAGAGAGGAGAGAAAAAGGAGAAGGAATAGAGGAAGAAGAGAGTGAAGGTGAGAGTGAAGGTGGACCGTATGCAAGGTGGGACCCAAGGGAGTTCAATCTTACACCTTCCTACCTCTTCTTCAAGGAAGAACTCTCCACCACAACCACACATTTGCTCCGTTGATCGTCTAGGTAAAAGCCCTCTTCCCTTTTCTTGAAAACCTTGAGTTGAGGAAGGATTTGCTTGAAACTCTAACATGCGAATGGTTGCTATAGGGATTCCGGTCGTCCGACCCCAAAGGCCCTCATTCCTAGGTCATTTTCCAAGCCTCCAACGATCCATAGGTGCGGACTATTACTCCTAGGTGGTCTAGCACCAATTTCATTATGAGATTAATGATTTTGATTGCTTGGTTGATGTATTTAGAGAACATAGAGAAAAACCTAGGAAATTATGCTTATTGGAGTGGTGTGGAATTGTATGTTTTATTTGATTTCCTCACATGATGTTTGTTCTCGCTTCTTACATGACTTGGTGCAAATTTGATGATTACTTGTTGATGTCTTGTTGGATTGCTCATATGATGATGCCCTATAGTATGCATGCCTTAATTATTTCCTGTGAAATTTATTTTTTTTCATGAGTTGTGGGAAGTGAGCAACTTCCTCACTAACACACACGACATACATGCACTCTTACTCATAAATCGTGATAGCTTGCTTATTAGATGAATTTGAATTGTATGTTGAGCAACATGAGAACATGGTGTTGAATATGTTTGATGTTACATTGGTAGTTGGCATGCTATGAGTCACTATTCCTACCCTTGGGTTGGTCAGGAACATGAAGAGAGCGAAGGTGGTTCCGTTGGTAGGACCACCTTGAGGTTAAACCCACGGATTTGGGCGAGTGCGTGAGGGCGACAGTAGTTAGACTACATGGGTTGCATGCACCCGATGTCGTACCGCCATGTACTCGCCTGGACTCGTGCGGTCTAGCCTATCGTTGACCAACCATAATTTGTTAACCCTGTTTGCTCACATCTGTATGGAACCTGTGACACCCTACAACCGAGGTAGCCCATCAATAATCCACCGAGAAATGGTCCACAGCCTCGTGAGCCGGGCATGGTGGAATGGGACACTGTGTTCGAGCTGTCGGCCTACGCTGGGGTGACGCGCCTCCCTGTAGTGACCACGAGCGACCCCATGTTCAGCACCCCCATGTGCTTGAAGTCGGGGATGGGGGAAACCCGACGGGGTCAAGGACCGCGGGGTCTCGGCCTCACGCATTGGGGGGCCTTGGCCTCGTAACTAGTTCAGGGCATATGATATGTGGGGTGAGACAGATTTCCAAACCTGCTGGATGAATGGACTTAACTAATAACTCGGCTAACACGATCGCATCGCATCGCACTAGATAGGGTAGCGACTCGGCAGTCGAGGTCGCACTGAGGGAGTGTTGGCATTGGCGATCGTTAGATGTTGTCGCACGAGGGAGCGTTGTGGTGAGGGCATGCATCATATCATGTCGCATACATGCGCATTAATAAGATTTCATAGATGTATGTGATTATATGCTTTTCATTAAGACCGTATTAAAATTGATGCATATGATAACTTGAGATTAATAGCACCCACTGAGTTGATCACTCACTCCCACTCTGGGACGGTGTTTTAAAACACCAACCAGACCCGTTCCTAGATGTAGGTAATACAGATTTCATGGAGTCTGGCGATACGAACCTCGAGGAGGAGGACGAGTTCCCTTACTTCCAGTTGATGAGCAGGACCCCGTCGGATCAGTAGATGGGTCATTGGATCGCTGCGCAGAGGGCTCAGCTTTATTCCTTTTGGCATATTATTCTTTGTGATTTTGTTGGGTGACACCATGTGTGACCCTTTATATTTTTCTTGGTCATGTATATGTGTATATATATATATATATGTATGCTAGTTCTCTTTCATTTCAGTCGGCAGGTGCATTTGTGTTTCATGTTCCAGGAAGTTCCAGAATGCGCATTTAGACTGGATTAATCGCATATTAATGAAAATTGGATATAAGTAACCCCGGGAACTCAGGAGTCAAGCGTATACACGACCCCCGATTTTCAGGGTGTTACAGTTTGTTTTTCAGTTTACACTATAAATGAGGTCTTAATTAGTCATCATTACTTGTATCTATACTTACGGCTGAAACTTTAAAGTTGACAATAACAACTCTAATGTGTGGATGCAAAGAGATGGGAGGACGTTTTCGGTATAAAAACTATGGGACCTACCATGATGTCAATGTCACATCCTTGTGGTCCATTCATTTCATCACCTTATTTTAGGACACGAGTTAAAGAATAAGAAAAATCCAAAACTCAAGTGAACCACACAACCCTAAACGATGAGAAATGAATGCCCGCCATTGATAACTTCTTAAGGACCATAAAAGTTTTGGATTAATCTAATATATTTTTTAAAACATTTATATATATATATATATATATATATATATATATATATATATATATATATTAATATGACCGTAGGAACGGATTGGATGACAGATAAACATCAATGTGGGCCTTAAGAAGGTTTTAGCTTTAAATAGTTTATGCTTATTACGACTACTATTTCATGTGATGTAGTCTACTTGAGCTTTAGATCTGCCTCATTTTTTAAGTCATGCCCTACCAAGAGCCCGCAAGACATATGGACAACATGGATGTGACTTACTCATTACGTGGGCCCCACGGTTTTTATCAATAAAGAAGTATGTGAATTTTTTTATTTTTAATTTTAGAGGAGAGAATTCACATAGTTTTGAAGGCAGCAATTCCCCCTCAAACAAATAATGGTTAGAAATAATGAACTGATCTAACAATTTTCTACATTGGTTCTGAACACATCTCTACAGTAATTTCAGTTCTTTTTAACTCTATCATACATTTCCCTTTGTTTCCTGCATTTCCCAGAATGCTTGGTCTGGTGGGCCAACGTGACAAGAGTTTCTGTGGGGCCCATTGTGATGTGTATAAGAAATAATTACATAATTAATTTCGTCTATTGATTGTGCTAGCTCATGTTAGTATATAATTTCAAATCACAGAAAAGGAATAAAATGAAGATTTAAAATAAAAATAAAAATAAAAATAAAAATAAAAAACCTCCGTAAGTAGGATACAGTGGCTTATAAGAAACTGTAGGGCAAACAGATGGGCCATGTAAGTTGTACTCTGATAGAGTACGATTCTTGATACACAGGTGCTTAAAAACTCCATAAGTAGGATGTAGTAGCTTAAATCAAACCATCTAAGTAGTGAAAGTCACTTCTTCTAAGTCATGACCCAAAAATCAGATTGATTGAAGAATCATATCCTCTGATTCATGGACGCTTGTTTATTTTATGGATAATTTCATTTTTAACCGTCCAATGTATGTATGTAGACTAATCCGTTCGTCGGATACTGAGTAAGAGTAATTTCTTTCTTCATGATACAGGTAAACTTGTACAAGGTAATTTGGACAGTGTAATTCTTTGTGCATGTGTATCATCCTTCACACTCCGCCAGAGTACCGGGAAACACCAACTTGGGTGAGGCCGTGATCGTGGGGCCCACTTTAATCAATGTGTTGTATATCCGACCCGTTCATCCGTTTTTCCTGATCATTGTAGCACATGGTCCGAAAATCCTACAAGGTTCGAAAATGAAACGGATCCAAATCTCAGAAGGACCACACCAAAAGAAACGGTGGTGATTGAATGCCCACCATTAAAACTTTTTGGTGGCCAGATCAAGCTGATATTTGTGTTTGCCTTCATTCAGGTCTGTTTGTCCTTATCAACAGGTTGGATGAAAAATAAACATTAAGGTGGGCCCTAGGAATTTTTATGATGATGATTCAATTACCACTTTTCATGTGGCTGGATCTGTTTCACTTTTGGTCGAATGCATTAAAATAATCTAGGAAAACGAATGGACGGCGTGGATATACAACACATACGTCAAGGTGGGCTCCATGGTCACAGCCCCACCGAACTGGGTTTGCTGGAGGAGTCAGCGTAAGAATGATACAGTACTGGGCCTCAGGATATAAATTCTATCCTCGGGCCATTTTTATGCGAGTCTGGCCTTGCTGCCGTGATCTAGACCGTTGGGTTACTGGACCACCAGTGGTCCGCTGCAAAATTCGTACGGATGGTTAAGAAATAAAAAAGTGGACGTTCCAAATTTATGTGGAAAATGTCCATTATTGGATGGGTGAGATCCATCATTGTGAGAATATTTGAGACATGGCCCATCTGAAGTGGGCCTGATTGCATGAACGGTCTGGATGATGGATCCCTAAATTCCACCCACATGTAATTAGTTCGACTTTTGAAGTCCAGACAGATAAGGCTCAAGCCCCGCCCACTACTTCAGTTGAATAAGAGAAATTGTCACATACAGCTGCCGCAATGTGAACTTTCACACCATCATTTTCTTACGGCCAATATATGGAATTTTTAGAACATCCGATCCGTTCAAAAGGTGGGACACAGGATGTTTACGTCCACTTTGAAAATCAAGCGAATCGAACCGTTGGATGGGCCACCCCGGTAGACCAAGTTAAACCATCTGTTATCCATTGATTTTGATATTGTGTCCCAATCGACATGTGGATTGGTCTGATCTGCAAACCAGGCAATCTTCTTGGTGTGGCCCACCTTTTGCACCAATAGCATATTCTACACTTTAGACGTGTTGGCAGGATACACCTTTTGCTGGATGTGATCATCTCATTAAAAATTATAGTATTATTCTGCTTTACGGATGCACCTGATGAGTGGGGTGTATTTGACACTAACACACGGTGACATTTGTTAATATTAATTATTTCTTAAATTACTTTAGCTAGTTGTTGGATGCGTAATTAGCTATGTCAGCATTTCTCTATGCAACACACACTTGCATACGGAGAGAGTGAGAGGAATGCTCACGGCGCCGCACACACATATGACTGGAGTACTCACCTATGCACCGGCTCACATGGTGTTAATGACGTCCGAGTTTAAGAGTGAGTTTTGGCCACACCTCACGAAGAGATAGACACTCTCTCACTCGCACACTTCCTCACATAGGTTTCCTACATAAGCCTTTCACAGGAAGTTATTGTGCTGGGATGCTAGATAGACACTCTCCCACTCGCATACTTCCTCACGTAGGTTTCCTACATAAGCCTTTCACAGGAAGTTATTGTGCTGGGATATTAGGTGGGGCCACCATGATGTTTAGGAGAAATCCATCCCGTCCATCTATTTTGCGAGATCATTTTAATACATTAGACCAAAACTGAAGTGGATCCAAAACTCTAGTGTGCTGCACGAGAGGAAACAATGGAGATTCGGTGACTACTGTTGAAACATTCATTCAGCCACAAAAGCTACTTCTCAGGCTAAATTTTTGTGATTTTACTTTATCCCATTAGGAATGACCTATAAACGGTTTGGATGGCATATAAACATCAAGGTGAAGCATAAAAAGGTTTCAATGGTAAGAAAGTCTTTCTCCACTTTTCCATCTTGTATGGCCCACTCGAGTTTTGAATCTGCCCTATTTTTTGTCGTACGTCTTAGAATGATCTTACAAAATAGATCAATGGGATGGATTTCTCACAAACATCACGTTAGACTCCAGACCACACATCGAATCCTACGACTGACATCAAAGTTCACAAGTAATGACATGCGAACTAGTGCGTTGGTGAGCATTCATATATATATATATATATATATATATATATATATATATATATATATATATATATATATATATATATATATATATTGTAAACTGAGAGAAGGTGAAGCTTTTCTATCTTTAAGACAACCCAAAGGGGTTGAATATATAGAGATTACAGTCATCCATACAAGGAAAATAATAAACTCAGAATCATCTATACAAGGTATACAAGATATACAAGGCATGTGAGCCTGTCTAACATCCCCCCTCAAACTAATGCTGGTCATCGACAAGTAATAGTTTGCCAACTAGAAATGACTGACGTGCAGAAGTGAGGGACTTGGTGAGAATGTCTGCAATCTGATCATGAGATACAACATGTGGAAGAGAAATGA